>NC_139254.1:28342231-28577699 GCF_977018435.1 Lepisma saccharinum
TATCCTTGTTGCATTCATTTTCATTATTCTGCTAGCTGATTACCCGGTGTTGCCCGGGTATTTATTTATCCCAATCTTGTATTATTAGACAGGGAAATAATGAATTCTAACTATAGTGTAAAATGTAACTAACTTTAAATGTGATCGTGAATGTCACCAATTAGCTTAGCGACTCCGAAAACTATGGATTCGACACTAATCTAGGTCATTTGTGGCATTTTATTTTTCACCCCCTCTAACCCTTGATGCCGAAGTTGAATCGCATTGGGAGTGTCACGAAAACTATGGATTTCATTCGCAACACAGCCTGAATGTTAGACAACCCGAGAAACACTATCGTTGTGCTGGATTGCATAAAGTCACGGATGTCTGTTTGTGCGGAATTTAATATCGGTCGTTCACGATTATTTTTAAATGTTACCCCTTCCCACCCCACCCCTAGGGATGCCAGGGGTGTTTGCACGCACTAAATTATATCAATTAAATTTAAAAAATCAAAATGAACAATGACATGCATATTATGACAAACTAAGTACCTCTGTCAACTTACTTATGGGCCATCTTGTGCGGATATGCACATAGCCCTCTATTAATCAGCAATTAAAATTTGATTCTTGTTGAGGTTGTTTTAAAGTAAACTTTATGCACAGAAAGGCTAAACGGGATTGGACCTACAGTTTAAAGTAAGATCGGAACCGCAACATGCCTTCATTGCGTATCGAAACTGGGATCCATTTATTTCAAGGCGACGATATTACCATTACGCCATCGCGAGGATCCAAGATGTGATTCTGAAATGTAAAGCCAGACATTGCGATTTCCATGTACGCATGCGTGTTGTTTAAAGCTTAGTCTTTGCCTAACTAAATACTGGGTGAGTCTTTTAAAAGAGGCCCCGTGGAAAATGCGCTCCTTGCATGTAGGCAACCTTGGTACACCGAAGAGAAGAGCGGGTTAGAGAACAGTCCAGGATATCGGTGCAAAGTATATTTGACAACATGACATGACATGACATATCCTGGACTGTTTCCTGCCCTGCTCTTCTCTTCGGTGTACCAGGGTTGCCTACAAGCAAGGAGCACAATTTCCACGGGGTCTCTTTTAAAAGACTCACCCAGTACATACTATCGTTTGTTGTAGTATATGCATGGAAACAGTGGCGAAGACTCCATATACCCAGGGACACAGCGCGCTAGGTAAGTGGTCAGCTGATGAGTTGAGCACCGAACGCGTGACGAAATGATTACCACAACTCGCTACAATGCCACGGGTTCGAATCCCGACCTTGGCATGGGCGTTTGTTGTGAGTATTCCTTCATCAATATCATCAAATCACCAGTCATCCTCAAGTTGATGAAAAGCGAAGTAAAAAAGATGAATCAAGCACCCAACGCAATAGGCACTGAGGTGGCCTTATGACGGTTATTGTCATATGGCATCTTAATATTAAAAGAATGTAATGAACGTTGAGAACATTTAAATAATCTACTTACGTCCGTAAACCGGTACAATACGAAGTTCAGAAAATAACGTTAGATGGCACCATTTGTAAGTCATTATAAATTGTAAAATTCTTAAATCACATTGTACGTGAATGTTATTTTGAAGTTAAATTCAAAGTCATGGTTTTGCAAGTGCCTTTATAACAAATTTTAATCTCTTGTTGTTGAAGATCTCATTGTCGTAAAAATTACCGCCAAAAACAGTTTGCTTTCGCTATGCACAAGGACATTTTGATGTGACGGCGGCTGCACGCAAGGACAATTTGCAGTGATGGCGAAAACCTATAAAATTTACAGGGTAATATTCTCCATGCTGTCTCATGAATATAGATAGACAGTTTGTTCAAACGTTTATTACAAAAACATCTTGGACATATACATCTGCAAGTATTGTGATAATATACAACTATATAAACGAACAAATTATCCGAGTTAAATCTGTTGTACAAAAAAGACGGTGGTACAGGTTAGAAGAGGAAGAAAAAAAAAGCGGTTGGTTCTGGAAAAAATGGAGCGGAAGAAGCTTGTTGGTGAAGAGAAGGGACAATCTTTTCCCGTAAAATTTGGTGATCACACATTTGTGAGACAAGGACTGAGTGTTGTTTCCACACCGGCAATGGGTGAGGAACGTCTTTAACATTTGGAGAAGGAAGATGCGTAAGTGATATGTTAAAAATATCGTGCCCAAATAGTCCGCAGAGAAACAACGGCATGGCGTCTTTTCCCGCCTACAGAAGGTAAGCTGTTGTTTTCCAAACTTTTAGCATGAGCTCATGTCGACGCAAATTAAGTAGATCTACCAAAAATTAACAGTGTACAAATATGCATGCATTCGTGTGAGGCGTGTGTTGCAAGATAAATTACACAAAAATCGTGTGCAACGTCATGATGTACATCAACTGAAAGGCGACGTTTCATTATCTGGTTCGAGCATTCTTTGTTAAAGAAACAAGAATCTTGTATTTTTCTATGATTAATAGTTGAACTGTGTACAGTGTGTTTGTAACTCATTGAGAGTGCATTAAATACCATAAGTGGTAAAGGATTTATGGTAATCTAAATTTTATTCAGAGTGACCTGTTGGGGGGAGGGGGCTTCCTCCAAGACAAAGGAAAAATACTGGTTGGGGTTCTCAGTTCTCCTGGAGCGTCATACGAAAATTACTTATACTCAGATGGGGTATTATCTGACGTCATATTTTATTTGGGGTAGTTGATCTCCCCCGGCAAATTTCCTCCCACCTGCGCTTTCAGGCGCTGCGAGAGTGACCTGTGGGGGGGGCTTCCTCCAAAGTAAGGGATAATACCTGTTGGAGTTCTCAGTTCTCCTGGAGCGTCATAAATAAGATTCATGAGACTCAGGGTGGAGCGTTTGCTGCTGGGGAAAGTTTAAAACAAATAAGTTTAAACAAATAAGTTTAAATAAAAAGTCAAATAAATAAGTTTGAATACAATAAATAAGATCCATGAGACTCAGGGTGGAGCGTTTGATGTTGGGGTAAGATTAAAACAAATAAGTTTAAACAAATAAGTTTAAATAAATAGTCAAATAAATAAGTTTAAATAAAAAGTCAAATAAATAAGTATAAAAAAAAGTTAAAATAAATAAGTTGGAATTAAGTTCCTTTTGTTGTTTGTTTAAACTTGTCTTATTAAGATAGTTTGGAAGGGGTAATTCAAATTAGTAAAGATTAAGTATAGGAAACAAATATGGGAACAGAACAGGAACCTGTGACTCTGGACACCTTGCTTTCTTTTATTAAAGAAAGTAGTCAGGCATCCAGAGAAAACACAGAGCTAATGAAATCTGAGTTGTTGTCTCATACCAGTGACTTGGTTGGTAAGCTTCAAATGGATTTATCTCTAACCAATAAATCCATGTTGGAGTTAAAACAGGACACTACGAAGACAAGTGAAGGTCTTCAAGAGCTTGCATTGTCAGTATCCCAGTACAGGATTGAATGCATGAGTAGAGCCGAAAGATTAGAAAAGAAGCATGAGGGGTTGGCTAAAAGACTAGACTCGGAAGTACAGGGTGTGCAGCAGGCAATACGACAGTTAAAATTGGATAATGAAAATAGTTTTAAATTGTTGGAAGAACAGGTTGTGGAGAAAGTGATGGATAGAGTAGTAGTAAGGAAGACTCCGTCGGTTCGGATTGTTGAAGGAAAGAAGGTAGTAAAGGCTGTCAGTGATAGTGACTTGACCATAGTCAAGAAGGAAGTTTTTTCATCGGTTCAGGGGACTCCGAGGGGTTCGTTGTACGGGATTGAGGATAGTGCTGCAGGGATGAATAGTTTACCGGCTGATGTTATGTTAACATTAAGATCGATGGAAAGTTCTTTGGCAAGGTTCAATGGGGTCTTGGATAGGTGGGAGTCAAGGGGCTCTGATCAGGATCTCATAAAGCCAAATGCTGATGAGATCGAAGTAAGGCGGGTTGGTTATCATTACTCTGAATCGGGGGCGTTAAGGAAGCATGTTGTAGACAAAGCCACTTCTACTGAAGAATCAGATGGAGATTCTGCACTTAGATGTTCAAAATTCAACCACTTCAGGTCCACTCAGCCTGAAAATGTAGATTCCTTAAGTGAGGCGGATAGGTCGGGTGATTGCTATCTGACGCCAAAGAAGAAGAGTTACATTAAGACCAGGCATGGGAAGGCAAAAATGAAAGGGTTGCAAGGATTAGTAGAACCTCAGACAAAGGTAATAAAGGATAATCCGGTACGCTCTAACACTAACGATAATAATAGAAACACTCAAGCGAAAGTATTTAGTATAAAACCTCAGGACTTAATGAAATTTCCAAAATTCAGTGGGTTAATAACTACAGTAACTCCATCCGAATTCCTGGAGAAGGTTGAGGAGCTGCTAGAGCTGTATGGGGTAGAGGAAGGGCAATACATAAAGTATGTCCCAAAATTGTTAACAGAAAGCGCCAAGCTTTGGTTTGCGGAACGGAAGGATCGCGTTACAACATATGATCTTTTCAAGAAAGAATTCATAAACTACTATGAGAGTTCTAGGTGGAAAAGTTCATGTTTGGCTAAAATTCTGAATGCGCCATATATCAAGACCTCGGAGGAGAGTGTCTTACAGTTTTTCTAAAAAAACTTTAAACTCCTGCGTGCGATCCAACCTAAAGCTGAAGAGTCGCAGATTATTGCGCAAATGGGCATTCTTTTACCTTATAAACTAAAAGAGCACTTTGTAATGCAGGACATATCGTCGTTCTCGGAGGCAACTCATGTTATTGAAAACTTTGAGTCGCTAAAGGATGTATCAGTAAAAAGGGATTGGCCTTCTTCTCCTAAGGTAAAGGGTCAAAGGGGCGGAGTAAATATGGTGGCGTTAGGGTCACCTAGCTCTGAAGAAAAGAACCTGCGGGAAAACCAATTGCCAAGTAGTCCTCCTTCAGATGGGGAAAGGCTGTGGTATAGAAGTCCAAAGTCCAAATCACGCCATTTAAACAAGGTGTCTACATCAAATGACAAGTCGTTGGGAAACGAGTTACCCCTCACGTTGTAGGAGGTGATGCGAGGTCGGTAAATATAGATCCTCCCAAAAGCACAAGTGCTTCGGTGTCTACTAGCACAGGTTCAGATGCATTATCTAAATCTTACTCGTCACCATTGTTGGAAAATAAACAACTAGTAGGGGACAGCATGTTGCTAAGGTTAGCTCAAAATCATACAAGTTGTAGAATTGAATGCGATCAGAGGGGCAACCGCGGCGTAGGATTAACGATCAGTGGTCAAACTGCTGAACAGTTAAACGAAAGACTTCGGTCTTGTCAAAAGCTGTCTGACTCGGTAGTTATATTAATTGGGACAAATGATATTCTCAAGTTTAGGTCTGAAGAAGCTATCAAGCAAAGTTTATTGCAGACGTTGGATCTTTTGTCTAAAAGGACAAAGGAAATACATTGGCTAACAATACCTCCACTGGCACGGATTATGCGCGACAAAGGTACCAGTGTGTGGAGAAAGTGGCAGAGCATCAATGAGCTTATTATGTCGTTCCATAATGGAAAAAATGTTAGAGTAGTTGACATTGTGCCTTTGTTCTTCACAGAGCGAAATGAAATTCGGGGTGATTTGTATGAAGAATATTTAGGGAATCCCTCGCGAGGCAAGATCGATAAAATTCACTGGAACAGAGCAGGAATGGCCCGGGTGGTGGACCTTCTTTCGAAGTAGGGGTGTATTTAACGTTTTGGGCCGTACTAACTTCAAACAAGCTTCTCAACTCGTGGTTGAAGCTGAGATCCATGCGATCGAAGAATTTCCAGTAAATAGAAAGGAAACGTCGAGGTCGGAAAACCGACAAAGGACCCTTACCAACGGGCAGGGGGTGAGGGCAAATTAAAGTCATCTGCCATATTATTTGTAAATATAGAGGAGGATATTGATGAGTTTGATCTGGGGGAATCAATAAATTCTATAACGCCAATTAATACTAGTAATCAAAGATGTGGATCTGCAATGATCAATGTTTCTATTATGGGTGAACCGTTCGTAGCCCTCTGTGATAGTGGTGCGGAACTGAGCCTCCTGGCTTACGACACCTGGAAATTGATATCATCGTCGGTCTCGCGGCCTAGGTTGGAGTCGGCTCAAGTATTAAGTTAATTGATTATTCGGGCACGAAATCTAAATCGGTAGAGGGTATTACGCGATTGAATGTCAATTTAGGGAGTTATGAATTTTATGTGCAATTTGTGGTTGTCAAAAAACTAAATGTACCCATCATATTAGGATTAGATGTTATATACGGTATACATGGGGAATTGAACTTCGATGTTGAGGCTTTGTTTTACCAAACTCCAAATGGCAGGACACTTTTGAAGTTCACTCCACTTGCTGACATAATGTCTAATGAGCAAGATTTGTCAGTTGCCAACATGTCCTTCGTGGCAGAAACTTCGAAACTTGAGCGATCAAACTTTGAAAATAAAATAAACGCCTCTTTAGATGAAGGTAGAAAATTAGATTCACGTTTGATCGATGTACTCTATGACTTCCAGCTGATGTTTACTGATAAACCGGGTTTATGTACCGAATACGTGCATCGGATGGAGGTAGACACAGACGAACCAATCGTGGCGCGAAATTATCCTATCCCATATGCCTATAGGGATAAGGTAAAGCAACAACTGAATGTAATGTTGGCTTGGGGGGTAATTGAACTTTCTGTCTCAGAACATCGTTCGCCTCTGCTAGTTGTGCCAAAACCCACGGGGATATTCGTCTATGTGTCGATCTGAAGAAAGTAAATTCCCACGTGAAACCGATGCAACTTGCTCCCATGAGAATTAATGACTTGTTGACGTCGTTCATTGGCTGCAAGTACTTCACCTCACTTGACTTGGGAAATGCGTATTGGCAAGTTCCTCTTCATGAAAGTAGTCGTAAGTATACGGCCTTTGCCTTTGAAGGAATTTTGTACCAATTTAAGAGAGTAGTTTTTGGATCAGTGAATGGCACGGCCATATTTGTTGATGTCATGAATCGGGTCCTTGGATCATTTATGGATTTTGTAGTAGTGTACGTTGATGACATTATTATCCGATCAAAAGACTTCGAATCGCACATGAAGCATGTAGGTTTGGTACTGGAAAGGTTGCAGCGGGCAGGATTTACCTTAAAATTAGGGAAATGCAAGTTTTCCGTACAGGAATTTAAATTTCTGGGACACTTAGTCACTACCTGTGGCTTTAAGAAAGATCCTATGTACGTGGAAAGTATAGTCCAGCTACGCAAACCTGAAAACTTGAAACAGCTTCAGCGATTGTTGGGATGTTTTAATTGGTTATCTAAGTATATACCCAATTATGCACTTGTGGCTCACCCTTTATACGAGTTGTTGAAACAAAAGACCAAGTGGCATTGGACCATGGAAGCGGATAAAGCGCTCAAGATGTTAAAGGCTTTGGTCGTCCAAGAGGTCACTCTGAGCTATCCCAACTTTGAAAGAACATTTTACATTCAAACAGACGCTTCCCTAATTGGGGTAGGTGGTTACTGTTATCAGCTTATTGACGGTAACGTCAAACCCTTAGGTTTTGTCAGCCGACTGTTGAAGTCCTATGAGAAATCGTACACTTCCACCGAAATAGAAGTATTAGCTATTTTGTACACGATTGATAAATTTTCCTCCTTCCTAAAAGGCAGACAGTTTGATGTAGTTTCCGACCATAAATCCTTCACTTGGTTAGAATCAGCACATTCTTGGAATGCCAGGTTGACGAGGTGGTTTATCCAAATTCAACAGTATTCTTTCGTTGTTCAATATTGTAAAGGCGTAGACAATATTTTGGCAGACACTCTTAGTAGGAGCTTTCCTGACATTTCTGATTCACAATTTATGATAAATGTATCCGTTGGTGCACAAACAGATGAGGAAGTGTTCACGAAAGAAGAGTTGATAAGTTTACAGAGTCAAGATGACAAGTTATCCGAAATCATTGACAACCTGATGGGAACAGGACAAAAAGTCCAACCTCGATCGAGATCATGGAGTCAAACGTACTGTATGAGGAATGATGTTCTCTATATCAAGGACTTTCATGATAACTCGCGTTTGAGGATTTGCGTCCCAGTCAAATTAATCGGTAAAATTTTAATAGCTTGTCATGATGATAAAGGACACTTTGGGGTGGCCAAAACTTTAGCTCAAATTTATCGCATGTTCTATTGGAGTGGAATGAAGACTGACATAAAAACATACATAAAAAATTGTGATCTGTGTCAGCGAACTAAGCCAAACAAACATCCGTCAAAATTTGTAGCCAGGTCACATTTTACTGATAAGCCTGGAGAGTTATTATTCATCGATTTACAGGGTCCGTTTATAATGGGGCCAAAACGAGAAAGGTTTTTGTTCACTGTGTTAGACGCAGCGACGAGATATTTAGTGGCTTATCCCGTTGTTAACAGCAATGCCTACACGATCGTGAACAAATTATCAAACATTTACTTTGTTCACTTAGGAGTTCCTAAAAGAATAGTCTCAGTAAATGGACCTCAGTTCAAATCAAATATATTCAGGAATGCTATGAAATCTTGGGGGGTACAACTGACTTTCACTCCCGTATATCACCCGAGCTCAAATTTAGTTGAGCGTTACCATTCAGAATTAAATCGTTTAATGAGGGTGCTCTGTTCTTCGAATCATACCAAGTGGCCAGAAAAGGTGCCGGAAGCATTGAAATTGTTGAATGGATCTGTTTCGTCACAGACAGGTTATTCTCCGGCTGAGTTAAGACTAAACATGCCTATGCGTCTGGTTGACAGGTCGTCTGTAGTTGTCCAGGATACTAATGTCACATGGGATGACAAATTGGTAATGGCCAATCTGACTAGTCACCAAAAAAGGCGGGGTAAGTTGATAAAGTTTAATGCCAAGGAGAATGGTAAACCAGTGATTAAAGAGGGCGCCTTGGTCTTTGTAAAAAATCAAACGTTGAGCGGTTTGGGGGATAAAGTGATAAAAAAATATTGTGAACTCTTTCTTGGTCCTTATCTTTGTGTAAAAAACAACAAAGATTCTACGCTATCGTTGATAGATTGTGTCACAGGGGAACAAATAGTTGACCAATCCATTCAGAACTGTAAATTGTGGAATTGCTCAGAGGACAAGTTGGTGGTTTGGAAGAATAAGTTGAAGGGTTTGAATTTAGAGAATGTGGAGCAGTGGCTGAAGCAACTTGACGTTGCTAATGAGCGAGAAGCTTCCGGCAAGGGGAATCAAAGTAAGGTTGTGGGAAGAGAGGATTAAGGTTTTGTAAAGTCTCGTGTGGGTTAAGTGTGAATTAGTCTGCGGCGGGCCAGGAGGTCAAGTGGATATAATTCTGCGGCGAACCAGCATACGAGATCAAAAACCTAAGATTTTCCTTCATTCTTTCAAATATGTTGAAATATATTCACAATCCGAATACGCCCCAGGGAGTCTTCCTTTCTAAAACAAATGGCACTTTATAACGTTCATAAGTCTCTGATGGAATGCGACTTTTCAGGAACAAAATTCGGTATAGCGTGGCGGGGGCCTGAAGCGTAAAGTGATCCTGTACTGGAATGTTGGGCACCTGTTGCAAGGCTCGGTGTTTCTTCTTTATGTAGAATAAAAGAATCATCTAGGTGATGATTAGAATTGTATATAGTGTATATAAGTGTAATGAATCTGTAACTATGTGACTGTTTAAGAACAAGTATATGTATTTATGATTAGTCAAATAGTATTGACCAAACCTAATAATTGATAATATGTTACTGGTCTTTGGCAAGGGTTAGCCCCTGTTGGGCGCCAAATATGACGGTTATTGTCATATGGCATCTTAATATTAAAAGAATGTAATGAACGTTGAGAACATTTAAATAATCTACTTACGTCCGTAAACCGGTACAATACGAAGTTCAGAATATAACGTTAGATGGCACCATTTGTAAGTCATATGGCGAAAACCTATAAAATTTACAGCGTAATATTCTCCATGCTGTCGCATGAATATAGATAGACAGTTTGTTCAAACGTTTATTACAAAAACATCTTGGACATATACATCTGCAAGTATTGTGATAATATACAACTATATAAACGAACAAATTATCCGAGTTAAATCTGTTGTACAAAAAAGACGGTGGTACAGGTTAGAAGAGGAAGAAAAAAAAAGCGGTTGGTTCTGGAAAAAATGGAGCGGAAGAAGCTTGTTGGTGAAGAGAAGGGACAATCTTTTCCCGTAAAATTTGGTGATCACACATTTGTGAGACAAGGACTGAGTGTTGTTTCCACACCGGCAATGGGTGAGGAACGTCTTTAACATTTGGAGAAGGAAGATGCGTAAGTGATATGTTAAAAATATCGTGCCCAAATAGTCCGCAGAGAAACAACGGCATGGCGTCTTTTCCCGCCTACAGAAGGTAAGCTGTTGTTTTCCAAACTTTTAGCATGAGCTCATGTCGACGCAAATTAAGTAGATCTACCAAAAATTAACAGTGTACAAATATGCATGCATTCGTGTGAGGCGTGTGTTGCAAGATAAATTACACAAAAATCGTGTGCAACGTCATGATGTACATCAACTGAAAGGCGACGTTTCATTATCTGGTTCGAGCATTCTTTGTTAAAGAAACAAGAATCTTGTATTTTTCTATGATTAATAGTTGAACTGTGTACAGTGTGTTTGTAACTCATTGAGAGTGCATTAAATACCATAAGTGGTAAAGGATTTATGGTAATCTAAATTTTATTCAGAGTGACCTGTTGGGGGGAGGGGGCTTCCTCCAAGACAAAGGAAAAATACTGGTTGGGGTTCTCAGTTCTCCTGGAGCGTCATACGAAAATTACTTATACTCAGATGGGGTATTATCTGACGTCATATTTTATTTGGGGTAGTTGATCTCCCCCGGCAAATTTCCTCCCACCTGCGCTTTCAGGCGCTGCGAGAGTGACCTGTGGGGGGGGCTTCCTCCAAAGTAAGGGATAATACCTGTTGGAGTTCTCAGTTCTCCTGGAGCGTCATAAATAAGATTCATGAGACTCAGGGTGGAGCGTTTGCTGCTGGGGTAGACTCGGCCGTGAAAGGCACTGTACAGGGTGGCTCAATAAGTCACTTAACACCCCCATTACAAGGCCACTGCAGCGCGCAACATGGAAATGGTGATGACCAATCGTTATCAGGCCAAGGAGGAACCACATTGACGCCACCCACACGGTCGGCGGCCATCTTGATGTCCGCCATCTTGAATTCAACTTCAGAATTTTAAAAAAAATTAAAAAGTTATGACTGAATTCTTGTACCATTTTGCTCCTTTTCGAGGTGTTAGAAAAATGCCTTAAAATTGTTTAGCGCTTCGGTAATGCATCGAGATCAAAGTGACGTCTATGGAGAGACGTTCGCATGCCATTGCACATTATTTTAATCGGATAGGTCCATGAAGAGCTATGCATTATTAATGGTTGTCGCGAACAATTTACAGTGTGACGCTTCCATTGAATTAAAAGTCCTTCACAGTGACAAGGCTAATGTTTATGTTCATAAGGAAGTTCATAAACAGAATATTCGATGATTTTTATCTGATAACCCATTTTCGACAGATCAAAACTGAATGGTTAGTGTTGGTAAGTTAATGGTGTGGCGTGCTGTGTGGAACACGATTGGTTAGTCAATTTTCCATCAACGGAACCTTAAATGCTTAGGGCTACTTGGATTTGTTAAATAAACAGTTTTTTTCATCCTTGCTTATGGAAGAAGATACTTTTTACAGAGTTTTTTCAATAGGGAAGAACACCAGAACACTTATGGGAACGTTATGAACCAGTTTTTGTCCAAAGTTAGTTATCAGATGACAAGGGTCACATATTCTGTTTATAAACTTCCTTATGAACATAAACATTAACCTTGTCACTGTGAAGGACTTTTAATTCAATGGAAGCGTCACACTGTAAATTGTTCGCGACAACCATTCATAATGCACAGCTCTTCATGGATGTATCCGATTAAAATAATGTGCAATGGCATGCGAACGTCTCTCCATAGACGTCACTTTGATCTCGATACATTACCGAAGCGCTAAACAAATTTTAAGGCATTTTTGTCACACCTCGAAAAGGAGCAAATTGGTACAAGAATTCAGTCATAACTTTTTACTGGTTAAAGATACGTCGAAAAAACCTTCACCATTGCATTTCTCGTGAAATTCTAGCCCATTTTGATATGTCGCACGACCCCCTTCCCATTTAAAATTCTGAAGTTGAATTCAAGATGGCGGACATCAAGATGGCCGCCGACTGTGTGGGTGGCGTCAATGTGGTTCTCCCTTGGCCAGATACCGATTGGTCATCGCCAATTTCAAATTCCATGCCGCAGTGGCCTTGTACTGAGGGTGTTAAGTGACTTATTGAGCCACCCTGTATATCTTGCAACCTTGAATCTGGAGTAGATTGTATCCCAGCCTTTTTCATATTCAACATTCATTCCGCTATCCGTCACCCATCCAAATAATGCTACTAAGTACCACTCTGTCAGTTGAATTTTGACTGTTACACATGATGGTTGTGTTCTTGGACGTGAGTAACTATAACATAAACTGCTGTAATTTCGGGATGGGATAGAATATATTCCATATCCAAGATTACGTTATTGTTTATTTTATTTAGTTTGATGTGCACTTCTGAGCATTTTCAGTCGTTAATTGATAAGTAATTTATTTGGCAACTCATCCACGTAAGGAAAACACACAACGATTTAATGAAATCACTGGCACAAAAGTTAACAGAAACACCAGTGTTAAGAAACAAATGTTTCGTATGCGCCCTAACTGTATGTGGAGACTGCAGAAATTACGTTTTACCACAACTGCTTAAATTAAACATTTTATATATTATTAGAAGCAATGTTGTTTATCTTTATGTTAAGAGATATATTGTTTATTGTTCAACTTTCAATGTTCTGATGTTAATTCTGGTTTATTATTGTCTTATGTGTTTCCATTTTGTGTTTATTAACATAGTGTAAAATCATGTTCAGGAATTTCCTAAAGTACAAATTTGTTACCAGTAAAGCTTCCCTTTCCACAAAAATAATTATCTTTTGTGCTTTTAATGTGAACTATTATCACATTGTGCTTACAAATTAATTTAATTCCCATATCCCACATAAACTAGAAAATTGCGCCTGGTGTTTAAAACGCGGTGGAAAATACCCCACGTCCAAGGTAGCATGACAAGAAAGATAGATCCCAAGTTACGGGATGTATATGGATAATTATGGGTTTGGTGGGCTGTTTATACTGACCGCATTTCCAGCTAGAAGCTGGGAAACAACGAATCAGCGAACAGTTTATTTATCTACGACTGTCATCGGGCATTATCGTGTCACAAGGCACAGAAAGTTGCGGCGGGACGAAACAAATGAGAGTCAGATACACAGCATGTTGCCAAACATACTGTAAATCGGGGGAGAAAGAGTTGATCATCGCCCTTACTGGATAAAAGTTGTACAGTAGTACACAAAGCACGGAAAATTAGTGTACAAAACACCCAACTACGGTACAAACAAGCTAATAAAAACAACTGACAAAAACAGAAGTACGCCTGGCAACGTTGACACTCATCGAGGCACATGCCCCGAAGACGACAGATGGGGCTATGTAGGTCAACCACCAGTTGGGCCTGCGATCAGTATAGTAGGTTCCGCTGCTTCAATCTGAAACGAAGTGTTCGGAAGTACTTATTTCACCTGAAGGAACTCACCATTTAACAATTTCCAGTCGCCCACTCTCACTGCACTCACTCCATACACGTCATCAATGTTGAGGAGTATTTCAGTTCTAGGGGAGTCCTCTCCTTCGGATATCATTGGCCACACGTTCATCCCATCAATGGTCTCCGTTATTATTGTTGCAGGATCCTCCCCTGAAAGTACCAAAGAGACTCTGATGATATAAATTTTCGCTAGCTACACAATATACTCAGTGCAGTGGCGTGGCCAGAATTTTCCTGGAAGTGCAGTGGATATTTGCTCACCCCTTGCTTTCAGAGCCACAAATCTTCATCTTAATAATAACAATAGCGATAAATAAAAAAACAACAAAAAGTTCATATAACTAACTAACCAACTCTCTAGCCTTCTTAAACCCGAAGGCTTATGACTGCAGCAACATAAACCTTCCATATGTCCCTATCTTGGGAAAGATCAATCCAATCTTTGCCAACCTTACCGATTTCCTATAGACCCATCTGAACGTTATCCCTCCATCTTCGTCTTGGCCTTCCTACAGGTCTCTTACCATCAGGTTTCCCAACAAGAATTCTGTAAACTCTTCTTTCCTCTCCCATTCGTGCCACATGGCTTGCCAATCTAATTCTTCTTGATTTAATCATTCTAATAATATCTTTTAATGGGAGGAACCAAGTTTCACATCCATATAATACTACACGCAAAATTATTGTTTTGTATATTTTAACTTTTAGTTTCGTAGATATTATACGAAAAGATAAAAGTTTATGAAGAGAAAGTAACATGCATTTCCTGAATTAAGTCTGCTTTTTATTTCCTCTTTTGATTTGTTAGTATCGCTCCTAAGTAAAAAAAAGTTGCTATGCTATACATTAATAAGACTGTGATTACATTGGATCCGGTTTTGGCCGAACTTTTTCACTGGCGTACACGGCAGAACAAACGACACCATGTAAGTAAGTGGGAGCGTTCACACTGGCGTCGTGCTACTCCGGTGTGCACGGCCCAACGAAAGACTACGGACTTTATGTAAGTACAGTGAACGGCAATAAAAATGGGACACTTAGATCCTGAAGTTCCTGCTTCCCTGCAATCCGTTGTGCGTGTTTCCTAACTCTACTGCGATAAGCCAACTTTAATAGCCACTTTTCAATGGAAGTTCTGCTAACGCTGCGGAGTTAGGCAACACACACAGCTTAATGCAGGGAAGCGGGTATTTCGGGATCTATTTGTTCCATTTTTTTTGCTAGTGACTGTACATCAAACCAGTGTTGCACAATTAAAAATCACCCATTAACGACGAATTTCCTGATAACGTTCTTACACACATTACAAAATGTAGAGAAGAGGTTTGGTTTGATTTGGTGTTTTAAGTCCACTTTCTGCACAGTAAGGTTAATAGGGACTGGACCTACAATTTATAGTGGGGTCCGAACCACTATGTGCCTCCTCCGGGTATCGAACCCGGGACCCCTAAATTACAAGGCAACGACGCTACCACTGCGCCATCGGGGAGGCCCTTGTAGAGGGGAGGGTGAGACCGAAAATTAATTGCACCTGAAGAACTAATAAATTCAAGTTCTAAAATAAAGTGTATTATTTCAAATAGAAATTTTAACAAAATTATTACTCTCATTCGCTAAATACTGTTAATTATGTCCGCGTATCTATAACCATTTTTCTCTTTTCACTACATTTCTTTGTTCAAAAATGCATAACAAAACTAAATAATATATTAATTATTTCAAGAGGAAGAAATTGTTGAACTATACAATTACCCCTATAGTAGTTATGTTCCCGGATATAGTCCGATAAATCAATTGATTGGAAAAGATCGATGAAAGATCAATTGATGATAAAGGGCAGTGGACAAGCAAGCATTGTTTGGGTTTTGGAGGAAGGCCAGAAATGGGCAGGGTTTGAGATATGGGTGAGAGATTTGATTGGTTGTTTGGATGAGGAGATGATGACGTCATAGGTGTTTTGAGTTTTGATTGGTTGAAGAGTTTTTTGACCCCGGAACGGGAAATTCCCGAGCTTGATTTCAACAGGAAATTACTGAGTCAGTTGAATGATGATTAAAATGTTGTCTGAGAAAGGTGAAAGGTTATAGATAAGAGGTTGAGGTTTAGAAAATGTTGTGTGAATCACGTGAAAATCACGTGATAGGAAATTGTTGATTCGGGTCGATTCTGAGAATTTCCCGCCAAAATCACGTGAAAGTCACGTGACCGGAAATTCCCGGCTCGGGTTAATGTTCGAGTGAACAAGCAGATATTGATATTATTTGGCAGGGTTCCAAAAATGTGTGGAGTTTGAGATAGAGGTTAAAAGGTTATAGATAATGGATGGGAATGTTTTACTGTTGTTTTTTATTTTATTATGTTTGTTTTTCGGTACAGAGGTTGATTTAGGTTTTCGAATTTAATGACGCATTCAGTATAGAGGTCGACAACCTGTCTTTGAGAAGCCGGGAAAATGTTGCTGACTCATTTGATTCAAAGATCGTTGTATTAATTTAAGAATACAAAAAGTATTTATTTGGACATGTTTAAGGAAAATGACGTAATAGGAAGAAGGGTATATATATGTAGACGGTATAAAAAGAACGAGAGTGTGTCACAATGGCAGAGTATTACATAACGTTTCCGGAGAAAGCTCTGAATTTCTACGAGATAAGTTACGAAGAGTTTTGGGAAGTCATAGAATCCTGCGGCGATATCGATACCGATCGTGAGGCTGTACAGCGAGTGTTGAAACAGTTCCCGTTTATGTACGTAGCACTACGTGAAGCTCCATGGTGCGGATGTTACCTGTTCAATAGATCGGGAGAAGCGGTCCATCATTCCTGCGAGACGTTGAAGGAGATAGTGGAAAGAAAAAAGTTTACGGATGGGAGAACAGGATTTCCCAGTCACAAATGTTCATGTGAACTCATTCAGAGGAAGGATGAAGATGAGGTTGCTGAAGCTTTAAAACAAAGAGTGAAAGAGTGGCTTGCCGTGTTAGTGAACAAAACTATTTTGTGGTGTACTACCTGCAACCGTTCTCTACTACGTAAATTAGAAGGACATCCCTGTTTTCCAGCGGTATCTTCGAATCGTCTTGGTTTTTCCAGAGCCCTGTTCGATAGTGATGTAGAAGATACTGTGCCGGTACCGTTATCACCAATACCTGGAACCCCATCACCTATTGTATCAGATTGTTTTTCTTTGGCTGATTTATGAAAGTGTTCAGTTACCCCTGCTACCGATTTTCGGGGCATTGTAATAACTACCTATCAGTCGATTCTCGATACAAAACTTACGAAAAGTGGCCTGTAGGATTACAACAGACACCTGAAGAGTTAGTGACTGCAGGATGTTACTATTCAGGCCACGGTGATAGAGTACTGTGTTCATATTGTTTTTATGGCTTTTGTGATTGGACACCGGAAGATTGTCCTGTTATAAGACATCTGGCAGCAGTGCCCCATTGTAGTTTTATACAAAGTGTTGCATTACTACATTATAAGGTCGAATGTAAATATTGTGCTAATAGAGAAAAGTCTGCAAAAAAAGTTATCGAAAAAAATGCAGATTCTGTAATGATTTGTAAAATCTGTTTTTTGAATGTTTGCGATATAGTGTTTCTCCCGTGTAGACATTTTGTCAGTTGTCGATCCTGTGCCTCACAACTCGATAAGTGTGCTATATGTCGTGGATCTATTAAAAATACATTGACAGTTTTTACCTGTTGAACAATGGATGTATGTTTTTTGGACGTTCAAGGTTTACGAGGAAAAGACGGTGAATTTGTGTGGAAAGAAGTCGGAATATTGAAGTCTCCTTTTGAATGTACATTTGATTATTTAGTAAAACCTCCATACGGTCTACATTTGTTAAGTGAAAAATATCGTCGTGTGAATTATTGGCTCCGTGCAAACAAACACGGACTCTCCTGGGAAAATGGTTGGGTACCGTATGAGAAGTTAGGAGATCTTTTATATTCTGTACTTGTAAATGAAAATGTGTATGTTAAAGGTACTGAAAAAACTAAATGGTTGGAAAAATGTATCGGAGAAAAACGTATGAGTACGTTAACCGTAGATAATATTGAAGAATTTGGGTGTCCAAAATTGGAGAGTGTGAAACTTTCGGTAGAGAAAAAGAAATGTAGAGAACATAGTGAATCAAAAAATGTGAACAAAACCTGTGCAGTTGAAAATGTTTGGAAAATGTACCATTTCTACTGTAATAGAGAAAAATAAAAAATGTTTAACCTTTTTTCAAATGTTTTATTTACAATTTAATAATATACATATAAAGATATACATTTACAGTAAAAATACATAATGGATAATAAAATTATTTATAATATCAATGAATGTCCAAGATTGTGTTGAAGATATATTTCAATCATCAATTCGTTGTACCAGAGAACGTGAAAATGGCTTATCAGGTTTTCCGGTACTTCTTTTCTTTCTGAAAACATATTCTTTTCGATACAATGCACAAAAGTCTGTATTTGTGGCTGTAATTTATGATAACGTTCGTTCGTTAATTTTCTTAAGGGTGTGAAAAGTTCACAAAAAAATAAATGTAGTTCCGGGGGTGTAAAAATAAAAGCATCCGGTGAGGAATGTTGATACATGGAAATACAACGTTTTCCGAAAAAATTTACAGCACTGACAGTAACATTCCCTGTGACGAGATAATTAAATCGTCGACCTGTTTCGATGTAATCAAGTACATCAGATTTCAAAACACACAATTCTCTAATCTGTGAAGAATTAATTCGTACGGGTAATCTTCCTTGTTGCGAAAACTCCCATACCAGATTGAAAGGTGTTTGTTTTTCGAATCCTACTGCTACATATTTGGTTTTTTCTGTGTTCAGAAAGTATATATTTGCAAGATAAAGATCCAAACAGACATCTATGTTGTGCAGTTCCGAACATTCGGTTTTATTTTGGGAAGAACTGTTTTCTTGACGTATTTTCATGAAATCACAATCCTTTGTCACATCCGGTTCACTCTCGATCGGTTCAGTTTTTATAACAGGAATCTCAATTTTGGTAGGGGGCAGACGTCTACGTTTTCTACATCTAGAAACACCATCCTTATGAGTAATACGGTCTAGAAGCTGATCACGTTTTTCCATTGTAGAATTTTTGACCGGTTCCATGATGTTTTCACTAAAGGTGTCAAGATGATACTGAGAGTGAGCAGAATCATCATACATATTTTATATAGAAATCACCTTATACACTCCCGAACTGGTTTGATGGAACGACACACTTGTGCTCCTTTAGGACACTTTGAATGCGGTAAACATTTGAAGATCTGACGAAAACGGTGTAAAATATATTCATCTTTACTGACACCCGGTGGGAATATCCGGATGAAATCCCTGGTTGTGACGTGATGTGCTTTATAATAAGCATATACACAACAGTAATGTCCGCAAGTTGTAGCAAATATTCCTTGTAAGGGGGTATTATTGTGAGTCCAGATAGAGGAATGACGGTTCAAGAATGTTATGAATTCTGGGTAATAGGGGTGGAAACCGTATGAATCAAAATATTCTGCCTTATTGTTTTTGTCGAAATAGAAAGCAACCCAGTGTGTTCCTTCGGAATCGGAAGTATCCGTGTTTGCGATTATCAAAGCAGGGGTGGAGAACGTTCGAGGCAGAAGATCTCTCGGGTAAACACCACAAAAAATTGTTTTGGTGGAACAGTTGTGAGATAAAATATGTCTGATCTGTGATGTGTTCATGTCGGATACGTTTATAATAAAGTACACAAACACGGTAGTCTTTTTCTATTACGATACAGGTAGGTTTCTGTGGCAGAAAACAGGAACACATCAAATTTATAGAGTAAAATTGTTATGTTTATTAGTGAAGGATAACACCTCTGTCTTTTGTCACATCCAAGGCCACTTCGAATTCAGCATAGAGAAGACAGGTAACATTTTCCGACAGTTGTGGAGAAAACTGCATTTCTACTCCTAAGGTACCTTGTTCCTGTAGACTCATGTGTGTATCGTTTCCTGAAAAATCTGGTGTAATGTCGTAAATCAGAAAAAATGATCCGTTTTCAAACATCTTCCTTGTTATCTGATGTCCATAATTATTGTGATGGATACCTGTGCCGGAAAAGAGAGTTTGGTAGGCACGTGTTACTAAACCGCCATTTCCTCCTGTACTGATTCGTAAAGGTTCAGAAGGTGTGAGCTCTCCATTTTTTACAAGATGGAAAGAAGATAGGTTAAAACTTCTAAAGTCGAACGGATTTTTTTTACTGTCTCCGAGAAAGCTGGCGGTGGATACCATAGTAAAAAGAATAACATTCGGAAAAGGTCCTTGAAAAGCATTGTCGATAGAAATCTGTTGCGTTCCTGCAACGTAAGAGTATGCCTTGATAATACTTCTTGTGAACGGATAATGTGCAGGAGCGTAAGAAAGTGCTCTGTCTATAGCCAAACTGGTGCTAGGAGTAGGAATGACGTGATTTATTTCGAGAGCAGCTTTTAAAATTTTTATTTGTACGCTAGGTGAATCTTGATCTCCCCAGATATAAAAAGCATCACGTGACTTGATAAGTTCGATACGTACTTCCACACCATTGAGTAGATATTTAGGCTGATTGAAAAAATCTATGTGGAGTTTTCCCATAAGTTCCATTTCGGCTGTTACTTCCATAGGATTTCCTGATGACGGAACGTACTGGAAAATTTTTTTTCGGGTGGTGAAACCTTCGTTATTGGTTGTGATTTTATCTTGGTTTCCAGGTGTGTCCAGGTACCATAAAGCATTAGTAAGATGTGTATTTGCAGCATCAGTACCGTAATTGAGAAGTACCTCAAAAATCGATTTGTATGCATAATTGTTGTCAGCATTTGTTACAGATATACCGTTGATAGCAACGTTACATTGTGAAAATATAGTATTGAGGAGATAATTTACTACCCCACAATTTTTTGTGGTTGTATTATCGGTCGGCAAAGCACTCATACGACTCCCATCTTGTTTGACCATCTCCACCTGTAAACGAAGATAAACAGATGCAAGATCCAGAAAATCTGTTGTTGTTGCAGGTATGAGAAATGGTATCACGTTCTGGTTATCGATGGATGCAATAGGTTTGTAGGTAACAGTGTAGGTTTTTTCGACATTTTGTTGAATAGGTTTTTTCCGAAAAAGATCGAACTGTGAAGTCATACACGTGTTGTCCTGCATCATTGTGTAAAAATATTTTTGACTTTGATAGTCTGTTTGATTTTTCTGATCCTCGAGGTTCTAACACGGGTACCTGAATGTTTTAACATCGAATGAGTATTTTTTCTTGTAATTCTTCTTCTTATACCCGAACCTGTCAGAGAATCGATTTTTTATCGGACAGTAGAGTTCTCATCCGACTTCTATCTTGTTTAATCATCTTCAACTGTAAACGAAGATAGACAGGTTCGAGAAACGAAGTTACATTCTGGTTATCGAAGGAAGCAATAGGTTTGTACGGAATAGTATGTTTTTTCTGAAAAAGGTCGAACTGTGAAATTACCCAGGTGCTGTTCTGTATCATGATGTAAAAATATCTCTGACTTTGATATTTTGTCTGATTTTTCTTTTACGTGTTTTCCTAGATTTCGATGATGTTTTTCGACGTTTTACGGATGTACGTTTTTTCTTGATTCTCGAGGTTCTAGCACGGGTACCTGAACGTTTTAACACCGAATGGGTATTTTTTCTTGCAATTCTTCTTCTTATACCCGAACCCGTCAGAGAATCGATTTTTTGTTGTGCTCTAGTTTTAAGATTCTGACCAGCTTCACGTATTCGCTGACGAACAATAGTTTTCGGGGTTTGCTGACTTGTTGCAATATCTGTAACAATATTAGCACCAGTTTTTAAAGCTTCTTTTCCGATAGCTTTTGCACCACTCCAGAGAAGAGGTTTCACCATTCTGAAAAGTCCAGCAAAAAGAGAACCTAATCCTCTTCCTTTCTGAATTCTGTTAGAACGAAAAATGGGTCCGATTCCTCCATGTATTTGGGTTGTGTAATATTCTGCTTGCGAATTCATGATGACTCATTCGTTTACCAATATAGACTGAGAAAATAGTGTTATGTCGGTTTTTTAAAAGGATTTTGTTTTTTTACGAAAATGTAAAACAGCGATAGTAGGAACGGAACCGTTTCTTAAAGGTAAAAAGTTTCCTTTTTGATCGTTCAAAGTAATTTCTATTGTTTCAAAAGAACTTTTATCCAGAGAAACATAGTGAATCGGATTGAATGTGTGATGAGCTACAGGTATCGTACATGTGGTATCTACTTCTGAACATTGTTTTCGAGTAAGACGTAAAAGACGTATCATTTCTTCACCGACCAACTGTTGTTTTACAATATCTGAATATACAAATATGTAAGGATTTTTATCGACAACGTTATTAGATATTACGTGCGAAGAGTAGATAGATTTTAATATATCATATCGAAATTTAGCATAGTCGTCTGTTAAATCTATCGGTGTTATTCTATTGTCTACAGAGGCATCGGGTTCAGGGTCGAGCATTCCTGTTTCGGACAAGTGTTTATATACGGCAGCTTTAAAATAGAATCGAAGATGAGTAGGAATAGCTACATTTGCAGGGTTGGTTTTCAGGAAAAAAATAAGATCATCTATTGTATAAGTAGCTGCAGGAAAATAAAACGGTTGATCGTTAATATATAGTGTGTTATCTGTAGAAACAGATGACTCGAATGAACTCCATTGCGGGTCAGCCAGAAGATGCCAGAATTTGTAAAGCACAGATTTTCGTATTTCTCGATTATCGGGAAGGGAAGTTACGATCGACGAAATCAAGTCGTCAACATTTGTGTATGTTCGAACAGGAAATGTTAGTTGTCCTGAATCTGTTTCCAGAACGTTATCATAAAGAGTTGAATGACATAATTCTGCTAAACCGACTTCCCACAAATCTGGAGGCAGATCGATACGTTTTGCCAATTTTACAGTAAAATGAGTTAATGTGTTGTTTGAAAAATATTTTTCTGATGAAGACGATGGGAGGTAGATGTAGAAATTATCATCCATTCTGACTGAACAAGAAGAACTCACTGATTCGAAATGGTGATATATTTCGATATATATTGAGGTTTAGTTGTCTGCTATCGGTTTCAGCGATGATGCCTTTATCCATGAATCAAAACTGGAGGGATAACCCAGCCAACGAACAAGATATTCTAAATTTTTACCTTTACCTCGTGTTTTTAAAATTTTATCAATTTTATACTCTTCGTCAGGATTCGAATATACTTTCTGAACCTCCTGTTTGTAAAATGTTCCTTTTACAGGTTCACCATTTAAGTCGTCCATATGTAAACAGGTACCGGCTGCCGTTGAACGACGGAATGAATCTTAAAAAGTTCTCGTGACCACGATTGTTCGTATCCTTTTTCGAAATGTCCTTTAACAACAGAAATTCGCACAATGTCCCCAACTTTCAAATCTGAAATTGTGTGTGAGATACGGTTGTTGTGTCTATTGAGATGTTTCCACACTGTGTAAACATTAGTTTCGTTTACATCTTGAGGTGCCATTCCTATGGAACGATGGATCGCAGTATTGTAACCTTCAAGAAGTTGAGGTAAAATATCTATGTAACGTCTTGTCTGTTTTGCTGTAAAATATTTCCACATTCGTTCTTTTAACGTTCGGTTAAAACGTTCCACTATACTTGCTTTTACAGGGTGGTTAATTGCGATCGAAAAGTCTACTTGTTCATTTTTCAGAAAATTCTGGAACACAGAATTCGTAAATTCTGTTCCTTGATCTGTCTGTAATGTGGCAGGTTTTCTTTTGCTTTGTTCAAAAATGGTTCTGAGAGCTTCGGTTACAGAATTACTTGTTTTATTTTTTAGGGGTAATGCATAAGCATATTTTGAAAATACATCGATCACTGTTAGGAGATATTTAAATCCGTCGTTATGTTTTTGTATCGATGTCATATCGTTAAGATCGGCTTCCCAGAGCATATCTATGTTCCATACATTGTAATGGTTTCGAGGAAACCTTTTTCGTGCATTTTTGTGGAGAGTGTATGTTTCCTGGTGCATTAACCAATTTTTTACTGTATCACGAGATATATTCCTATCTCGTACAGCTTTCCATAAACGATCCACAGATGAAAATGAGGCTCTGTGTTGAGGATCGTAATATATTCTAGCAAGAATTTTATCATGTTTTACTTTAGGGACTCCCATGATTGGTCTCTCTGTCTACGACTTTTTCTTAAAGGAACGAGTTTGTATGCATCAGGTGTTCTCAAAAATGGTGAAGTTTTTCTGGAAACACGTAAGACAACATTTTTCTTCTTTTTTTTCGCAGGTTTTCGTTTACGAGACGGACCAGGAACCCCCGTTGGTGATGATGACGATGAAAAATTTAAAGATCTCGGTTCCGGAAGCGTTTTTTCCTGATCTTTTTCGATTAGACGTTGGGCTATAGATTGATACTCATCAATAATATTTTCTAACTGCTGTCTTGTATTACGTGGTAATGTTTCTACCAGGTTTGGAGGAAAATATGTTGATCCTGGTGAAATACTAGAATCACCATTATCCTGGATAATAGGAATCTCTAATGGTTCTTTCGATTTTCGACTCAACCATAAATACTCATCCAATTCTTTTCTATAAAGACGCCATTTTTGGTCATCTGGTATATTTTTCATTTTAAAAATTTCGTTCATTTTTTTATCCAGAACAGATAATTTTTGATTTATAGACTGTTCGGAACCGCGAATACGTGTCAATTGTTCTGGTGAAAGAACAATCATTTTTTTGTAAACAGGTGTCATTTTTAATGTGGAATGAGAGTTCCGAGAAGACCTGATAATAGAGATCCTAAAAGTAGGGGTAGAAACCCTCCTTTTTGAACAAGAATTTTTCTTCGTTTCTCGATATTTACTTTAGGTTTTACAAGTCTACGTAAAACAGTTTTGTAAGGTGTTAGACGATTCTTTACAGACGGACGAAGTTTTATATTGCCTTTTAAAACATTCAGACAACATTCACTGATAAAACGGATTGTTTTTTTGGGAGCACTTTTCAATAATGTTTTACGAACTTTTGTTGGGGAATTTTTCAATATGTGCAAAAAAGGTGAATGTGTTTTAAAAGAAATATTCTGTTTAGAACGTAAGTTGGTACGTCTCTTCCTCGTTTTCTTCATCTCGAGGTTTCAGGCATTCCTGAGGAAGATATATGATCTGTATTAATGAATGATCTGTATTAAAAATATCTGTTTGATAACGTAAAGGATCCGGTGTTGACTGGGAAAGATCAATATACAAATAACTGTGAGGTTCTATTGTTGCATCTATATATATTTTTTCAAGTTCCTTCATGCGATGAGGTTGAAGTTGTCGTGCAAAAACAGTAAATTGGTTCATATCTCGTGGATTTTTAAATATAACAAAATGTTTTACGTTCAAAGAAATATCTCTACAATTTTTTCCTTGGTGAAAAAGATTCTGTGTTATAAAAACAACTGAAATATTTTTGTGGTGACTACCTTTCGTAAAAAGATCTGCAACTTTTTCTCCTTCAGCAACCATCATAAGATCATCTAGCACTATAAGGGTAGGAGTTTTTCCGTTCCATGATTGCCAATTAACAATTCCTTTATGATATTCCACATCACCAATATTTTTTGGGATACTATTTTCCTGATCGTAACACCACACTATTTTTTTAACAGTTTTTTCGACAAAAGAAAAAATAGAATTGACAAGTTTTGTTACAAAAGTAGTTTTTCCACTTCCTGATGCTCCACAAACCATCATTGTAAACGGATGGATAAGTTTAGGAAACATTTTATATTAAGCAAAAATTTTACAGATTTGTATCCAGGAACTTGAAAGAAAATGACGGTTTACCAGACTATTACTACATTTTATATTTATTTTGTACAAGATTATATAATACAAGTATACAATATAAAAAATACTGAAACAAAATTTGAACTTTGGACCTAAAACCTATTACAATACCTATTACAGATTAGGATTACAGACATATTTATAACCTAATCTGTACGGTATCCGAAAGGAAATGATAAATGTCGGTGGTCAAAAAAACGTTTCATTAATACTGGCTGAAACAATTTCTTTTCATTTGTACTGATAACTTGAAACTGTTTTGTTCTTCTAATTCTAAAGATATTTTCTACTGTAACGTCAGATTTTTCATTGTTCATCATATCACACATAGTATCAAAGTTGACCAATTTTGATGTGGAAGTGTTTAAAGTGATCCCTTTAACTTTACAGATATATTGGGGTTCAGAAAGAGGTTTTTTAATTTTCATACTGTAACTTTTTGGTCCTGTTGAGACAAACTCTTCACAAATTGCATCGGGACCGAAATCACTTAATTCATCGGTGAGATCCCCTAATTTATCACCTGTTCGGGGATGATATTCCATTTCAGGACTATCTATGTAAATCACCGAATCTGTGTCACAATAACATACCCTGTCATCCAATTTTTCAAGAAGTTCATACAGTTTCAAACGAGCATGACATGTCGTAAAAGCTGCAATAGGAACGTTTACTTTTCTGTTCAGGGTGATTGCCTCTTCAACATATTTCCAGTTTACTATAACAGTATCCTGATTGATAAATATAACTCCTCCGATAATTATATTAGGATCGGTCATTTTATCGAGGAAATCTTTCGACTCCTTGATAATAGATGTTTGGGAAAGGTTATCTCGTTGACAAATTTGCCCCATAAAGAATTAAGACAAAGTTTAGCCAAAGTACGTTTTCCAGGATTGATCTCAATATTGTCTTCCTCCAATAGAATCCCCTCTTTATCAAAGTAGTCCTGTAGGTATTTTTCTTTATCCATTCTGTTTTGACACCAAGTAGGCCACCCAGAGGGTGTCTATGTTATATACCTCAGCATCACAATACTGATTCTAACGGTTTTACTGTCTGATTTATAGGTTTCCAGGAAATAAGTAACAATCTTTCCGGTATCTACGACCCCTTTTGATTTAATGATTTATCTAACGGTTTCCTGGTTGTATTGTAAACTTTCTAGAAATGTGTAACGGTTTCCTGGTTCTTATCTATAAACAAGGTAAAAGTCTTCGATAATGAAAAGAATTTCTAATAAATAGAACAACAATTGTAGAGGTCGAATTGCCTGATAACCTAAAACTTGGCAAAATTTCAGAAAACCTAAACATTTCAAAGGGACATAGTCGTGTTGCTGATTGAGTTAGCCTGAAAACCGTTACAGATTCGGAATCTGCACATCGAGACCTTTTAGTAGAGTGGTCGGAAGGGGAGTCTTCGATTGGTAATAAAGGAAGTAGGAAACTGTTGATCCTAGAATGATGAAACCTTTTCCAATAGAAAGAGGACTTCATTCCGAGTTCAACGACCTATCGATCATCCTTCTATCTCAATTAGGCACGGAGATATAACGATTTGGAAATTTGCCAAAAATTAAAAAAAAAAGTTCAAAAAAAAAAGTTCAAAAAAAAGAAAAAAGTTAAAAAAAGTTAAAAAAAATCAAAGTTTGGGGTCAAAGGTCATTCACCATTTTTCAAGGGCCCGGGCCGGCCCTGGTTTTAACATACAGTAATAACTTCACCAAACGTTATTCATCATTTCCTAGGGGCTCGGGCTGGCCCTGGTTTTCGATATACATACAGAAATAACGTTACGATGGTTATTCACCATTTTTCAAGGGGCCCGGGCCGGCCCTGGTTTTAACATACAGTAATAACTTCACCAAACGTTATTCATCATTTCCTAGGGGCCCGGGCTGGCCCTGGTTTTCGATATACATACAGAAATAACGTTACGATGGTTATTCACCATTTTTCAAGGGGCCCGGGCCGGCCCTGGTTTTAACATACAGTAATAACTTCACCAAACGTTATTCATCATTTCCTAGGGGCCCGGGCTGGCCCTGGTTTTCGATATACATACAGAAATAACGTTACGATGGTTATTCACCATTTTTCAAGGGGCCCGGGCCGGCCCTGGTTTTAACATACAGTAATAACTTCACCAAACGTTATTCATCATTTCCTAGGGGCCCGGGCTGGCCCTGGTTTTCGATATACATACAGAAATAACGTTACGATGGTTATTCACCATTTTTCAAGGGGCCCGGGCCGGCCCTGGTTTTAACATACAGTAATAACTTCACCAAACGTTATTCATCATTTCCTAGGGCCCGGGCTGGCCCTGGTTTTCAACTTGCAGTGAAAACTTCACCAATCGTTATTCATCATTTCCTAGGGGGCCCGGGCCGGCCCTGGTTTTCGATATACATACAGAAATAACATTACGATGGTTATTAACCATTTTCCAAAGGGTCCGGACCGGCCCTGGTTTTCAACATGCAGTGATAACTTCACCAATCGTTATTCATCATTTCCTAGGGGTCCGGGCCGGCCCTGGTTTTCGATATACATACAGAAATAACGTTACGATGGCTATTCACCATTTCCTAAGGGTCCGGACCGGCCCTGGTTTTAACATGCAGTGATAACTTCAGGAATCGTTATTCATCATTTCCTAGGGGGCCCGGGCCGGCCCTGGTTTTCAATAAACATCATTTGACACAAAACCCGGTTCCATATTTTTAAAATGTCTGTTCTGTGTAGTTTCGTAAAAGAGCGACCGCAAATAACCTCCTTAGGGTTTATTCTTCTTGTAAACCTTTAACCCTCATCTCAAAACTGTTGATTACAATTTCATCCTTAACTTTTAAACATTACTACGTCTACCGAAATATTGAAACACAGAATTTATAAACACCGGAGAATGAAAAAGACTCGAGAGTTTATCGACTCCTTCATTATTTCTCAATACTCTCAAATGTGACAAAGAACCTTCTCGAGACTGCCAATTGCTGCGTAACCTCTAACCTTTAGAATGATACATAGAGATACTGTCAGAGAATGTCAAAACAGCTTGTAAAATATGTTTTCCGATTCCTAATTATAATTTGACCGCTAACCTTTAAATGATACACGGAGGATGTTACAAAATTTGGATCAAACTATACCGTCAATATATGGAATATTTATAGCAGTCTTTCTTCACATTTACCGTCTGCAGCAGAACAGAAATGGAGAACGGAAACTTGGTAAGTAATTTGCATGTTTGTCTGTTTCAAACTTATTTTATGTAGAAAGACTAATCACAACTAGACCTACAGTTTACACCGGTTCGAATTGCTAGGTCTCCCCGATGACGCAGTAGTAGCGTCGTCGTCTTGTAATCAAGGGTCCCGGGTTTGATTCCCGGTGGAGGCACATAGCGGTTCGGATCCCATTTTAAACTGTATGTCCAGTCCCGATTAGCCTTACTGTGCAAAAGTGGACTTAAAACAACCAATTAAAATAGAGCGTTCGAATTGCTGTGTATTTTTACCGGGTATCAAACCTGGGACCTTAATTACGAGGTATGTCATCATAGTATCACGGAGACCGGACCTACAGTTTAAAATAGGATTCGAACCATTTTTATGGAATAGTAGATCCGGAACTCTGATTATAAAACAGCTATGTCACCAATGTATTATGAGAAAAACGTAACTAACATACAGGTATTTCATATTAATATAAAAATAACATATTTTCTGAATATATTTTATTATAAACATTTCATATCCATCTAGTTATATTTTAAAATATATACATTTCATTTACTAAATCACCTATACACTTTCTCATTTAATTTTTCGGGTGTAGACAAACGAAAATCGGACAAAAGTGTTAGTGTATTAGTGGTATTAGTATTTATTTGTCCAATTTTCTTTTCTTTAGAAGTTCTGACATTTTACTCTCCATCTCCTTTTCATCGTTCTTTTTTGTCCCCTCCGTTTTTTGTTTTCTAATATTTTTGAAAACCTCCATCATTTCGAAACATACACGAAGGGATAAATGAGATGGCACATACTGTGCCTGTTTTACATTTTCCAAAAAATCCCCAAATACTGGGGACGTGTTCTTTTTTTCTGATATGTAACTAAACATTTTAGTGAGCGTGTCGATTTGAACTTCCATATCACGGCAGACCTCCTCCAGGTTCTTCATCAGGTTCTCTGCTAACCCGTTCTCCTCGCAGAAATCTATGTAGCATGCGATCTGTCTCTCCACTTGGCGAGCTTGGACCTTGCTCCACAGATTCCTTCGTTCCCCGGAATGTTCTGTATCTTTTAGATTCCCATGCAATACATTGAATTCAAATGGTAGGGATGCCATATCTGAAAATATAGAAAAATTATGTTAGATATATATCGCACGTACACCTTGATTACAGTTATACATTTTTATTTTAGAACAACCGGAAGCTGACCCTTTCGAAACCTTCCTGTTATATAAGATGTCTCCTGTTGCTGCGCCACCTTCTCCTGCTGCTGCGCCACCGTCTCCTCCTGCTACGCCTCCCATTATCGATATCACCGATGAAGAGGATGGTGATTTATAGCCTAATCAATAAATATAGGTAATATTTTTTCTCACCTTTTACCTTTACACGTCTTCAACTTCTGATGTGTCGGTCTCCTCGATGATATCCGGGAATTCACGGTAAGGTGAGGTCAAAGTTCTCGTAAACTGTTCTTCTACTTTATGAAGACTAGAAATAAAAAAGATATACCTCTTACATCATCTCGTAGTAATGGGTTGTAACAAAAATCCACTAATTTTTGCATTAACATTACAGATGGTCTCTTCGATGGCGCAGTGATAGCGTCGTTGCCTTGTAATCAAGAGGCCCCCGGGTTCGATACCCGGTGGAGGCACATAGTGATTCGGATCCTATTTTAAAGTGTAGGGTTAGTACAGATTAACCTTACTGTGCATAAAGTGAACTTAAAACATTAAATCAGTCAATCAATGTTCGGATTCCACTTTAAACCGTAGGTCCAGTCCCGATTAACCTTACTGTGCATAAAGCGGACTTACAACACTACATCAATCAATCAATCGATCAATCAATCAAAACATTACAGCAACGTAATAATTTTGGCGCAGTGGTAGCGTCGTTGCCTTGTAATCAAGGGTCCCTGGGTTCGATACCCGGTGGAGACACATAGTGATTCGGATTCCACTTTAAACTGTAGGTCCACTACCGATTAACCTTACTGTGCATAAAGTGGACTTACAACATCAATCAATCAATGTTCGGATTCCACTTTAAACCGTAGGTCCAGTCCCGATTAACCTTGCTGTGCATAAAACGGACTTACAACACTAAACCAATCAATCAATCGATCAATCAATCAAAACATTACAGCAACGTAATAATTTTGGCGCAGTGGTAGCGTCGTTGCCTTGTAATCAAGGGTCCCTGGGTTCGATACCCAGTGGAGGCACATAGTGATTCGGATTCCACTTTAAACTGTAGGTCCACTCCCGATTAACCTTACTGTGCATAAAGTGGACTTAAAACACTAAATCGATCAATCAATCGATCAATCAATCAAAACATTACAGCAACGTAATAATCTTGTCGCAGTTGTAGCGTCGTTGCCTTGTAATCAAGGCCCCGGGTTCGATACCCGGTGGAGGCACATAGTGATTCGGATCCTATTTTAAAGTGTAGGGTTAGTACAGATTAACCTTACTGTGCATAAAGTGAACTTAAAACATTAAATCAGTCAATCAATGTTCGGATTCCACTTTAAACCGTAGGTCCAGTCCCGATTAACCTTACTGTGCATAAAGCGGACTTACAACACTAAATCAATCAATCAATCGATCAATCAATCAAAACATTACAGCAACGTAATAATTTTGGCGCAGTGGTAGCGTCGTTGCCTTGTAATCAAGGGTCCCTGGGTTCGATACCCGGTGGAGACACATAGTGATTCGGATTCCACTTTAAACTGTAGGTCCACTACCGATTAACCTTACTGTGCATAAAGTGGACTTACAACATCAATCAATCAATGTTCGGATTCCACTTTAAACCGTAGGTCCAGTCCCGATTAACCTTGCTGTGCATAAAACGGACTTACAACACTAAACCAATCAATCAATCGATCAATCAATCAAAACATTACAGCAACGTAATAATTTTGGCGCAGTGGTAGCGTCGTTGCCTTGTAATCAAGGGTCCCTGGGTTCGATACCCAGTGGAGGCACATAGTGATTCGGATTCCACTTTAAACTGTAGGTCCACTCCCGATTAACCTTACTGTGCATAAAGTGGACTTAAAACACTAAATCGATCAATCAATCGATCAATCAATCAAAACATTACAGCAACGTAATAATCTTGTCGCAGTTGTAGCGTCGTTGCCTTGTAATCAAGGCCCCGGGTTCGATACCCGGTGGAGGCACATAGTGATTCGGATCCTATTTTAAAGTGTAGGGTTAGTACAGATTAACCTTACTGTGCATAAAGTGAACTTAAAACATTAAATCAGTCAATCAATGTTCGGATTCCACTTTAAACCGTAGGTCCAGTCCCGATTAACCTTACTGTGCATAAAGCGGACTTACAACACTAAATCAATCAATCAATCGATCAATCAATCAAAACATTACAGCAACGTAATAATTTTGGCGCAGTGGTAGCGTCGTTGCCTTGTAATCAAGGGTCCCTGGGTTCGATACCCGGTGGAGACACATAGTGATTCGGATTCCACTTTAAACTGTAGGTCCACTACCGATTAACCTTACTGTGCATAAAGTGGACTTACAACATCAATCAATCAATGTTCGGATTCCACTTTAAACCGTAGGTCCAGTCCCGATTAACCTTGCTGTGAATAAAACGGATTTACACCACTAAACCAATCAATCAATCGATCAATCAATCAAAACATTACAGCAACGTAATAATTTTGGCGCAGTGGTAGCGTCGTTGCCTTGTAATCAAGGGTCCCTGGGTTCGATACCCAGTGGAGGCACATAGTGATTCGGATTCCACTTTAAACCGTAGGTCCACTCCCGATTAACCTTACTGTGCATAAAGTGGACTTAAAACACTAAATCGATCAATCAATCGATCAATCAATCAAAACATTACAGCAACGTAATAATCTTGTCGCAGTTGTAGCGTCGTTGCCTTGTAATCAAGGCCCCGGGTTCGATACCCGGTATTAACCTTACTGTGCATAAAGTGGGTTTAAAACATTCAATCAATCAATCAATATTCGGATTCTACTTTAAGGTTAATACTGTGCATAAACGGACTTTAAACACTAAATCAATCAATCAATCGATAAATCAATCAAAACATTACAACGTAATAATCTACCATCATATACTTACTATGATATACCTGCTAGATCACTGATAGTATCTATTCGAAACTGGCTCCGAAAGGTAGTCTCTGGAAGAAGACGATGGCCACACAGGGTGCTCACTGTGATGTAAACATAAACAGATCAATCGTCCTTATATACCTCATCCTCCTTGCTTATCACACACCTATTTTCTCTGCGCATCCTCTCGCGCAAAGCGTCCAATGCCCACGTACCCCTCCTATCCTCTTCCCACCCCGGAATACTATACACACTATCCTCTAACGCAAATTGTACTTTTTTTCTATTTACTTTATTTACTCCCTGTTTCTCCACAACTTTTTCCTTTTTCACTTCTCCCTCCATCGGTCGTTACCCTATACGGTCGTTACCCTATACCGACCACACATACAATGACGCCACTATCGATAAACACGCAAAAACATCTCCCGGAAACATACAACGAACTTTATCTCCAACCTTTACACCGTCCACAATACCTCCTTTGTTCTACCCCACTTCCATATCACCCAACAGTCCCACACTCACATCCTGATTTCGTCATTCCAACCGCTCATCTGTAACCTTTCACCTTTCACAAACAACACTCTCACTCACCATCCCACGCCACCATCTCCCCATACCCCAAAACCCAATCAAAACACATCCCCATATCTCAAACCCCGCCCATTTCTGGCCTTCCTCCAAAACCCAAACAATGCTTGCTTGTCCACTGCCCTTTATCATCAATTGATCTTTCATCGATCTTTTCCAATCAATTGATTTATCGGACTATATCCGGGAACATAACTACTCCTATACCCTTACATAACCAGTAGCGAACACTCCCTTCGAAAGAGGAGTAGCGTGAATTACAAAACACCCTCCCACCTCTTCATACTTCAAGTTCACATACATGCATGTATGGATATATGTATTTCACTTTTTCTTTTCACACTCACTATGTTGACAAAAATGTTCAATATCAGCTTGCCACCCACCCCTCTTGACAATGGTAGCGCGTAATACTTCTGAATATATGGAGTGTTCGCCACCGAACATAACTTTATTTTGTATCAAGACGAATATGCTTACTTACCAATAGCAGCAAGTATTGTAGGAAGCCAGTCTTGGATGTGCATGAAATCTTCGGATATTCTTTGAGGCTGAGCAATCAGAGGACTCCATACAAAGGAGGCCCCTCGTACTCCCCCTTCGAACAATGTTCCCTTGGTCTGCAAAGGTAAGCAGTGGAAGGTTATTGCATGCGAATTGTCCAAGTTCAAGAGCTGAAGAAATGGGAATCAACTAACTGGAGCCAGAAATACATGGAAAGAGCGAGGATTGTAACTTGAGTTTGAAACTACACTGCAAATAGTGAAAGAAAGAAAACTCAAGAGAAAGAAAAGGAAAGAAAGGCTGAAGTTAAACAAGTAGTAGATAATGGAGAAAAGGTAAGGAAGTGTGAGAGAACGTAAGTGAAGGAAATGAAGGGAAATGATAAACGATATGAAAGTGTCACAACGGGAACAGAGTGAAGAAAATAAAACGAAATTATAATAAACTGAAAGCGAGTGTAGCGAAGTAAATGGAAAGGAAATTGAAGGTAGCTGAATTGAGTGAAGTGAAGGGAATGGAAAAGAAAGAGGAAGTAATGTGAAGTGAAAGGAGTGGTGGAGGGAAAAGACAACGAAATAAGGAGAATTGATTCGAAGGGAGACAAAGCAGCAAGTAAGTGAAGTGAAGCAAGTAGAAGGAAAAAAGAAAAAGAGAGAAATCAAGGAAAGATAGAAACAATAGGATATGATTTATAATAGTTGATCAGAAAACCGCTTTCTTAAATGAAAATTTCCGTCTCTTAAAAATATGGACGTGGAGCAATGCTCACGCTAAATAAGGCCCAGGGTGATTATTCTGATCCCCCAAAAAGCAGGTGCACATCCTGGTCTCAGCTTTTAGAAAACAAAATGACTATCAATTTGTAATTACATCATTATCAGTTATAACACCATTAAGCCTTGTTTCCATGATTATGAAAAAATATAAATATGCTGACCAAGGCAGTAATTTATTTTATTAAAAACATAAACTAAACGTAACGTCTTGTACTTTTGTACTTGATACAGAGTCTGATGAAGACCTTGCTAGAAGGTTGAAACGTTACGTTTAGTTTATGTTTTTAATAAAATAAATTACTGCCTTGGTCAGCATAGTATTTATATTTTTTCATAATCATTATCAGCATTATTTTGAAATATTCTGTATAAAATTTTGAACGTCACCCCATGATATACCATTCTCCTCCCCCTTACTCACCTCCTGAAAGTTTCTTGGCGACGCTATTGTTGATATAGGGTATGAGCATGATCAGATTAAATTGATGAAGGAACGAACACCGAAGAGCTCGCTGAGTGGTCGACTCACAAACTCGTCACAGTAGGCCTCCTGCTCGTGTTCCGGCCTGCGCATGTTACATTGCGAATGCCATTTCATCAATTTCATGCAATCATCATTCATCCTCATCCTCGAGATTAGCATGTCGAAGCAGAAAAGAAATGTATGATGTGCAAGAGAAATACAGAAAATACACTGTTGTTTTTTTATATTGGTTTATACTCATTTTACAACCGCATCAGGACTACAAAGTATTTGTGATTTACTACTACATATTATGTTTCCTTAGTACCAACGGAATATGTATTCACAAAGTTAGAATCTCGAATTGTTATGAAATTACTCTTAGCATTAAGTAACCTATACTTACTCCCTTCAAAGGCCAATTAGAACCGGAACTCCTATCATAGCCATGCGTAGCACCGCCATTATCTGTGCTGAATATGATGATGGAATTATCCAGCATTCCAGCATCGCTTAGTGCCCTGAATACTTTTCCTATGGATTCGTCCAGTTTGTAAATCATACCTGGAAAAAGTAAAACAATATCATCTGCATATGTGCTGCCCCGCTCAGTGTGGGGTACATTGAGTTCATATAAACTCCGAAAGGTTACGCTGGTACAGTTGCCGCCACTTAGTGATCATTGTAATGTTGTTATCAAATGTTTATTTGGTGCAAACATGGCGACTGGCCGTGCTGTTGCACGATTCCTTCACAAGGGCAAAGTACATAATAAAAGTAAAGAAAAGTAAAGTGCTTCCCTGTGCTTTGCACCACGCCATGAAGGCGTATAGGGGGTGTGGAGCTAGGGCCCACACTTTCTTGATCTCGGCCAAAGGTGGGGGTGATGTTATCAGCAACATGCCCCTGGCTGCCTTTACCCCTGGAGTTTCCTTCAGGTACCCACTTATACGACGCTGGGTGGGCGTCGGTGCCTCCTGAACAGATGGAAAAAATCCCAGTTGTCCCCCGCCGGAGATCGAAGAACATAATATCAGTGAGTTATTCAAGTCATAACAGGGTAAGTTCTTTTCCTCTTGCCATTTGGAATAGCTGCTCCTTGTGTAGGTTACTTCGCCTACCCTCCACTGAGAACGTGACAACCAAGTGTTCATACTTCCGCCACCCATTTCATTGACCCATCCTTCGTTCTCGTCGAAGCGAAATGACTTAAAATGGTGAAAATAGTGATATAAAATTACAACTAAAATACTATGTATTACCAGTACATAGTCCAGATCGTCTCACCTGCAAAAGTTCGCCTCTTCACATCTTCAATGCCGTCGAACAACTGGACGATTTCTGCGGGCGCTTGAGCAGGGTCGTACGTGTTTCCCGCGTGAACGGCTAGGTGGGACAGGTACATAAACAGCGGTTGGCTACTGTTGTGCTCACTTATGAGTTGAACGGCTTCGTCCGTGAACACATCCGTTGCATATTTTCCATAGGGTGTCCAGTCCACTTCCATTCCCCTTCGGAAGTCGTATCCCCAATATTGTGGCTGTAAATAATTTCCACTGTTTTCATAAATTTTTTAGTACATATGGTAAGTCTGTATGTACAGTGGAACCTCGATTTTATGTTTTTCAAGGAGATCAAGGCGAATAAACTTAAAATGCAGAAAAATGTAAAACGAATGGCGGAAGGTTATAACATATTACTATATTGGGACCATGATGAGTTAATGTACAATAGAGGAATATGTAAAAAAACGGAAACGTAAAATCGAGGTTCCACTGTATGCAAAATTTCTTTATCAAATTCGTAAAATTTTGCAACAGTTACTAATTTGTGATCAATTTTGTGTCAAATTTAGGTTTATATTATCCAAAAAATGTTATTTTGAGGGAAGAGGACAAAATCTTAGACTAGTAGATATATCCTTTCTGGTATTTTTAGTATTACATTAAATTTTTTAAATAAATGACTAGGAAATCACTTTTAGCAGCTTAAATTACACCCTTCCCCATCTATCTATCTATCTATCTATCTATCTATCTATCTATCTATATATATATATATATATATATATATATATATATATATATATATATATATATATATATATAAGGAAATAATTCAATGACGTAACTCCAGCTTCAAGAAGGGCCCCCGTGGTGGAGTGGTTAGCACATCGCGCTGTGAGCCAGGAATCCCGGGTTCGAATCTCGGTCTGGGCATGAATGTTTGTGAGTATCCATTCATAAATTTCATCATATCATCATTCATTCTCATCTTCGCAAATTAGCCAAAAGTGGCACAAAAAGCGATGTAAAATAAAGCAAATCAATCAATCAATCAATTCAAGAAGGGATGTGTAACGAAATTTAATCATATAATAATAATAATAATACTAATAATAATATAATTGTCATTCCTCGTATGCTACGATTAGCAACTATTCCCCTAGGTATCTTCATGCATTGGTAGCTCCCAATTGCTCTTAAATCCTAGTGTCTTCATTTTGTTATTGTGCCGCTCGAACGTGTGCCCGTGTAGCGAATAGAATCAGGTCACTTGCCGGTGAAATCGGATGTTTGTAACCCCTCATCTCAAGAGCATAGATTTATTTTAGTTAACATATTATACAATTACAAGTAAAGTAATCACGTACTTTTGCTATGGAAAATGTTTGAAATGCCTTCCTGGCGTTCCTACTCATTTTTTCACATCTCTTGAGAAAGTTCGCTTAAAAATCGCTTCGTCACATTTCTGCACGAGTTCGTTTTCAACTATGAATCGTACATAAAAATTATTTGTTCTAGAATATACTTATGTTGTGGCATTGTAACAAGACGTAATACTTATCGGTTTGTCATTTATCACCCCCAGGAAACTACACGGAAGCGAATATGAATAATTCTTCAACACGACACATCTACTCGTATGATTGATTGATTTGCTCTATTTTACTTCGCTTCTTGTGCCACTATTGGCTAATTTGCGTAGATGGGGATGAGTGATGATATGATGAAATTGATGAATGGACACTCACAAACACCCATGCCCAGGCCAGGATTCGAACCCGGGGCCCCTGGTGCCATAGCGCGATGTGCTAACCACTTCGCCACGGGGCCGGTCTACTCATATGAGAACAAATGCTGACATTCACGGCAGACAGGGAAGTGTAACATTTCGATCACATGGACCTGTTCTTGCTAACATGTTGTTGATCAGAACTAGCTCAATTGCGTTGTTCCGCAGTGTGCTTATCGAAGAGAAACTTGACGAAACTTCAGCTTGGAAAGGTACCAAATGCGCTTGAGCTGTTGGGATACTTTGCCGACAATCGACGTGTTTCCAGCCGCTATACTGGCACGCGTTGCAGTGGTACAAGAACCAAATAAAGACACTATATTCTGCCTACCAATTGACGCCTACAAAAATCTGTTGTAAACACACCGCAATGAAATTGTGCATGCCCAGAAATGAAAAAAAGGTAATAAAATAAAAGTTTACTCAGGTGACGTACGCTCTCCATTGCCGTGTGGTCGTAGTAATCCTCATGTCCGCACCAGTAACCAAAGTGAGAGTCAAATCCACGGAACGTCGGCGTGTACTCCTTGCGGAAGAACCCCTGGTGCCACTTCCCCACCAGCCTCGTGGTGTATCCGAGCTCCTTCAGATACTGAGGGAGGATCTTCTCCTCAAGAGGAAGGCCGTATGGTGCCGCACCATATATGACGTCATGCTGCATTCCTTGAAAGCAGGAAATTTTACGATAACATAATATGGTAACTACGAATACGCGACAAAACGTACCATCGACAAAACGTACCTACCACCTGGACGGCTACCTGCGAAGGGTCTACTAATGAGTCTTAAAATATTTGCGATGCGACAAAACGTACCACTTGAAAGTCCTATATCTTGAACTTTACGCCAAAGGCATTTCTTAAAATGGAAGAAGCACCCACTGATTTCTGTCGAATGAAATACTTGGCGAATCGCATATATGGTAGCCAATTTGGGAGCATGAACCTATAACCTAACCTAACCTAACCTAACTCAAGGTCAAGTTAGCTGGGTGCTGATTCGGGTGGCAGATAGCGCACCTTATTCCGTATTGAAATGTCTGACATGTCAAGGGCAAGTTCAAGCGCTTTCCTTCAAGTGGTACGTTTTGTGGCGGAGTAAATATTTTGAAGTTATTAGTGGATCCTTCACAGGTAGCTGTTTTGTCGGGACACCGGTAACTACACAGTCAACCAAGATACGTAGAATGTAATAAGTAGGGGAACTTTAGCTATGACCACCTGTGTATTGTATCGACTTGGTTACTTACAGTTAAAACGTATACGTATATATATATACCAGGTATATATATATATATATATATATATATATATATATATATATATATATATATAATTACCTGTATGAATAGGATGTTTCCCAGTCAGCAATGCACTTCTGGAAGGACTACATAAAGGAGTGACGTAATACTGGTTTAGGATGACCCCACTGAACGCCAAGGCGTCGATGTTAGGTGTGGGAACTTGATTCGATCCGTGAAAACTGACATCATTCCAGCCCTGTAAGATAATGTCCAGATGGGGTATCATTTCACTTTTTAATATTTTAACTGAAGGACAATCATAACTCATTGTTCACTTAACCCGTAAGGACACTCGTATGGCTAACAATTACCCAGATTATTTGAAATTTTTTTTTATCACTTCTAATGAGTGACTGAGACCATCCTTCTCAGTACATTTCCAGTGAACCATTTCGAGTGCCGGTACCTTGAATCGGCTGTCAGTTAGTTTGTTAGTTCCGCTCGCAGGGCCGTAGAAACACTGCCTATGGGTAAATATCACACAACGCGCGCTCATACGGTTTAGTTTGGTATGGTAATATGTTCTTTTTTTCTCATTTTTATCAATTTTGTGATTCAATGCTCAAAATTAAGAAAATTAGATTAATCAATGAAGCTATTACTATTTACATGCTTTAAAACAATTAAAATTCGGACTTAAGAAGCAATTTTGATTGTGAGTATTTTTTACCCAGCGCACATCTCTACGTCCTAGGGAGGGCGCGTTCGGTCGAGTTAAGTTTATTAGGAAATTACACACAGAACCCAAATTGTCTGTTGACACAGAAAAATATTAAAGTACATAAACTGCTAAAAATACACTTTTGGTGCCTCAAAATACACAGAGAAATGCACTAAAAATGCACTAATTGAGAAGATCACATGGTTTCTTTCTATTTCATTAAATCGCCTTTCAACATTACAGAAATAATAACAATGACATAAAACATACCAAATCATCTGCAAGGATGAATATCACGTGAGGCTTTGTCTGTGCTATTGTTGCATGCACGCTCAACAATCCAAACAACACTAGAGCTGTAAACTTCATCACGAACTACCTGGAAAAAAGGAAAGGAACAATAAAGCCTGAGATTTCTGGAAAGAGATAATGTAATTGGAATGATGAAATTCAGGTCCGTACCCAGGATTTTTTTTTTGATGTAGGGGCCAAATCCCAAAATGTGTTTATATATGTAAGAGAGAGAGAGAGAGAGAGAGGTTAGAAAATAGTTGATATCCTTAATGATATATTTTTAAATTTACTCTTTCTCTCTGTTAATAATATCAATAAGCTTTCGAACTTTTATTAGTCTTGCATTCGTGTTTTATCTTTATTTTGTGTATGTTGCTAAGGTCCGTATCCAGAATTTCTTTAAGGGGGAGGCGAAGATTCGAATATATGGAACAAAGAGAAGATCAGAAATGCTGTGAGGTTGTTTAAAAGGCGTGTGTACCCTGTTTTCCACATGAATTAGCCGACTGAAATAACATGAGAAACAAGTGGTTATATTAATGGAAAAGCTCTATCCCTGCTATCTCAGCAATGATCAGATACATTTTTTTGGAACACCCTGTATAGAAATGAGAATTTTCTTACACACTGACTCATCAGCGCATAGCACTAGAAATCTGAAAGTTTAGGTGTGTCACCCAAGGGCGCACGAAGGATTTTTTCTCAGGGGGCACTCATAGAAACCTTTATTATTATTATTGCTGTTATTATTAATAAGAGTATTATTACTGCTATTATTTTTTATATTTTGTTGCTATTATAATTAGATTACTATTACTACTACTAATACTTGTTTTTTAAATTACATACATTTGTAATTTTCATATTTTGTGTATCTATATACAATTTGCATAAGTGTATACTAAACATTAATTCATGTAGGACAAAAAGTTTTCTTTATAGTTAGGTAATCAGTGTAAAATAGACTGTAAGCTTAAATGTAGCACTACTTCGAATAATAATAATAATAATAAAAATGATAGTAATAATTGTTGCTGTAACTTACAGCCTCTAAGTTACAGAAAACAATAGCTCTACAATTTCACCATTCAAATCACATTAAATCTTTCCAGAAATCTCGGGGGGGATAAGTGCCCCACTGCCTGCCCCCCTGCGGGCGCCCATGGTGTCACCTTTCTTATGACATAAGTTAAGCATTTTTCGAAATTCAACACCTAAAGCAGGGGAAAAGGGGGTGTTTTAATTTGATACGTTTATAGTCCAAACCCTTCGACTTAGAAATATGAAATACTTATTTAAAAAGTCATTGGCAGATGGTGCTGTGTGTATTATACATCTCAATATGCTTGTGTTTTGCGAGAATTTACGTAAATGACTAATAAATAGGGAGACAAATTTATGGTAAATAAAAACTGAGGAGAGCGGTAAATAAAATGTTAGATCAGCGGTATATACCAGCGGTGGAAAAAAATTAAATTGGCACACACGTTTTCATCATGAGAGGAAACAACATACATAAGAGCTATAAATTGATAAACTACTTCATTTTTATATACTGTACACATACACAAGTACTTAGATTTCAACTGTAATTGCCAGTAGAGGCGATTGGGTGGGGCAAGTATAGTTTACTTTTCTTGCTAGACAAGGCTTAGTATTTAGAGGCCATAGAGCAGGGGCAAAGAAAGCCAGCAAGTTCAATGAAACCGGAAGTTGAGTAGACATTCGGGGGGAGAAACGAATGCAGCTTGACAGGGAGCGAAGTTTTCGAACTGAGACTATGTGCATGGGAAATCCAAATTTGCAGCGTCTTCCTGATGTGATCGAAAATAAAACGTTCTTCAGCTGCAAGTGGTAGGAAACTTTAGGCAAACGTTTCGTTAAAAATCGACAGTTTGGGCGCACAACCTCGATTGCCGGTTTTTGCGTGTTTTCTACTTAATATGATGATATTTCACTGTTATTTCTCGAAAAAGCGTTCATTTCGTGGAAAAGCACACATTTCGCATTACTTCGCGAATAAAACTCGTGCATATTTCATCATTGGGGGTGTAGTTACGTGCAGAATGTTCCAAATTGTATCTTTTTTCACATTTCGTGATTTCGCGCATCGCGAAAATTCAATGTCCCTACTAATAAACATCCCAGTTATTCTTTGAATGCTAGTTTCAATTACCAGCTGATATTGCACTTTGCTTTCTGATATTGTAATAAAGTAATGTTTCGTGCTACTCATTCATTCTATCTTTACAACGTCGCTTAAATTGGATGATTTCGTTTTGTAATTGATATCTCATCATTTTCATTGTACATTAACGCCGATTTTCTGACACTTTGGGTAAATTGATTCGTTGAATGATTTTGATAGTATTAACACATTAGTATTGTCCCCCACCAAGGGCGCCCGCAGAATTTTTTCTCAGGGGGGCAGAGTCACAGAAACTTTTTTTAAAATTATTATTATTATTATTATTATTGCATTACTATTAGAGGAGAAGGTCTAAATATGGGCGAAGGTTTAAATATGGGTTTTGTAGTTATCAGCGCTCTCAGGTGCTCCAGCCTGGCATAGGCTATTGGAACTGGTTATCCGTCAAGGACGAAGGTTGCGGCGCCAATTCGCAAGAGAAAGTGGTGGTTAGTTTCGGCCTTGGACGCAGTTATAGAATTGCGACCTCTGAAAACTTTTTGCAGGTATGTTTTAACTCAGCGTTTTCTGAATTCTCATCTGCTTTGTATAGGTTTTGATATTAGCGGTACATAAAACAAATGTGGGCTTTTATAATGCCATGATTTGTTTGTGAAATATGTACCACAGAGAGCGAAAATAAATTGAAGAAGAAAAATAATGTGATGGTCTAAATATGGGCTATGACATGAGGTCTAATGTTGACATCACATTTTCAACAAATGTTTGGATGTTATCCTTAATTTCGATTTTTCCCATTCCGCGTGATTTTCAAAGTAAACAGATTATTCATAAATATGAATTTTATAATGTTTTAGCGATAAATAACTATTTTTTGTGATATTGCCACTAGTAGCCCATATTTAGACCACAGTTTTGAAATACATCATTTTACCATTTTTTGATAATTGCTTATTTTTTAAAAAAATGAGACCTTCTATACTTTAGAATGCTATTACATTTATATATTTCATAGATATGCATTTTAAAGGCAGGTGCTTGATATATTATTTTTTTTCCTCCGAAAATGACAACATAAAAAGGGGGGCCACATTTAGACCTTTTCCTCTACTAATACTACTTACTATTTATGTTTTTTATTTAAATTTGTAATTTAAATACATACATACACATCGTCGAATAACATGGGTACCTTGGGAAACCTGAGGGGTAAAGGCGGTCAGGGGCGTGGTGCTGATCACATCACCCCCACTCACGACCGGATCAAGAAAGTGAGGGGCGTTACCCCCACACCCCCTATACGCCTTCATGGCGTGGTGCTAAGCATAGGGGAACGCTTTACCTTTACTTTTACATACATACATATATACATACACACAATTTGCATAACTGTAAGCTTAAATGTAACTCTATTTCAAATAATAATAATAATAATAATAGTTGCCGTAACTTACGGCCTGTAAGTCACAGAAAACAATACTTCTTGTTATAAAATATCTCTACTATTTTACCATTCGAATTACATTAACTCTTTCCCAGAAATCTCAGGGGGGTCAAGTGCCCCCCCCCCTGGCCTCCATCTGCAGGCGCCCATGTCTCTCACGCAATATGGAAATAAGCATCTTAACTAAAACAAAATTGAGGACAGACCACTATAAATAAAATAGAATATGTCTGCTAAAAGATATCCTCGTAAAATGCCTATAAAATAATTTTACACAGTTTCAGTATAACTAATAATATTAATAGGCCACATTACAGGCAAATGTCTAAATATTCTAATACTTATTTACTATACCGGTAGTATTATACGGTTGTGAAACTTGGATTCTTAGTTTAAAAGAAGAACATAAATTGAGATTCTTTAAAAATAAAGAACTTAGGAGAATATTTGGACCTAAAAGAGATGAAGAATCACGAGAATGGAGAATATTACATAATAATGAACTGCATAAACTATATTCAATCTTTGTTGGAAGAAAAGTTTCTTGTCTTTGCGCTTGCAACTGAGAGTGTTGTATTTCCTTACCTTGAAATTGAACACGAAAGCACTATTAAGAATTATTTACAAATACAAAATCTTGATATGAATTTTGAAGTTCAAGCCGTTGTCTATACCCCCCAAAAATTACTTTTCCCCATTTTCCTAAAAACTATTCCCGGGCCATTTTTAGAGCCCGAGAAAGAGGACGTCTGGACTATCCGATGACTAAAATATCCTTACTTAGATTAAAGGTGAGGCTGTAAAGAGGCACTCAGCACACCGAAGGACAAACACAGGACAACACGACTCCACAAAGGATTATCTTGACTGTGGGCCCAGCAATGGCCGAATTGAAAATAAATTACGGCAGGTATACTCGTATGCACAGACCTATCTTTTGATACAATCCTTTTTTGTGCGTGATTTCTTAAATAATACATCAATTCTCATTCTCTCTTTTTCATCACCACAAATTGTGCTCCTTTTTATTTGTTCCACCCATCAATTATAATAACTAATAATGTATTAGCAGAGGCATGCATATTTCATTTTTGACGAAAACACGAAATGTGAAATAGCATATTGTAATGTTAATTTTTCATGTTTCTGAAAGGTGTAAAGTGCATTTTCTACTCTTTTTTGTCACGAAATAATGCGAAATGAACTGCACAATGCGAAATAAACTCTTAAACATGAAATTTAGAGTTTATTTACCTACACGACACTTTCTAAAGTTTGAATTATCCTGTGAGTTATGCAATTCACGGTTGATTAATTATGCTGTAAATATTTGAGAAGAAAAAATGGACCCCTTTATACAGGAATAAATTTAATACTCTGGTTACTACATAAATGTGCTAGAAGGCATGTGTTTATTTTTTGTGATAAGTGCAGTTTTTAAATCAAATTTAGGTTTATAGTCACAATTTTAAAACCAAAATGTCATTTTATATACCGCCTTTGATCTGATTTTTCACCGCCATAACACCGAAATTTAATTTAATTTACAGCTTTTGAACCCAAAATTGGCCCTGTTTTGTACCGAAATTTTGCTTTTTTATTTACCAAAAATATGTGCCTCTATGTATTAGACATGAAACCACTCAGTACTGCAGAAGTTTCTAAGACCCAAAAAAATCAGCCAGAAAATTAGCATTGTAATTTATCCTGCCAAATTATGCATTGTTTAATTAAAAGTTATGTCATGTGGTAAATCTGTAAATAGCCGTCCTTTATTACAAATATTATATGCGATTCTAAACATGTTACTGGTTGATTCTATATCTTTTTCAGCGGCGGTGATTGGGTCCAAAAACCTGGGGGGGGGGGGGGGCAAAGACAGTACATTTCCCATTTAGCATAGTGCGGGGTCAAAAGTGGCGAAAACTGGAGGGGGAGAAACTGATCTTTTTGATGAGTATGTTGATTGATTCCTCCATTTGGTTCAATTTAGAACTTTTTAGCTCATTCCCGCGCTATTGTTGCGTTTATTATGACGTGCATGACAAGGAGCGTTCGGCTGTGGAAGGAGGGGGGTGGGGGAAGAGTGCACAGTGTTGTACGGTCAATTCAAATGTGCAAAAGAGAGAGAGAGAGAGAGAGAGATATATGAGCAAGTACATTGTAGGTCGTTGCGTAGTTACTTGTGTGATCAGTTGTAATAAATAAGTGCCAATTTTAAAAATTACTACTGGTATACTTTTCGGCATCTTCATTTACTACCGGTATGCTATACCCGCTCATATCGGCCTAATTCGATCTCTGTGGTTCAGGCACCAGAGCCTCGTTGGAAGAAGCAGCTACTGGGATGCACTATGTAGAAGTGCCTTACCAGAAGGTCATCGTTTACACCCTACCTTTTACTAATCGCGACGAAGAGGATGTGTGATATTATGATGAAATTGAAGAAAGAACACTCACAAAGAACACCCATGCACAAGCCGGGATTTGAACCCGGGGCCCCCGCTGGCGCTGTGCTAATCACTCCGCCACGGAGGTTTGATGACCGAACATGTAAATATAGTACAACGTAGGCGGGTCTGTAGTCTGATACAATACACTAAAAGGATGAAGTAATGACCTCAAAACATTACAGTACAGAGTGATCACAAATTCTTCTTTATTTTCGAAACTACGATTCTTATGGTTGAATGAGACCTATCCCGGTCTGCGTATTGGAAGAGGTTCTGTAGATTACCCAGCTCGTTTAGCATGGCCTCCAAGAAGTCCCGACCTCACCTCCGGGAGATCATAATGACAGGGTCATAAATAACCGGTATCGCACAATTCAATAGTTAGGAGCAGCTGTGAAAGATGCCTTCACATGACCCAGTATTAAGCTTGACGCGCACTGAGACGCAGGAAGCGCGGCAACAGAACGAAGCAGTTTCACTTCCGGCATCTCAGTGGGCGATAGATAACCTTCAGACTTCTAGCCGGAAATTCCGTGCTTCGCTTCTGCACGTTCTCCTGTAGTAAGCATTATACAATTTGATTTCAATAGAAGCAGACGACAGAAGTTCTGTTGCCGGATTTTATCCGTGTTTCCCCGCGTCTCAGTGCACGAGGTCCTTTAATCTCGCTAAAACATCTGGCAGAAAATGACGGTCTCCATACCGATGTTCTGAACTTCAGGTATGTGTCCATATCAAGCATCACAACCGTAGTGTCGAAAATAAAAGGGGGTACGCCCACTTTGTGACCTCTCTGTAAAGCTTACACAAGTAGACGCAAATATGCAAAAATATCCACTATTCTTTGCATCATTAAGGAAAATTATATATAAAAAAAACAGATTAGTAAATTCTTTAATAAGGTAGTAGGTTTTTGATGTGACATTATACATCCATACATACGCATCTGAACAATGTCGACAAACGTATACACATATAGCGTGTAGAGGGCGATTTTTTCGACGCTACTAGCTCACAATAAATGATAATATTTATCTTGTATGTTTGCTACAACGTGTCATAGACTATGTTAATAATAATTACTTGACCTGAAGTTCACATTTCAATTATCACTGTTGATGTGATCCACACATTATAAGGAAACTTACTGATTCTTCCTGTCTTATTCGCATATGTGGTTCATCTCAATGTAAAGTTCATGTACAGAAATGAGTAGTGACAATGCTCTTCGTTGCAGTCGACTTAAACAGTCGACAGAATGAAGAAAAAATAGATTTGTCGTTTGGAAAATCGCAGTACGTGGTGACAATTGTAAAATAAACTGGAAGTGGGAAGTCAATAACAAAAATTTGCACACACGTTCGTAATTTTCTTTATCTACAGCCTCCCCCCCCTTCCCTCTAATCTGTGTCAAAGAAAACAAACATTGCCTGCGATAACCCCTTTCAATAGAGGAAAACAGGTTCAGTTCACCTGCCTTTGAACCAAGGAATTTAGATTCTCAATACAATGTCAGTGTGCACGCTGAGTTCAGATTACGTAACAGTACCCAACAATGTTGCAAAAGCAGAAGTCTGTTTATGACAAGGGCAACCAACAATATATAAAAACAAGACAATAGACGAGGCTTCATAATGTAGAAAACCCGGTGTGAATGAATATGTCTTTCAGTTGTCATGTTATACATGTAAGTAGACCTCAGATTTTTAGGTTCTAAAAAGTGTCCTTTTAGGTTCCTAAAATAGGCTCTAAAAATCCTAAAATAGGTCCTAAAAATCTTGTTAGGCTCGAAAAATCCTGAAGTAGGTTAAAAAACTTAAAATAGTTCAAAATTCTTGAAAAATGCTGATTAGGTAGTCACCGGCAATGAAAATGGGACACCTATATCCTGAAATACGCACTATCTTGCATAACGTTATGTGTGTTGCCTAACCCTACGGCGATGGCAGAACTTACCATTGGAAATTTGCTATTAAAATCCACTCTTCGCCGCATAGTGAGGCAACAAGCCTTTTTCATGTTATCCACAGTCAAGCTCCGCAATTTTGTCTGTGAGGATCATCTTATACGCTGAAAACAATCTTTCAACAAAAACATAGTCAGTGGTGGAAACTTCAATGCTGAAATGTTAGTTTGCAAGGCGTGAATGCCACAAAGCACCGAAGTGACACGAAAGTGAGCAAGATCACACAGATCAGACCACTTTGTATTGTACAGGTAACAGTGGCACCAGAGCTTGTTTAGAGCTTTGAAAAATCACCATGGACTTAAAGGAAGGGAAATCGACAGAGGGTACGTTTCAAACACGTTCGTCATTGAATTTTTTTCGTGACCAAACAAAACAAATGCTTCTGTGAGACATAAAAATTCTGTAAAAACTTTTAAAAATATATAAAAAATCTAAAAAAGGGCTTGATTTAGGCGTATAAAACTAAAATAGATTCTAACAAGCAAAATAGTTTTTTTTAGGTACTATAAAACTTCATCAATTGTTGCGTTTTTTTAATGAAACGCTGACATAACTTATTATTTCTTACATACCTGTAAAGGAAAAAATAGGTTAAAAACCTAAAATCCGACGTCTAGTTATAAGTAATCAAAGTTACGGCTGCGTAACTTTTGAAACACTCTGTAGTTGTATTATGTATTATCACATTACAAATTTTGAAAGCGCAAAATTATCATCTTCACGACGCATGTAATTCTTCATAAATCAGACAATCTATGGGATATCCCAGACTAATTTTAAACACAACACTGCAAGTGAAGGCAAAGTTCGCTTTCGAACAATGAAGCAAGATAAGGGAAGAAAGGCCTTTGCCTTACGTTCATGAACTTGGTTGAATGAAGAATTCTTCGCAGGAGGATATCTGATACATGCCACGTTAATTACTTGCTAAATTACTAAATAAAAAGCGTAACCATTTATTCTTTGAATTAAATGATAGCATATGAAAACAGTGGCCGCGGTGGCTCAGTCGGTAACGCGTCTGACTACCATGCTCAAGGTCCCGGGTTCGATCCCCGGCCGGTTCAAATCCGGGAACTTTTCTAACGTTGGAAGCGGCCCCGGCGCCCACCCAGCGTCGAATAACATGGGTACCTGGGGGAAACCCTGGGGGGTAAAGGCGGTCAGGGACGTGGTGCTGATCACATCACCCCCACTCACGACCGGATCAAGAAAGTGTGGGGCGATACCCCCACACCCCCTATACGCCTTCATGGCGTGGTGCTAAGCACAGGGGAACACTTTACCTTTTTTATATGAAAACATAACGTGATCTATGTTTTGTACACGCCGACCTCCGGAGTGGTCAGCACAGAGCGCTACGACGCCAGGAGTTCCAGGTTCGAATCTCTTCCTGGCATGGAAGTTGTTTGTGAATGTCTCTTCATCAATTTTATCATACATCACTCATCCTTATCTTCGCGATTAGCCAGAAGTGGCAGAAATTTGAAATAAAATGAACCAAATCAATCAATGTTTATAACACTATTTCTTTAAATCTAATGCAGTTTCTTGAACCTTTGCCATTATGCTATTATATTCGATTATTAAGTAACTGAACTTTATTTCTGTTATGAACAATAAACATAACAATCTAACTTGAAATTAACGATGCCCATTTCTAAAAGGAGGGGGGCCGACGGACCATGCCTCTGCACCCTGTGTTAATTTGTCGGTGCTGTACAGAGAGGAGCAGGTGAATTGTAAAATTAATTTTTTTTAATTAGAAATCTTACCAATCTTTCTTATAGTAGAATCAAGGTTCGGCCCCCTCGAAAAATATCCTGGGTATGCTACTGGTTGAACTAGACAACTAAAATTGGGCACTCTTAAGTGAAGCACCCTGTATTTTTGGCACACTTCATCTCTAAAAACACTAACAAATGATACACAACAAAAAACAACAACATAAATACTTACTTCACATTTGCCAATCTGATGAACCGAATCTGTCCGAGTTATCACCAACGCACGTTTTCTTGCCCTTGCACAACAAACAGTTGAATGGCGCAGAATGGAAAAACCAAGGTTTTCACGAGTGTCAAACGTGGGCATTCAGAACAAAATCACTTGTGGCTACAGTTTCGTCATTATATAGCCTAAACAAATGCTGAGAGAAAAAGAGATAAATGACTATTAAAAATTAATAAATGAGCGATTACAAACGGGGATTGTGATTAATGTCACGTTTTTGTTTCACTGTTTTTACAACGCAAGATCACAAACCTCTCGACGATGTCCTTGCACTATCTGCCTCTTACTTTTTTATTCGTTTTTCCAATTTTTACTTCCTAGATTGACGTCAGAACTTAACATGAACATGCTCGATCTGCTTTGTGTTTTTAATGAAGCAATGACATTGCGCTTCCAGTGTATATTGATATGCTAGAAGAAGTTCGTATGCCAATCCACATTGGCAGTTATATTGCTGTACTATAAAAGTTCTAAGAAACCATATGTTCTGAGCAGAGTCATAGCTACAGACATACAGTGACTCAAAAAAGTGTTCAACTCAGCACAGGCCTCACATGGAAACATGTACAACAAGAAGAAAAGGAACGAAGATGGAAGTACACGTGAACAGAAGTTTAGTGCATACTATTGAGGTGACAAGCTACGCAGAAAACAATCACATTTAGTAGTTAACAGAAGAAGCACAGAAAACCAAAACACAAGATGAGTAATTGGAGCTCAAAAAAGAATTCAACTGTAATACTTGCGGCATACAATATTAGGTGTGTGTGACATCTCATCTAGTTCACAGTTCTTTCATCGCCACGCAATCACGGGCCCATCAGACGTCCATTGGCCCATTTATAATTCCTTCTTGCAATGTAATGTAATTGCAATGTAATTTGGGCCTTTGGGCGTTAGATCGATGCATGATTGCGTAGCGATGAAAGAACTGTAAACCAGATGAGAAAAATCTCACAGCTACAACAAAATATGGTGGGGGATCGGTAATTGTGTGGGGCTTTATGAGTGTCAATGGTGTTGAGGATTTATGTTTCATTGATGGTACAATGGACCACACACGTTACATCAACATTTTGAAGGCGCACCTATCCAACTCAGTGAACATTATGGGGCTTACTGGTGACTACATGTCACAGATCAATACCAAGCTCTGGTTATTATATACAACACCCCACGCTGGATGCAAACAACGGTTGCTGGGAATCATCAAGAAGAAAGGGGGACCCAGTAGGTATTAAGGATGGCACACACACCTAATATTGCATGCCGCAAGTATTACAGTTGAATACTTTTTTGAGCTCCAATTACTCATCTTGTGTTTTGTTTTCTGTGCTTCTTCTGTCAACTACTAAATGTGATTCTTTTCTGCGTAGCTTGTACCTTGTGTTTATCTTGTGTAGTACTGTAGTTATGCTGTCTAATGTGTTTGTGTTTGTCTTGTGTAGTAGTTTCTCCATTCATATTGGGGGTTATGCGTAGAGCTGACAACTCTGCACTGTAAAAAGACATGTCAAGAAACAGCAATATAAGGATGTTCCCAAGGTAAAATATTCCGGAGGTAAAATAGTCCCCCGTTCGGATCTCCGGGTGGGGACTACTTTGGGAGGTCTCTGGACTAAGGATAAGATCTACATTAGGAATAAGGATATTAAATTAGGCACCTGGAATGTTCTGAGCCTTTACCGGCCTGGGGCATTTCAGTGTACAGTTAATGAGATAGTTAAGTATAAATTAGATGTAGTAGCTGTCCAGGAAGTTAGGTGGCCAGGAGAAAGGAACATAAATTGAGAGTATTTGAAAATAAGATCGTTAGGAAAATCTTTGGACCTAAAAGGGATGAGGAGACAGGTGAGTGGAGAAGGTTACATAATTTAGAACTACATAATTTGTATTCATGTCCAGATATTATTAGAATAATTAAATCAAGAAGACTTAGGTGGGCAGGCTATGTGGCACGAATGGGAGAGGAAAGAGGAGTTTACAGGATTCTTGTTGGGAAACCTGATGGTAAGAGATCTGTAGGAAGGCCAAGGCGAAGATGGAGGGACAACGTTGAGATGGACCTAAAGGAAATCGGTAGGGATGGAAAAGAGTATATAGATCTTGCTCAAGATAGGGACAGATGGAAGGCCTGTGTTGCTGCAGTCATGAACCTTCGGGTTTAAGAAGGCTAGAGAGTTAGTTAGTTAGTAGCTTGTACCTCAAATAGTGTGCACTAAACTTCTGAGCACATACACTTCCAACTTCGTTCCTTTTCTGCTTGCTGAACATTTTTTCATGGGAGGCCTGTGCTGAGTTGAATACTTTCTTGAGTCACTGTAGTTTCTATGCCAGTATTGGCTATCGGGAAGATAATGATGAGTAATGATACTATGAAATTGTTAAAGGGGCACTCAGAAAGATAACCCATGTCCTGGCTGGCGTAGTAGGTCGATGTGCGGGTCGGTAAATAACGTATTCCACTTCGTAATATACCTTATTGTTTTCGATCCTTCCGGCTCCCGTATTGACATCCTGTTTCTGCCGTATATTTCATTAACTGTGAAGATCGTAAAATTTCAATTCGTTACAATAGTCTATCGGCCGGTTCCAGTGGCGGAGTGGTTAGCACATCTCGCTACGACGCCAGGGGTCCCGGGTTCGATGAGTTTCAATTCATAATTTCGTCATATCATCACTCATCCCCATCTTCGCAAATTAGCCAAAAGTGGCACAAGGAGCGAAGTAAAATAAAGCAAATCAATCAATCAATCGTCTATGAGTTAGGCGAGTCAAACAGAACTTCAAGTCGACAGCAAGATCTTGCACATTTAGCGTTCGACAGGTGTTATTCTCTTGCAATAATTCCTTACAGCCCAGTCAAGCCAAATAAAACTCAAAAGTCCCGGCTCCTCCCCCACTTCAACCCGCCAAGCGCCCCCCCCTCAAACCCCTCAGATACGTAGACTTTTAGTTCCTGACTTATATATCCGTAACTACGTATATGCACTACAAAATTTTCTGTTTGATTTTTCACTAAATGTCAGTGTTTTTGACGTAATTTTGAAAAACATCTTTAAAATGTAATCCTTTATTACTTTTTAAAGTTTTTACCTCGTAAATTTTGAATAAATTAAGGGACAGAAAATTATTTAAATAAAAGTTGCAGCCTAATTTACATGCTTTGCAACGATATATACGTTCTCATGTATTTCAATGAAAGACATGCCATAACATGTGTATTCAAATGGAGGCTACTGAAAGGTGCCTCGTAGTCACGATCTAAATCACAGTTCAGCGGCGAAGTCCTGAATAATTGACTTTTTGATAAAAGCAAAATCGCCTACTTTGTTATACAATTTAAGATATTTCCAGTCGAGAAGTAAATCGCCATCTTCGTACTGACTGTCGCCATCTTGAAGAGAGTCCATCATATTGCATATATTTTGATTTCATATATCTCAGTAAGGTGTCACCTTTCAACGTCCGGTTTTCTAAGTAATGCTACAAATATGTAGTTTTGTAGAGAGAGCTACAATTCATAACATTTTATGAGAATAACTGCGAATTGAAGGTCTTAATAATTCTCAACCAAACGATATGTTTGTTAAAGGAATTTATTTAAATTTTAGATGAAGTGAACCCTTAAAATACTATTTTATATATTTATAAAGTTAGTTAAGAAACTTTTAAAGAAAAATACAATTTACAAACAATTCAATTTGATTTCTAAGAAATTTGTCATTGAAATTTATAGATTATATTAATAAGGTAGGTGAGCCAAAGGTAGCCCATGTTCCCAAGGTGGCACACGTTACGAAAATGATATTAGTACTTAACACAGCTAAAAAATGGCACTAAATTAATATACCCAGTCCTCCTCAGGTGCAGAAAACGAACTGTCTCGGGCTGCCAGCAATCATTTTATTTAAGTTATTGTGGACCCCCTGGTGTCGTAGGGACTGTGAAGACCAGTCCACCACGGAGGTCGGCTATTCGTTGTTACCGTATATATAATGAATGTCAACAATCAAAAGTTTGATATCAACAATTTCCTCTAATAACATGTAGAAACGTAAATAAACATGAATAAATATGTTTTCTTGAGCACAAGCATAATTTTCTAAGCCAACTATAAGCCGTGAGCCACCTTTGGACCCATGGCTTACCTTGGGAACAGATGTAATGATTTTATATATTGGTGAGGTATAATGAGTGAAGATATAGAAGAGGCTCGTTTAATGATCTCTTTACATTGTTTATTGACCTGACGTTTCCATCGACTGCCTCTCGTTATCCCAGGCATGCACAATATTTCCCAATACCTTTATGCTGAGATTATACGAAAGGTGACGAAAGTACACCTCACCGATAGAGGATATGACGAGTAATAACCTCTAGTCCGGGAGCAGTATAAAACTTGAAATCCGAAAGGACAGCTCTCTCAGTTGTCTTGCAAATTCGATCGATACACTCAGTGTGGGATAACGGAAGGAGCGTGAGTTGGAGTTAATACACGAACTCTGACACTAGCTATGAACACAACCTATTAGATACGTCTAGGACAGCGCTCATCGAACATCAAACAGGTATGACAAGTGTAAAGAGATCATTAAACGAGCCTCTTCTATATCTTCACTCATTATACCTCATCAATATATATTTTTAAAGCTATATGCAATGTTACAAAATATCCATTTGGTACACGATGTTAATTAGTTATAGGAGTTATTTCTTTTAATTTCAGAAATTTATCTCTCATTAGAGATTTGTAAATTGCCCTAGAAGCTTAAGACGACCTACGGCTCACCTACCTCAGTTTAATTTTAAAAAATCATTATAATTGATGATACAAAAATAATGAAAATTATTTAAAAAATATTTTTGTATTGAATTTATTATTTAATCGTTTCCCCTTTTTTGATCAGGTCTAAACAATTCCAATTCCGCATTAACACCAAAGAAGTGCGCTGTGCACCATCTTTGGTAGCAACCCGGTTGCATATCTGTTTAGAGTGTACCACTCCTGCGCTGTCAAAGTCTACCAAGCGGCTTTCTATTGGTTGGGTCAGCGCATCGAGTTCCATTTTCACTGCTCTAGGTTTCTTTACAAGTATCTCGCATTACCTTCACGATGCAGAGAAAAACAACGAAATCTTGAGGTCCAAATGGGGATCGAAATCAGAATCGCCAGCATGAAAATTGAGAGCACTAACCATTTTACCTTATGAGACCGCATTGATTTATATTAATATTATCAATAGGGCTCGGGAATTGAAGACCTATAAATTGCCAAAAAAAGATATATAAAAAGACCTAAAAATATCAAGAAAAGGACGTATAAATGTAATCCAAATTAATTAATAACTTCAGTTTTATTTACACTGGCCGCGGTGGCTCAGTCGGTAACGCGTCTGACTACCATGCTAAAGGTCCCGGGTTCGATCCCCGGCCGGTTCAAATCCGGGAACTTTTCTAACGATGGAAGCGGCCCCGGCGCCCACCCAGCGTCGAATAACATGGGTACCTGGGGAAACCTGGGGGTAAAGGCGGTCAGGGGCGTGGTGCTGATCACATCACCCCCACTCACGACCGGATCAAGAAAGTGTGGGGCGTTACCCCCACACCCCCTATACGCCTTCATGGCGTGGTGCTAAGCACAGGGGAACACTTTACTTTACTTTACTTTACTTTTTTTTTTATTTACATATTTAATGAATAAAAAAAATACAAAATTCTGGTGGTATGGAAACTGCGAAAAAATATATGAATAAAATGCATCTTCTTTCAGTCCAAAAATTTTTTCTCTCGTTTCAGGGATGGTTCAAATATATTTCTTTTTCTCTTTCTTTTTTTTCTTTATTATAGAAAGGATGTTTAAGAGGTGATGAACTGATGATGATTCAAATTGAGAATGGGCAGTAAAAACGTAGTCAAAAGAAGGTGAAGTTGCAAAAAAAAAGTCCGTTAAGACAAAAAAAAAGGCTAAAGAAGGACCAATAAGCCAAAAAACGCCGAAAAAGGCAAAAAAGGACAAATAAAATCCACCTTTTTCTGGCCTATAATGACCCAAAATGAACATATATTATGTTGGGCCTCGTCTTCGGACACTAGGAAAAAAAAAGGATTTTCCTCAACTTCCGAGCCCTAATTATCAACTAAACATGACGCTAATGTTCTATTATATTTAAAGCACACTATTTACCTTGCTATCTACTAGAAATAGTACTATTGTACAAACAGAGTTAAATGAAAACCTTAAATGTTGGATAAAAAATTATGACAGACTGTATACAGCAGTGGCGTCTCCTGACCCTGAACTTAAGGCGTTGGCAAAGAAGGAATGTTAACCCCTCCCCCTCTCATTTCTGTGAACAAATATTACAAATTTTCTCCGAACATTTTTGGTGTAAATTTAGAAATATTTAGAAAAACATAAATTTACATAAATTATTTTAAATGAAGTAAATAATTCATTTAAAATATTAATATATTTGAAGGGTAAGGAGAAGCAAGGACTGCCAAAGAACAGTTTAAACGAGAAAATTAATGTTCAATACTTCGCCATACAATTAATTTTTAAAGCACGAGTTTCAATGATCTTAACGTATGTGGACGTTTCTAATTCCAGTGGGGGAGAAATTCTAGTAAGTAGGGATATTGTGTGTATTATATATTTAACAACCCACTTTGGTTAAAAGTTTGCAACCAGAGGGGTTGGTGGAACTCCCATCACCCCCTACAAAAAAAAACAACACCGTGGACACATAGGCGGAGTTTCGTCCGTCCACTTAGGGGGGGGGGGGGAAGGCTAACTGGGGCTAACATTATTCATAAACCAATTTTTAGGTTTACTATTTTTTAACCTTCTGCCGCCTGAAGAATAAAGAAATAAAGGGTAATTTTTTATGATTTCTCAGATGTAACAATTATTTATCAAAATAGTTCTGGATCCTATTTTTATGGGATGGACATTTTTTGATTCTGTCCCTCAAAGTTAGGCTCCAGGTTCGATTCTGCCTCCCCCTCACCAAAATTAGACCCCAAGATCGATTTATGCACTCTCCCCCCCTCAAAGTTAGGCCAAAGTTACGCCCATGACATTATTCATGCCTTTATGCATTGCGAGAATCATCACGGACATTCTCCTTCAGAAACAGGTGACCCCAACATATTTTCTAAAGGAAAGGGAATTATATTGATGTCGAGTATCACTTTTATGAAAGGAATACATGCACTATTACAAATGGTTACAAATTTGTTAAAGAATACATTTCTTCTTTAGAACAAATAAGGTATAGTTTTAATATAAATGTTATAATATTAATTGGAGCTTCTGTATTCACGTGTAACAAATGTAAGTTTCGTTATGAATTTCATATTTTTTGGTGCAGTTTGTCTTTCTTTCATTATTTTGTGCATATGTCGTATGTGGTTGGGGGGGGGGGGCTAATGCCTGGTTCTGGGGTGCTTAGCCCCCTAGCCCCTATCTGACTACACCCATGCCTGGACATAAGAATGACCCGTTCATTGCAAAATCGCTAAAATACACAGAAACGCTCTCAGAATATCCGAAAGTGAATTTATTAAATAATTTTGAATGCCTGCCGAAGTACCGCTACCACTGCGCCATCGGGGAGACCCACGCCGCTTTCGAAAACTACCGGGCGCTCAAAACTGACAATTAAAAAAAAGCTCAAAATAGTAATTTATAAAAGTACAGATACTTTCTTCTTTATTTCATTTTTCTTTGGGCGTTGACACACGACTTACACACCCAGAGAAATCGCCACTGATATACAGGTCAAATATACATCAAATATCGACTGTTATTTACAAAACGACCTCAAGGGTGCAACACTGATCAAGTGAGCTTCACACCATTTTCGTCATTTTTAAAGATGGCGCCTCCTTCATACACTTGCAACAATGAAGAGCAGTGGTTTCCTGCCCTCTGGAAGCCTAAAACTTATAGAAATTCTCTGGCAAATGAAAATTCAATATCTACCACGTCAGCAAGTTTACGAATGGATGGATAATACCACAATGGCTTCAGACAGATGGGTGGAAAGACCTTTGCAATGGGCCATAAGTGACTGTGCGTGCATTCCAAAGATTCTTCTTCCTGAGATATACAGGCACTAACTCAAGACTTGAAAATACTACTACGTACAAAAATTACCTGGAATTTGTGAATAAAACACAAAATACGTGGTTCATCATCAACATTTATTTTGCCGCCTTCAAAATAGGCCCGATCAGATGCAACACACATATGCCAACGCTTAACCCAGTCTTCAAAACACTTTTCAAACGCAGGAGACGGTATCGCCCTGAGTTCCTTCTGCGAATTTCCTTTAATGGATTCAATTGATTCAAAACGCCTTCCCCGAAGTGGTATATTGAGTAGTGGAAAGAGAAAAATTTCAAACGGAGCCATATCTGGAGAATATGGGTCTTGAGCGAGGACAGGTGTTGAGTTTTTGGCCAAAAACTCGCGAACAAGAGTCGACGTGTGCCACGAAATCCAAGAATTGTTTTTCCATAACTCTGGTGTTTTCCGGCGAACATTCTCACGCAGACGCCTCATAACGGTCACATAAAACTCTTTATTCACAGTTTGTCTCGCTGGAAGGAATTCTAAGTACACAACACCACCATAATCAAAGAAAACAATGAGCATTACCTTAATTTTTGAGCAACTTTGGCGTGTTTTTTGGGTTTGGTTTCATTTTCGAAGCACCATTCCGAAGATTGTTGACCTATTTGCATGTCATACTCATAAACCTATGTCTCATCATTAGTTCTGATGCGTTTCATGAAGGTTGAGTCACTAGGCTCGCGAAATCATGTCTTCAGCAACATCGCAGCGATGTGCTTTTTGCAGGAAATTCAGTTTCTTCGGAGCAAGCCGTGCCACGACGCGTTTCATGCCTAACACATAAGTCAAAATGTTGTGAACGGACATGCGTGATATGTATATAAGATCACGAGCCACCTATCTCACACTCACACGCCGGTTTTCAAGCACCATTGTCCTGATTTTTTCGACGTTTTCGTCAATCGTCGACGTGGAAGGTCGAACAGAACGGGGCAAATCAGCAACAACTTCTCTGCCTTCTTTGAAAGCTTTGTACAGTACCATGCATACGCTTGTGTTTTCGACAGACACGAATCACCAAAGGACTTTTGTAGCATTTTCAACGATTCAGCACATGACAGTCCGTTGGCAACACAAAATTTCAAACAAATTCTTTGCTCGATATTTGTCTCCATTCTGCAAATCGCAGGACACTCGTCAAGACAACTAACGTAAACAGCTGCTGTGCACAAACTGATGGATAGATTACTCTACCCCTCTGCGTAGCCATTCAATTGCTGCCATCCTACTGACAAAATGAATTATCGATATCTCCAATGTGTACTATTTTTTACTGAGATGTGGATCAGAAATCGATATATACTAAAATGGAGCAAACTTGTGTAACTCTACATGCGGAAATCTAGATAAGAAACGAAAACAAATTAAGGATTTCATTTGACTGCCCCTCGTATTAACGGTTTTGTGCATGTTGTAGTGTGAGTAAATATTGTAATATACTTAATCTACTGATTGTAACATATTGTAAATTACTCAATAGAGAAGAAAGCGCACGTCCTTCAGGCAGAATTGATCTAATTTTTCTACGAATTCCATACGGGGATGAGGAATCTCTATATGCGCAGAAATAGAAGAAAATAGGGTTAAGTAGGGAGTGATAAATTCTATTATTCGAGGAAACAAACTAAGCTATGACTCCGATTCTGGATTCGAGTTAAGAGAAAATAATGTAAAGTTGTTTTTGTCTTTGCTGTTATCCTAGAGAGAAAAGGTTGTAATTTTTAGACTTAAACCCATCTTTTTTCAACTATCGAGATAGTGACCCTGCCAATTATTACAGATCTCACAGTAGAAGGTTCTGGATTCGAATCACGAACCGGGAATTTCACTCTGTTATTTTACCAATTCTAACAAATCGTTATTCATTCTCATTCTCTCAAGATGCTATAGTCCCAGCGGTAAAGGAATAGAGCTAGACTTTCGGCTCCAATTGAGAGAAAGATCCCAAGATAGGTAGAGTGAAGTTGCTTTGTTACTTTTTCTGCATTCACCTAGTCAACATCTCTCCTCACAGTTGAGCCAAAAAGATCGAGAAGACCAGAGCCATTCAATTAAGTTACACTTCCCCCAACTACAATGCTCTTGCGGCTGTTAGGTTTGGCAACACAGTGCAAGACAAACATTTCTTGTAACTTAGGACCTAACTTTTGGCGAACATGGGGCATAACTATGGGAAGTAGAATTATTTTGCTATTATCACAATATTAAGGAATTTTAATACTCTGTGGGTTTTGCTACTTCTGCTCCTTCAACGTCTTATTTTTATGCGCTCCCGGGACTTACTGCCCCTAGGCTTTAGCCTAGGATAGCCTGGTGGCACCATTCATCTTGACCACCCTTTGCAGTCAGCCTCCTCGAGCATATCACCTTCCATTCTTCTATATGCTCGTAGCTACCACTCAACTTTTGTCCTGCACCAATACTCATGTCCTTGAATTGAAACACGGTTAACCCTTAACACGAACCATGATTCTTTTGTGCCTAATCCGAACCACCAGGTCTGTAAGACCGACACGCATATTTTCTTTTATTACATCCAATTTATTTATTTTTTGTTAATGATAACGGTAAATAATTGTTCTGTGAGCCTTATTTATCATTACTTATGTAATATTCAATGAATAGGAAGTAATTTTTATTGTCTATTTAGAACACAGTAAAAATATTGTTGTACGTAAAATTAAAACAGCTGTTTGAATGAATGAAACTATTAAATTAGAACATAGTATAAATAAAGTTGTACATTAAAAAATACAGAAGTCATTGTAAAAAATAGTTGCAAGTTTTTACTAAACTATTTATTTACAAAATTGTAAACTTTAGTTTTGTACAGGATTAGTAAAAAAGTCCATGTGTATGGTCTTTTTACCGTTTTTTTGCACACTCAAATCATATATGTTATGCAGAATTCCAAACAAATTGGTCTCTGACATTTGGTGCATTTCTACGCGGTCTCCCATTTCTTTTCCTATGGAGAAATGCTACAACTTTTACGTCTCTCCATCTAATCGTCAGGTATGCCAGGTGTTCGTCAAAATCAACGTCTGTGACTCGCAAAATCGCTCGTCTTCCTTCTGTGGCCATGGAAACACTGTTCACAATCATAAAATGAAGGGAACAAAAACAAAAACTTTCCACAAATGTACACAACTAGAACAACGTGGTATTAGGAACCGGAGCGATTACGACATAACCCGAAGAACTACCCTGTCTCACAGACCGCGTATCCTCACAAAAAAGCTGCATTGTCGATGGGTACTCAACAAGCCACTGATACGGTTTGGGTCGTTCAGAGGTAAACATGGTGGCGGAAAGGTACTGGGAGTATCAGGGTGCAGAGCACAAACATTTTGCCACACAAGCACGATGAAATGTTCATGGGGTCTGTCAGACCGAACCATCGGGTTAAGGGATAGAAGAGTGCACGTAAATTCAACTATATCTAGTTGAGATAACTGTGTTGACATTCTAGATAATAAATTTTGTATGTGTCAGACCCGAACACTATTATCTTTTTGAGTTATTCTATATCGTGACGATGAGGATGAATAATGAAGTGTTGAAATAGACAATACCACAAATACAAATCCATATTTATCTAGGATTTGAACCTAGGGCACGCTCACTCGATGCATTAAAATTTATAAATAACAATATTGTACCTTGAATACAAACTAAATTACAATCAGAAATGAAAGTACAAAGTAAAGTCGGAAGAAACTTGTTTATTATTTCTTACAGAGCATATGTAAAAGGTATACAGTTAACCAATGACAATGTAACGTTATATTGTGTATTTGTAGGAATCAATTTTTGTGATATGGTTGAAAAAAATCCACAGTCATCTTCAAAAAATTTATAAAGTTGCTCTTTCTGGAACATGAACTCAAGGAATTTCGATTCCTGTAGTTTCTGAGATCCAATCCAGGAAGGAAGTGACTCTGGTAAAACCGTTAGGAAGCGGTGATGGGCAATTGCCATCGTTAAAAGAGTCAACACCAACGACAATGTTTTGTCCTCCTTCCTCTAAAAAGATGGCGCTTCCACTGTCACCCTAGACGAGAAGAACGAAACAAGATGAACAACAAATACTTTGAGGTGTTAGGACAATTTTTATAGAACATATTAGCTTTCTACTATGCTTAGACTGCATACTCAGGAATTACTACACTGAAAATATTTCTTTGGAAACATTGTTGCCAAGAATATTTTTTTACAGCTCAACGAAATGTTGTCATGTTAAACAAGCTGTCAAGAACAGAACATTCTGTTCTGCTACAATATATTTTCGTGGCAGCAAAGTTTCAATAAATATTCTGTAAAGTATGTAGACAGTGTATTCGAATGAACTCATGTATCAAGTCTTCGAAACGCTTGTTCAACATAAAGAGAGACAGGAAGAGAAATAGTGAGTGAAATATATAGAAAATAAGGGACAGAGTGAGAGAGAGAGAGAGAGAGAGAGAGAAAGAGAAAGATAGAGAGAAAGACAGAGACAGAGAGAGAGAGAGACAGAGAGACAGAGAGATATATTTTGAAAAATAAATATGCGGGGAGGGAGAAAATGAAAAGAGAGGTAGATGCATGAAGCATGAAATGGAGATAAAAGGAAAAGAGGAAAAAGTATGAGGAAATGACAGTGAGAGAGAGAGAGTGTTAGAGTTAGATTGAGAAAGATATATGGAGGGAGCAAATGGAAAGAAGAGAGAAACCGAGCGAAGAAGAGAAGAAAGGAAACAAAATTGAGAAGAAGAAATGAGAAAAGAAAGAGAAAGATAACAGAAACATACATGAACTGAGGAGAGAGAGAGAGAGGGGGGGAATGAGAGACAGAGAGACATGAGACATAATAATCTCTTAAGAAAGAGATTGTGTCACGAATGACACTTTAATAACCTATCAATCCACAATTAAATGTTTATTACACAAATCTAGCCAGAGATTACTTTGAAATATAAAATTGATAATCAAACTCGCTACAAGAAATCAACTAGACTCTGTCCTCTGTAAGAACAAAGTTAATGTAAACAAATAAGCCTGGTTTGTAAGAAATCCTATTTTTTATACCAATGGCCTGTGCAGAAATCTTAAATATAATATCAGTTATAAAGCCATACCACACTCATCACAGCTGCTATGAAGTTGTGTGATCTTCGAGGGCAAGATAACACCAGAAATAAAACATAGAGAAGGAACTATTTCTCAAGGAGTCACGTGGTTTTGTTTACAGTAACTTCGTCCTTATAGTGGATATTTTTGAGATCCAAGTCGCCATGCACGTCCAGTATATTGCGGCAAGGTAATTTATTCATTTTTACCAGAGAAGAATCAAGTTCTACCATCTTCGGAGTCTTTAGTACACACACGAGGCGCATTTGCATTTTTTTTTTAAAAAAATTAAAAGGTGCGTTGGTTACATCACTCTGAATCGTCTGGAGAGTGAGGTGACAGTGTGTGGTCTAGCGTTGTCATGGATGAGAACAGTTCCTAAGCGCCACAATCAACGTGTTAGTTTTGATAGTATTTCACAGCACGCCTGCGATGCGTTTCAAACGCTCTAACTCACACGATAACCAAGAGCCGAGTAGCGAAAATGTGATTGCTGGGTCGCCCATGAACCAGTTGACGTCACAGCAGACGCGATCACTGTTGTTAGGCATTTTTTAAATGAACAATCGACCCTATTTCTTGAAATGCGCCTCGTATAAATTTCACCATTGCCCCTGTAAACATTAACTTACGAGAACTGTACTGGAATCATAATAGATAAGACCACAAGGGTCTAACTTACACTGCAGACACCTCGTACACTGTCCCCATCGGCGCACATCTGTGAGTCAACCAAACCCCATTGGCAGTCGGGGTTCTCAAGGACTGTAAGCTGGGTGAATTTCAGGAAGGGGTCGTTTGTATCATCATCTAGTGTAGTAATGAGAAAGTAAAGGTTAGTTCATTTTATCAGCACTGATATTCTAGAAACTCAGCATCAACACTCAAATGACCAAAGTTCTCTTGTTGACAAAATACCAAAGTGTGTTGTCCGGGTAGGCTGCAGATTGGTGGTGGTAAAGGGAGACCCCCCCCCCCTCGCAACACACACACACGCACGCACACATACACACACACACCAGTGGCGTATACTGAATCCAAGATCTGGGGTATCTCACTATGTCACGTGGTCCTAGGTTATGAATAGAAATAAATTTACCAACTCCTAAGAAATCAGGTTGCCAACTCATAAGAAATCAGGTTGCCAACTCATAGGAATTCAGTTTACAAACCCATAAGAAATCACGTTGCCAACTCCAGAATCATCTCATTGATATGAAAAATATTATTTACAATTTCTCATCGATTTTTCTCCTGAATTTTATTCTCTAGACTTCAGGGTTCGCAGATAGCCCAGCTTGCCTACAATATACGCTCCTGACACACACACACACAAATGTACAGTGTGTACTTTTATAAAATCTGTCCACATTTTGAAATTCATTTTTACATCATTCCTTCCAATATATTCTTCTCTTTCTCCTGCCTTTTATAATTGACAACAAAAGGTAAAAAAGGTAAAGTGTTCCCCTGTGCTTAGCACCACGCCATGAAGGCGTATAGGAGGTGCGGGGGTAACGACCCACACTTTCTTGATCCGGTCGTGAGTGGGGGGTGATGTGATCAGCATCACGCCCCTGACCGCCTTTAACCCCCAGGGTTTCCCCCAGGTACCCATGTCATTCGACGCTGGGTGGGCGCCGGGCTCGGTTCCAACGTTAGAAAAGTTCCCGGATTTCAACCGGCCGGGGATCGAACCCGAGACCTTTAGCATGGTGGTCAGACGCGTTACCGACTCAGCTACCGCGGCCATTATAATTGATTAATTAATAATTGACATCAACTGATAATTATCAGCAATATTCCTGGGTATGAACACGTAGATTCAACAATGGATGACATATTCTTGGCTCACTGTGGACAAGCTTCAATCAGCTATACAAACTATTCCTACATAGGCTACAATAAATTTGTGTTGCAATACTTACCGTCGTCATCTATTCCCCATCCAGGAGCCGTCACTTCTCTTCCAGCGAATGACTCGCCAGCCGAAGAACGAGAAGGCAATGCGATTGGCTGGATGGTATCTGCAAAATTGAAGCATCTTTTATAGAGAGATTCGTTTCTTACACAAGTATAATTAATTTTGAATCTAAAGAAAATTAACTTACTGGCAGTCAAGGCAAGCCTCTACTGATAACAAATGACTCTTCCATTAGTTCAATTTCTTGACATATCTCATATTCTTCCATGTCTATTCTCTATTTCTATAGAATGGACAGTCAAGGTCGATTAGGACAACATTTGTTCCTCATTCTTATTTCAGTGTTGCCAGCAGTGTAGCAATGAAACCACTAGATTATTTTGTCTGTGTTCTGGGTATTTATGAATAACTTATTAATATGATACACGGCTTATGATATGATAGGGAAAAAGGGGAGAGTTGAAGGTTGAATGTAGAAGTAGCCAAGGACTAGTGGTAGAGAGATTGAACGAACAGGGAGAGAAAGAGAGAGAGAAAGAGAGAGAGAGAGAGAGAGGGAGAGGGAGAGGGAGAGGGAGAGGGAGAGGGAGAGAGAGAGAGATAAGAGAGACAGAATGAAAGAAAGAGAGATAGACAGAACGAAGGAACAACAGAGGAAGGGACAGAATGTTGGAGAGATAAAATAGGAGAGCGAGAGAGAGAGAGAGAAAGGAGTTCACCTCCTGCCCCCTATCTGGCTCCAATAAACTACAGGGTGAATATAAACTTTGGAACTAATGGTGCCACCATATTATACACATATCCAACACATGTTCCCGGATGCTGGGCTGGGAGAAGGTCTCCTTTGGAATGGACTGCACGGTCGCCTGACCTCAACCTCCATACACTTTGCCATATGGGGAATTATAAAATCTTAGGTTTATGCTGTAAAAAATCTGGGTTCCGGATCATCTCAGGGAAAAGATGACCACTGCAACGGCTTCTCTGGGCCTTCCAATTTTCAAGAGACTTCAAGAAAAGATGTTGAAGCGGTTGATAAAATATGTTGAGACTAGTTCATTACGTTTTGCATTAAGGAAATGTGTTCATTTCATGTGTTGTCACTTTGGTTCAAGATTTTATGGTCACCCTGTAGAACGAGAGACGCGTTAATATTTCTTACCTGTAAATTCTACTGGCTGAGGTAGTTTCACCAGCGCAATGTCATTCTCAATTGTTACTGAGTCATACCCTGGATGCTGATTTGCTGGGTTTGTTGATGTCAGATACACTCGACCTTCCTCGTTTTCATCGTCTGGGTTGAGAGCTCCCAAGATAATCATGTACTCATCTTCTCCCCTGAATATGGAAAGAAATGAAAAAATGACAGAAATTACTTTCACTACTATGTACAGATGGTTTGAATTGCAAGGGGAAAGTAGGGAAATGTCTTCCCTTCTTGGTTTATTTTCCCAATTTCTACGTTCTTAAGTTCATTACCAACGTGAAACAGAAAGTCCCCCTCTGAATATACAGTGTGTAGTCGGACGATGACAACAAATTTCCAGAGAACATTAATAATAATAAGAATAAGAATATTTCCTTTATTTAGGGGGCGAGGTTCAGCCGTAGGCTGCTCTAACACCTAACCCTTGTCATGAGCCACACAAGAAAATATAAGCATATATAAATATATATATAATACATGAATGCAGATAGAAAAATGATTAAACTAAGCAAATTCACATATACCTACAATTACGAATATACTCATTACAGTAATATTAGTCATAAAATAATATAAATATGAAAGAACAAAAGATATTAAAAAATGCAAATAAAACTACATGAGTAGAGAAATACTGGGGAAAAATACAAATGTGAATATTAACATAATATAAGTAAATATTAATAATAATAATAATTTGAAGAAAGTAATAAAATTTTGTCTTTTGTTGAGTGCTAGTTTAATTGTAGTATGTGCCATTTTTCTGCTGCTGTTACTGCAGAAGCATTTCTTTCAATTTAATTTCGAAACTCTTATTGATTTTTATGGACTTATCATTCCTTCCAATATATTCTTCTCTCTCTCCTGCCTGTTATAATTGACAACAAAAGGTAAAAAACATTCCATGCTTTCGGGGCAGATATAGAAAAAGATGAGGTATATATCGTAGTCGAATGATGAGGAATGTCAAGTTCGTCAGTAAGGTTTCTTAGTATGATTTTGCTCCTTGAAATCTTCTGTCGATTAAGTAAATGCATTACTTGAAACAAAGAAATGCATACATCAGTTGAAACAATAAATGCATGCATCCGTCGAAACAAAAAATACATAAAGTCTGTACGTCAGACCAAATGTTTATGTACATTATTGAGAAGGATGCATCTTCCTGCATCAGTTTATTCATTAAAGGATAGGCGTAACTTGGCGGGGCAAGAGGGAGGGCGCTTGCCCTCCCCAAATTTTCAGGTTACTAAATTTAAAAATTAAGGATACTTCTCTTAATCTCTTGGAACCTGAGTAGCAAAGTATTGAAGAGTGTATTTAATAATTGCGCAATGTAAGTTACTTAGCAAAATAGTTCTGCACCTTTTATGGGATGGAAAACTTGTCTATCCTGTCCTGGCCCCGAAAGTTAAGTCCCAAGTTTGATTCTGCCCTCAAACTTCAAATCTCAAGTTTGATTCTGCTCCTGAAAGTTAAGTCTCAAGTTTGATTCTGCCCTCAAACGTTAAATCTCAAGTTTGATTCTGCTCCTGAAAGTTAAGTCTCAAGTTTGATTCTGCCCTCAAACGTTAAATCTCAAGTTTGATTCTGCCCTCAAACGTTAAATCTCAAGTTTGATTCTGCTCCTGAAAGTTAAGTTTCAAGTTTGATTCTGCCCTCAAACGTTAAATCTCAAGTTTGATTCTACTCCTGAAAGTTAAGTCTCAAGTTTGATTCTGCCCTCAAACGTTAAATCTCAAGTTTGATTCAGCTCCTGAAAGTTAAGTCTCAAGTTTGATTCTGCTCTCAAACGTTAAATCTCAACTTTGATTCTGCTCCTGAAAGGGATGTGGGTTCGTTCCCTGTGAAGGAAGATTCTACAGTAGCTCGGACACCACATTACACTGTAGGTTTGTAGGCTATCTGAGTAAGAAACTGACTTAAAATGAACTTTCGATGATTTGTTTTTGGATGTCCATCTGTGTATACAAGTCATACAATACAAATCAAATACATTTTAACATCTTTAAGCTTGTATTCCACAGAGGCATTTTATAGTGCATGTATACATAAACAAGCACAGAAAAATTCGTGCCACTATAATTTACTTTGTGAACGAAAAAATACAAAAAAAATATACAATATTATACAGTGAACTCTTTTTTGTTCCTACTTGGATAATTCAAAGTACTCGCTAATTCGAACAGAAGATTATTCCTCTTGAAATCATTTTTATTGGTACATGTTTTTTGTAAATTCCAATTAAAAAGAGCCAGCCCATTACGAAAAGAAAACAGTCATATACCAAGGAAAATGCACTGCGCACTTCTTAACATTTTCCGAGGCGTAGATACTCCAAATGACGTCATTTACATGAATTCTTCACACTCCTTGCGTACCACAGGATAGGGCCTCCCCGATGGCGCAGTGGCTACCCGGTTCGATACCCGGTTGAGGCACATAGTGGTACGGATCCCACTTTAAACTGTACGTCCAGTCCCAATTAACCTTACTGTGCATAAAGTGGACTTAAAACCTAAATAATTTTATGTATATGTATATTCTACAGAAAAAAAAATAAATGCAAGTGGCAAACATGAATCTGTGCAGCGTGGTTGCCTACATTCCACATAAAATTTACTAGTTTTCTAAGCGAGGCCCGAACGAGCAAAATGTAATTTAGGAACTTTATTCGAATATCTCTTGCACACCATTTTTTTATTTCTTACGGAAAAATAAGTGTAAGTGACAACCATGAATCTGTGCAGCGTGGTTGCTTACATTCGAGATAAAAGTTACTATTTTTCTGACTGAGAAAAGTGTTTGTTATTAAGGAAATTTATTGGAATAATTTTCCCCAACACTCCCTGAAAGTTTGCTGGTTTTTCAAGGTGTACATCCGGTTCAGAACTGTGTCCGAAGACAGTTAAGTTGTTAGAGTGCATATGGCCTTGAACGGCTGAACAGCACCAGCGAATCACAGACGTGACGTGCGGCGTTGCCTAGTTCAGAACCTGTTCCACCTAGCTACTAAATCTCCTTGTGAGATTTCGACACGGCACCGTTGCAGTGTGCTGCTATTGGCTATCGCCATATGCAGGAGAGACGCGCACTCTAGTCAAAAATATTAAATCTTCTCGCAATGATTACCTTCAAAAGTAAATCTTAACTCACCCATCAACGCAGTGGCCAGCAGTCATGATCCACTCGTTGTTGAGAAGACTCGAACCGCAGACGGCCCACCAACCATCTCCAATGCTGTGCCACAGCCTGACCATGAACGGGAACTGGCCACGGTTGGCCAGCTGTCCTCCAGCTATTCGTTGACGAAGTAGGTAGTCCTTGGCCGCTTCTGGAGTTGAAGGGAAAATGACATAGCTATTTGAATAAATTCATTGAGGAGGAATTAATTCATGCCATTCTCGGGGAATAGCTATGCTTTCAATCTCTTCCTTTTTTATGTTTGTTGTGTGCAATAGTGGATTCAGAAGTTACAGTTGCTATGATATGATTTGCTTTATTTTACTTCGCTTTTTGTGCCACTTTTGGCTAATTTGCTAAGATGGGGATGAGTGATGATATGATGAAATTGATGAATGGACACTCACAAATATCCATGCCCAGGCCACGATTCGAAACCGGGACCCCTGGCGTCGTAGCGAGAAGTTACAGTTGAGAGGGGCGAATTTCAGCTGGGTACCTCACCTCACAGACAATCAATTCCAGCTTACAGTTGCACTATTTTATGGAAACAATATATCGTACTGTAAATAGATATTATTGCGTTGCAAGAATAGGATTCCGTGGCTGGAATAGATTGTTATTGTATGTCGTATTGTAATTCATCCCATTGCAATGGTAAAATCAACGATTAGATGTGAGGGGTAAGGTAAATAAACAAAGAAAACAAAGACATATTATCGCAAAGACTCTCGGGTTCGGATATAAATTTAAACTGTAGGTCAACTTCCGATTAGCTTAGCATGAGCATAAAGTTGACGTATCAAATTTTAAAACATATTCTCCACCCCGTTAAACTTGGTGACAAAAGACAGAACATTTGAGTCTTCAAAATATATCCAAAAACCTTGCAGTTGGGAGGGGTGATCGCTCCTATTGTCCTTCCCATGGATCCGCGCCTGGTTTTTTTTGCCATGAATGTCTTTGTCGAGTCTAACATATATTTCAACCATCAGCAAGATATGCTAGAGGCGAAGGCATTCATTTCGTTCAAAGCGGCGAAAGCAGAAGGAGGGCAATCGCCTCCCCCCCTTCCATATTGTGCACAGAAGAAGAAAATGAAATCATTCACACTGAAGTTGTGTAGTGTATGTATTTCTAGAACAAAGTAGAGCATTACACCATGGGCGTCGCCAGAAATTTTTGCAAGGGGGGGGGGGTCGGGCAAATGATAAAAGTTGAATAGCAGAAAAAATAACAATGAATATTACCATGGTTATAAATGTAATTATATATTAATAAATATAAACTAATAATAACAAATTTTATTCGAAATAATAATAATTATTATTATTATTATGTAAATGTGGAGACTCGATCCACCAAACGAGTGAATACAAGCACAACCATTTCCGAATATTTCTTTTGCATGTTATGCAGTTAGTTTGTAAAATGCATTTTAATATTAACTTTTTGCACGTCTCATTCAAGAAAAGGCTTTATATGCTAGGGGGATTTTTTTCGTAAAGTTGTGTGACCTCTCACCGACAACTGTAATTATTAAAAGTTTGAAAACTCTGGAACCATTTGTTCTTTGGATGAAATGGTAGAATATAACATTCTTCCTGTATTTTTCACTCAATGTTTTCGATCCAATGCATTTTTACTTTAATTATTCTGTTCGAATACTAACTAAATTATCTTTATTTCTGTTCTTAACAATAAGAGTGACAAACTTTCCACTTTCTTGTTTCTTTAAATGAACAATGTCAATTTCAAGGGGGGGGGAGTCCACCGACCCGTTCGACCCCCTTCTCCCGACGCCAATGATTCACACTGAAGCAGTGTCGACAACTTTTCGAAAACATTGAGTGGGCTGAACTCGTAGATTTGTTTCATAATTTTATTCAATAATATATGTCGTAAGATTGAAGATTTGTCCACCAATGAACACGTGAGAGGGAACGGGATTGCGTGAAGGGTGAAAGCGACTTCAGTTACCAGCCTTCCCAGCAGCGTGTAGCCTACTGTTTCGCCCAGCCCACTTGATCACGAGTGCCTACTCCGGGAAAATGACAAAAGAACTGTCGATGTTTATCAAAATTTACTACCTGCATTTATTGGTGCTTTTTTCTGATTATAAGCCCTTATCCTCCTTTAAATTCCTGAAAATTATGTGCCCATGAATAGTGTAAATAATATAGGAACGCTTAACAAATGTTTATGAAATATTTTGATAACACCCAGTCAGCTATTAAACTGTGAGAATTCTTTAGGTGTCAAATGATTAAAAATTTTGTTGTTTTTGTTAAGCTTTTATCTGAAATGAAATATAAATAATAACAGGCAAATTATTCAGTGGGTTTGAGACTCACAGGCGGTATTAATTTTTAAAACACGCAGGAGCAAATAAAAAACATTCAGAGTGAAGTTATGTAGCGCTGCTTTTTAGTGCAAATTTATAATTAAACCTACTTCCTAAAATCGCCCTTACACTCCCGAGAAACCACTGATAACGTTTATTAACACGACAGGACGCGCTGGGTAAATTTTACCCACAAGCAAAATTAGTTTCTAAAGTCGAAATTATATTTGTTCTAAAGCATTTTAATAACTTTACCTTTATTGATTAAACTAGTTTTATTAGTATTGAACATTTTCATTTCATTACACAATTGCTAAAAATCAGAACAGCAAATAAAGATCATGTTGATGTACGAAATTGAAATGTATGAGCGCACGTTGGGTGAAATTCACCCAGCAATTGTTTCTACTGTCCTTGCGAGCGGAACTAACGAAGTCTTGCATCTGATTTGAAATCTTAACATCTGGAAAGGTACTGAGAAGAGTGCTCTCAGGCACTAAATGGAAATGATCAAAAATATATTTCAAAATCGCCTGGGTAATACGTGCGTCTTTACGGGTTAATCGCTTAAAGTGTGAATTAAGTCAGATAAAACGGAAAATTGCAATTAATCTATTGATATCCAATCACACCCAGTACGACATCCGTAAAAGTAAACTCACCTGCTGTCGTAATGTCTTTGGGCAACTGGACTAATTTGGTGGGAGAATTTCTTGCAGTTTGTGGAGCCGCCTGAAATAAAACAACAGAAAATTAATATTGTTCAATTGACCGAAGCAAAAATTAAATAGCTGATATTTATCAATTCGTCCATAAAATAAATACATTTGAGTAAAGTAGTATTCCACCACCATAATCGAAAATAATGTCTTAACTCGATGAGATTTGTCTGAACATGCGGACATCAAGTCAGAACTTGATGTGTTCATATTGAGCTGCTTAATCCAAACAATAAATATTACCATGTGAATGTTTTCCACACTGTGCTGCGAATTAGCTTTTTGCTTTGGGGAGTTGCCCGCTCAGTGGCGTATTTGTTATTTAATTTTGGGAAGTTCTTTTGTATGCAAATTTGTATACCAGTCAGTAGCTACATTAAACTATTACCTTGTGGTTCTAAGAACCTTAGAACGTTGGTTCTAATCTAATTCATTAAATCTTATGATAACATTTACACAGAAGGGTTGCCCAAATGAAACTAAAACTTTTGTCGTAGCGTCGTAGCTTAACTACGCAGAGCTTTGTGTTTTCTCTGGCAGGTGAAGTTGCATGTAAAAAAGCATACATCGTATGCATACATGGTATGGTCTGACGGCGAAGTGTGTTGCTTACATGTGCAGAAGCAAGTTCACAACATGGATTCGTCCAAACGGGCTCAGCGAGCAGTTATTCCATTTTTGAAGGCATTTTTTACAGCGCCGATCTCTCGATCTGCGACTACCACATCTTCGGGCCACTAAGAAAACATCTGAAAGGCCGCCGGTTCGCCAACGATGCTGAGGTCCGTGACGTGACGTCGTTGAAGAATGGTTCAGCAGTCAACCACGGACGTTCTTCGCTCAGGGTTTCCATACCCTTGTGACGCGCTGCGACACTTGCTTGAACAGACAAGGTGACTATGTGTAGAGGATATGTCACCCATGGATCATTTTTACTTCCTGTATGTTCATATATTCCAACCAAAAAACAAGAGTATCACTTTCATTTGGGCAATCCTTATACCGTGCGTTCATTTCGATCTGCAGCCGAGAGATCGGGAGAAGCGTGGCGGGCGGCGCTGACGGAGATGCCGACATTTGCGGCCTGTAATGCCCCCTTATTTTTATAGACATATGCAGACATTTATATAAATATTGCAAAAAACGAGCACTAACCTGTGTTATAAAACGCAAAAGTTCTTCTGTAATTCATCCAAGTTCTGCTCTTATATACACAAAAAAAAAAAAACGCTTTAGAAACGATGTTAAGAGCCACAGATAATAAAACAGTTTAATCATAGTTTTGACCAGTAACGTCCTGCTTAAGTTTATATCCTTGAAAGAGTTTTGTGCCGATGGGGATCGTTTGGAGGTTTTGAATGTGCAACACTGTATCAAGATTACGCTGTAGAAGAAACCGTTAAAAGTCAATAGTGTTCGTGAGCTTCCTTGCAATCCGAAATCTCCGAGCTCGAGTTTTTTGTTCCTTCGTGACTAGATGAAGACAGAGTTGTAAATATAGTGGCGAGCAATGTAAACCAAGAGCGTGTTAATTTCGTACTGTGCGCAAGAGTGTTATTCTTGGTTACTTGCAGTTACTTGTTTGTGTTATTGTAGTGTGTATGTGTGACGTGTCAGTGAGACGATTGGAATGCCAGCCGCAAGATTCACGTTAGAACAAAGATTTTTTTATGTATGACACGTACCTACGTGAAAACAAACTCGTGTCGAGACGTGTGTAGGTAATTTGTACAGAAATTCCCATGCGTTTCAACTCCACACAGAGATACGGTTAGACATCTTGTCCTTATATTACGAGAAACTGTATCGTTAAATTTTAAAACACCTAAGCAAAAACGACGGATTCTAACCGAAGCAAAACTCGATGATATTGGTGCAGCGTTAGAACGTTCTCCAAACAAACCTCTACGCCGTGTTTCACAAGAGGTGGGCGTGTCAAAATCATCGGCACATACAGTCACTAAGCTACTAAAATTAAAACCATACTCTTATAACACAGGTTAGTGCTCGTTTTGCAATATTTATATAAATGTCTGCATATGTCCATAAAAATAAGCGCCCACCACGCTTCTCCCGATCTCTCGGCTGCAGATCGAAATGGACGCACGGTACATTGTAAGGAAACCCTAACTCGTACAAAAAAAAAAGAAAAAAAAGAACAGCTATCAAACTAGTAACACCAAAATCTTGACCAAATTTCTAGTGCCAGGTTCAAACTTAATTTTCATTTAACCTACCTACAAGTGACATACATATTCGATGAAGTTCGTCAGTTGTAGAATGTCCTCCTTTAATCCACTGACAAGGCTACATACTTGTTGACATGGAAACAAACCATTGGTGATTGGACCAATAATGGACACGAATAATTTTTCAGTTGTACCTATTTGTTGTATAGTTAAGAAATAGCATACAATATGCTGTCAATTCCATTTTCTTTGAGGGGAATAAAGACAAAAATAAGTTTATTTTGCCGGGGATAATATGTTTTGTGGGGGATACCCAGCACCCCTCGTTAATTCGCACCCTGGTTTTCTACGACTACGGAAACATGGAACATGGTACAGCAAACCTATGATGACCAGACTATCTAGAGGCAGTGTGTCTGAATGACACAAGAGGTTTCGGAAGGCAGGCAACACACTCGTAATTTCACCGCTTTTTGGTGATGAAAGCATTACTTTGACGTCATGGCCCGTCGCATTACTGCCGATCTTATTCTCACCAAAGTGTTGTTCCAAAATGGCGATGCAAGTCAGGAGGTAATCCCGCGCCACATGAAGCGTTCTTCGGAGCTTCTGCTAAGCGACTCTTGTCACTGGAGCTGCAGGCCACGTAATTGCATTCCAAAGCAAAGTAGTTTATCGTCCCGCAGAATCAATTACCACTCTTCAAAATCAATATTTACATAACGTATGTGTTTTACATTGTTTTTATGTCTCCTCCTCATGTTATTGTCAACTTTGTTAATAGAAATAGATCGAAATTGAAGAAATGCATGATAGATTCAACACAAAAACTTAACGTGTTGTTGCATTTAATTATTAAAGGCCACTCCTCTACTGCTTTTTTATCTTAAAAAAAAAGACAATCTAATCGCGAGAATGAAGATGGATTACGATTAGACGAAACAAAGCATGGTGTGATAGAACATGCATATCCTGCCTACAAAAGTTGTAAAATCACACAACCGAGAGGGTCTACCATTTTAATGAGTAGTAAGAAGAGCCAACAGTAACCTTATTGCTTCAGTCTCTTTCAAAGGAATTGCTTGTTGTGTGTGCTACATTCGATTTGAGAGGCGGGGTAATTTACTCAAGTTACTCTGCTAATGTAATAGCACTCGGCTATTGGTATTTCCAGTCTTGTCCTGGGTGAAGATGTAACGTGAATACTTGAAGCATAAGAAACCAGAACATAATAATAAAAGATAAGGAACGCACCATTACTTAACGCTAAAAAATGTTACATAATTATATCCCCTGCCGAAAAAATGACAATTCTTCCGGGGGTAAATGTGCAATACTTTAAATAGAACTTTCTTTCAACTGTATCTACATACCCAGGCGGCTGCCACAAGGAAGATCATCAGAAAAAGGCCCTTCATTTTCAACCTTGTCATTTGTTTTCTTTCAAGTAAGCCTATTTATACAATCATTTTATCTTTTATCTTCCCGGATTCAAAATTACATAATGATACAAGTGGTAGTTCTTAAGACATTTTAAAATCCAAAGATAAACACTATTGATTTTATATCTTTAAAAATAATCAGTTTTGTGTTATCTTCTAAAAAATAGTACTGACTTACAAGTACGTAGCTTACCTTGAAATCAATTGATGATATCTTCCTTATTTACTTACTAAGTATCTTGTCCATTGTTACTATGTGAGGGTATTCTACACAAACAAGAATGAGATATTAGTTATAACACCATTAAGCCTTGTTTCCATGATAACCAATATGCTGACCAAGGCAGAATTTATTATATTTTAAAACATAAACTAAACATTACGATTCAACTTTATATATATACACACACACACACACACACACACACACACACACACACACACGCACACACACACACACACACACACACACACACACACACACACACACAAAAATAACTCCCCTCCAGACACAAGATTATTAGAAAGTTGTTTTCTAATAATCTTGTGTCTGGAGAGGACGGATTTTTGTATATATGAACGGCTTATTGCAGAAAGGGACCTGAGTCACTTTTGCACAATTCCGAGAAAAACAAGAAAAATCGTATAATATTGATAGTGTTAGAAAGAAATGTACCGTTGTTGGCTCAAATATTCAGCATAATGAATAGTTAATTTTGCAACTCTCAATACGCCCCCCGGCAGTATGCTGCTAGAGACAGTGGAGATGAAAAAGTTGTGACTCCGGTACCTTTCTGCAATAAAATTGGAAACTGTGAGAAACAAGACGAGAAATATCCTCTTAATTTTGTTAGTCTGTTCTTCACAGACACCACACGTGTCTACCTGTGGCCTCCCGAAACGAAACGCAAAATTTTCCTTAAAATACTTGTAGTAGAAACTGTATTTTATTCTGGACGTAGGGTATTTTTTAAAAAAAAACATTCATACATCTTTTGAATCGACAGGTTTTCATGTAGGTATTTGATGTCTGCATAATGTCCACTTTTAGTTGGAAAAGACGCGATATGTCCATGCACTGCCTGCATATCCTCAGCCTTAATCATATTCCCACTTTTGCTCTGTCCGTGCATATCATGAGGTATTTTGCCCTCTAACAGTAACCTCCGCAAACGCCTTATTCTTTTCTCTGACACATCATAAAGTCTGCAAAACGCCTCACGACAAACTTGTATTTTGCTACTTGCCAGTAGTACGTGGTACTTAAACAACTCTTTGTGTAACGTAGCATCTTCTTTGCGTGGACGATGTGTCTTAACATTTTCAACATGGATCATTCTCTGCAAATGTATATCCTATTCATCTTTACTTTGCATTCTATACAATATGTCAAAAATTGCACGTTGTTCATCTTCGTTGAATTGCTCATAACATTTTTTTGGGCACTTACACGGCGACCGCACTCTTTTCGCAGGTGTTGTAACACCCTTGTAGTTCACATACTCCTGTCCATTCACCCTTGCACTTCTAATCACATTTCTGTTATATGTTTCCGGATGTTGAATTCCTTTCCGACGTTTTCTTGGACTGTCAACGCTCACGTCACTAACACTACTATCGTCCTGCATATCTGTAATACAAGCAACAAAACCTCTAACAACAGTTGCCACCGCTCTGCACTAACACATATCACTCTCTACAGACCACGGCTACAGACGCACTATTCTTACGGAAATCGCTCGTCACCTGTTTCAGAGTAGCCAATTTTATTTTCCACACAGTTATTTCTCTTTCTCTGTGGAAAGGGACCAGTGTCCGTCGCTACAGAGTAGCTAAGTTTATTGCAGAAAAGGACCCGAGTGAGTGACTCAGGTACCTTTCTGCATTAAAGTACACTTTTCACTGTCCATTTTCTTGGCTATAGCCTCGTGTGACTGACGTCCTTTCTGCACTAAAAGATGTGTCTGTAACTAGGAAAACAAAAAATACCATTAACTCCGATACCTCAAAAATGTGACTCAGGTCCCTTTCTGCAATAAGCCATTCATATATATCTTCATGTTTTGTGCCCTTTGGTTTCAAGGAACAATTTTATATGAACAACAAAATTAAGTATGTTACTACAAATTAGTTATCATTTTAGGTACACAAATAAATGTTAAAGGAGCAAATATTCAAAATGATGACCGCTCTCTTCAATGCATTTCAAAACACGGTGTCTGAAGCTCCACACTGCTCGTCCCAAAATGTCAGGAGTGATAGAGGCACAAGCATCAAAAATTCGTTGCCGCATGTTTGTAGTAATTTGTAGTAACATATTTAATTTTGTTGTTGATATGAAATTGTTCCTGGAAACCAAAGAGTTGGAACAAATTAATATTATTTATTGTTACACAAAAACATAAATTGCAAACAATTTTCATTTGCCGAATTCTTTGCACACATTTTTTGAATAAAATTCGTTTTTGCAATGTTCTCAACGGAAACCAAAACTGTTATTACATAAAGAGAACACAATGAAACTGAAACTACCAAAGGTTTATAAATGTTCGGAGGTTACAATTTTTTTACAAAATTTTTCGAGCAAAAAATACTTTTTTTTGAACACGGAATTCAAATATGTAAAACGAATGGGGATGTTCCATTTGAAATTTCACATTTACCTCCCACCCCCCGTAAGGGGTGGGTGGCGGCGAGGAAATTTTTGCGGCATTGACTTACCCCCTCAATAGTATCAAACTTTTTTCTCTGCAATTTTTCGATTGGATGCATTCTGCATGCGATATTCCATACTATTATTATAAATGGACCACCCAGTATATTGATTGATCGATTGATTTGGTGGTTTAAGTCCACTTTATGCACAGTAAGGCTAATCGAGACTGGACCTACAGTTTTAAGTGAGATCCGAACCACTATGTGCCTCCATCGAGTATCGAACCCGGGAACCCTTGATTAAAAGGCGACGACCCTACCACTGCGCCATCAGGGAAGCCCATATATATATATCAGTGGCGTAGCATGGACATTTCGAGTGGGAACGCCAAGTCCGAAGGAAGAGTCTAGTCGCCACAGGTATTATTTGCCTGAAGTAAGCTGGGTTTTCAATAAAACATCATCCATGCATGTTTTAGGTAGAAAATTAGATGCCTCACTATGCAAGAAATGTTTTGAACTCTGGTGTTTTATACCTTTTTTTATATATTTCTGCATGACGCAAGTCATTAAAAACCTACCTGAATCACAAGCGCCTCTGCACAACAGTAGACGTCATTGTTGTGGGCGATCCAACTACTGATTGATTTGGTTTATTTTACTTCGCTTTTCTACCACTTTTGGTTAATCGCGAATATGAATATGAGTGATGATATTGATGAAGGGACACTGACAAAGAACACCCGTGCTCACGCCGGGATTCAAACCAGGGACCTCTGTCGTCTTGGCGCACTGTGAAAAGCAGAGTGGATGATCCAAATATCGTACACTCTACTGACGTAACAGAGCCGATTAGTAATTCAGACCACTGTTTATTACATCTTGAGAATGCTGATAAACATTTTAAAATAATTTTCTCCAGAGACCATTCGATGTTAAGAGTTTTCAAATGAATGCTAAACATTTCCATTCACACAATATTAAGTAGTTAGATAATAACGAAAAAATACAATAAAAAAATAATAGTTTTGCGGGTTAAGTGGTAGAGCAGCCACAGGCTGAATTTCTATCACGAGGACTTCACCAACTTATTTGACAAAAACTGTGTTGATCTTTTAGTTTCTAATACACATCGCTGTTCGTGTGATAAATTATACAATGCAGTGGCCATTAAGAAGCAGTATATTTGAGATTGGTAAAGTTACGTCAGTCAATATTGCGTATTGTAGCATAACACAGCACGAGTTGCATGAGCGTGAAGAGCGAAGAACCGGGTAGGAATTCTGCCGCTGTCGTCTGCTTCAGAAGGCAGGAAGGGTCACATGAACTAATCACGGTAGACCTCTCTTACGCTGGCGTAAGAGAGCCCATTTACGCGCGTGCTGTAGAAATGGAAGCTTTCCCTCCATAAAGGCAGCAAGGAATATAGGAGTCCTGTACGCCGAACCTGCTCGGCGTCCGGCCGGGAAAGGCATTGAAAAGAGATGCTAGAACGAGTGTTGAGAGTGGAGCGTTGCAAGCGGATCGCGAAAAATAGCCATTATAATGCCATGAAGGTCTAACATATATTAAATTAGTCACGTTTTACTTTATAATCACAGCATTTAAGCATTTTTGAAATTTTAAATCTGGGAACGCCGGGCGTACGGGCGTACTATAACGCTACGCCACTGATATATATATATATATATATATATATAAACACAAAAATAACTCCCCTCGAGACACAAGATTATTAGAAAACAACTTTCTAATAATCTTGTGTCTGGATGGGAGGGATTTTTGTGTATATATATCTTCCTGTTTTGTACCTTATTTCATTAGAATTTGGTACAGAGTCTGAGGAAGACCTTAGTAGAAGGTTGAAACGTAATTTTTAGTTAATGTTTTAAAATAAAATAAATTCGGCCTTGGTCAGCATATTGAGTTTTTGAGATATTAGTATATTTTCCACCGGAATCTGAACCCCAGGCCATCGTTTAGGTAACAATGTGTATTTCCATTATATTACGGTGCATTTGTCTAAGGGACGTTAAGGGTGAGCTATGATTAGGGCTGAGCCGATACCGATGTATCGGTATCGGAAAGCATTCTTTGGAATTTACTTAACGTTACCCACCAATCTACTTTCCCGGCATTCTAGTCTTTCACGGTGTCGTGCGACACATTCGCGGAGTCTAATTATGCTGGAAATTATGCAAAATTCTAAATTTATTTTTATTTTGCACCAGTTTTGTGTGAGAAAACAGAATTTCGTAATTTAATAATCTGATGAAATTCTTGAATATTTAAAAGTTGGTAAATTGACGCATGTAATTAGAGTGTAATATTTATACACAAATATTAACCAATATTTTGGACAATTTTGAATTATTTCGTGGTAACGTCGTCGCCTTGTACCCGGTGGAGGCACACGGCACATCGGCACATTGTAGTGCCGGATCTACAAATCTTGGGCCTCCCCGCAAAATATTACCAATCCCCCCCTCTACATACCTCTCTTTACACCCCATATATATTTGCGTGTATCTATGTATGTGTAATTCTTGAGCTCATATTGACAAAGTCACATATAAGAGCCTAGAGGGTGATTCAAAGTCCCTTAACACACCCTATAAAAAGTAAAGGAGTTAGACTGGGCATAATTGGTCATGATAGAAACAGGCTAGGCTAAAGGGGGACCACATTTGGGGCCGCCATATTGATTTCAACTCCAAATTTTTAATTGGGATGGGACTTGACTTACTTGACTTATTTCCTGTTACTCCGCTACGGAGCATAGGGCCTCAACGAAGCATCGCCAACGAACTCTGTTTCCAGCCATCTTCTCGTTCCAAGTCTTTCCTGCTTCCCACATTTCTTGCTCTATTGTCCTTTTCCAACTCATTCTTGGCCATCCAGCTCAATGCTTGTCTCTCTATTGCCGATGGATCTTTCGTCAATGTGTGGCCAATCCACTTCCACTTTCTTCTTTTGATCTGTATTGCCACTGGTTCCTCTTGTGTACGTTTCCATAGATTTTTATTTGAGATAATATCTGGCCAATATATTCCCAGAAGTTTCCTTAGGCATCTATTTATGAATGTCTGTAGGTCTTTAGTAATTTTCTTTGTTACTTTCCAAGTTTCACACCCATAAAGAACTGACTTCACATTAGTTCTAAAAATTCGCAGCTTAGTTCTTATTGAAATTTTTCTGGCTTTCCAAACTTTATATAGCTGAATAAATGCCACATTTGCTTTCCTAATTCTCGATCTAACATCATCTTCTGTTCCCCCTGTATTTGTCACCAAACTCCCCAGATATGTAAACTCCTTAACCTCTTCAATATTTTCATCATTCAAGTGGAAATTTTGCATCTTCTTTACATTTGTTCTTAATGATTTCGTCTTTTTACTATTTATCTTTAAACCAACTCTTTTCCCTTCCTTATCCAAATCTCCTAATTTCTTTTCCATATTATGGTATGTGTGAGATAGCAGACAAATATCATCTGCAAAGTCCAAGTCTTCTAGCTGTTGGGCGAGATTCGAATTTATACCTCTCCTTTTTCCTTCTGTTACCCTCTTCATTACTTTATCAATTACCATCAAGAATATTGTTGGTGATAAAATACATCCTTGCCTTACTCCTGAAATAACTGGTATTGGATCCGTAAGTATTTCCTCATGCACAACTTGGCATGTGGAACCATCATAGAAGTTTTTAATAAGATCAATCATATATGCTGGAATGCCATATTCCTTTACAATTGTCCACATTTTCATTCTATTTACAGAGTCAAATGCTTTCTGGAAGCCCACAAATATAAGGTACAGATTAGAGAAGTATTCCATACTCTGTTCTATAATAATACGCAGCGTATTTATCTGATCTATACAGGAACGGTTGCTTCGAAAGCCTGCTTATTCTCTCCGGATCTTTTTTCTCAACACATCCTTTAATTCGGTTTAAAATTATTCTACTTAGAACTTTGCTAGGAACTGAAAGTAGTGTTATGCCTCTTCAGTTATTGCAGTTGGTAATATCTCCCTTTTTAGGTATTTTTACTAGTAAACCTCTTTTCCAATCTTCTGGTATTGATTTTGTTTTCCATATTTTTGCAAAAAGTGGTTGTAATATTTCTACTGTCATCTTCATGTCTTTCTTGAGAAGTTCTGGTGGAATGTTATCAATTCAAGGTGCATGGCCACTATTTTGTTCTCTCAGTCCTTTTTAATTTCATCTTATGCTGGTTCTTTAGTAGTTATTTCATCATCTATTTCATATTCTGGCATTTCTTCCGGTATTTCAAGCAAATCTTCTGTCCCTTCTATGGGTTGGTTTAATACTTCTGAAAAATGTTCTTTCCATCTATTGAGCTGATTTTCCTTACTCCGTCTTTATTTCTCACTGGGCGATTCCGCATGGTTTTCTTTTGAGACAAGATCTTTGTAATTTGGTATACTTCCTTCATATTTCCCTCATTTACTGCTTTTTCTGCCTTCCCGGATAACTCGCTTGTCCATTTTCTACGGTCAGCTTACACACTATATTTCACTTCATGATCCTTTTTCCTATATTCTTCTTGTAATTCTGCTTTCCTTTTCCTAGTTTTACACATATTCATCTTCTGCTTAATGTGTTTTCTTTCTTCTGATGTCCTCCAAGTTTCCTTTAACATCCAGTTCTTTTTCTTAGGGTTTCTATATCCCAAAACTTCTTTTGATACCGTTGTAAATGTACATTTTCACCTTTTCCCAGTGTAGTTCCACCTCATCCCCTCATCAATTTCCTACTTATAGCTATATGATCAATCTGATTTTGAGTTCTATGATCTGGGGATACCCAAGAGATCTTATGTATATTTTTATGTGCAATTAGTGTACCACCAATGGTCATTTCATTTGGGGTACACCAATCTACAAATAGTTCCACATTTTCATTTCTATCACCTAAGCCATGTTTGCCAATCACTTGCTCCAATCCAACATTTTCTGAGCCAATTTTGGCATTTAAATCGCCCATTACTATAATAACATCTTTCTTCTTAACCTTATTTATAGTGTCTTGTAATTCTTTGTAGAACCCTTGCTTTTCTTCTATTTCTGGTTGGTTTGTAGGTGCATAGCATTGTACTTGTACGTATTATGCTAACATTTCGAACCTTGGCCCTTGCCACTCCACAATGTGGGACACAGATGCAGATGTTCGCATTTGTCTGTTAGGGACTGGGTAGAGATATTAGGATAGGATGTACTAGGTAAGATGGGACGCTGCAGAACGCCTTAGTCTGGCTTCTCTTCTGAGACCTGTCCAGCATGGGTGACCCTGCAGGTGGAAAATCTACCGCTGGCATAGCTCTCAGCCTCAGCAAAGCATGCAAACCCCTCCGTCCGCACGGTCAGTGCTACTTTAAGGCGGCGTTCCCTGGAGGGGATTGGGATGAGGGTGATGTGATATACATATGACACTGTTTTCTCACACTTGGAAAATGATACGTTTGTTACAATCATGCAGTCATAGCTTTTTCCTGATTAATGATAGGTTGAAGAAACCTTCATCACTGCATTTCTCTCGAAATTCTAGGATGACTGCAAACCCGGAATTTTTCCGGCTTTGTCACAAAGCGGCTCTAGGGCCCATCCAGCCTCAAATCAAATGGTAAGGTATGGGTGGTAAGGGCGCCGCAGCGTGCTGCTGATCACATCACCTCCAAGATGGCCGACATCGAAAATATGTGGGGCCCTACCCCCACACACCATGAATATGCCTTTATGGCACGGTATTATATTGTACAGGGAACATACCTTTACCTGTATATATTGTATTTGTTTCTCTACCCCTGAGCTACTTTTATATTTTACATACGCATATACGAACCCTCTACTATGTCAATGGTTTAGGGCCCCGCCTAAAGGCTTACTTACTTGTAGATCCGGCACTGGCACATTGATTCACATCCAGTGGCGTAGCGGCCGCCCCCGCAACACCCGCAATGCGGGGGCCCCCGAGGTGTAGGGGCTCCGCTATGTTCTCTCTCTGAGCTTCGGAAATTTTATACAATCCCAGAAATTCAACAGATAGTGTCGCTTATTTGAAAAATGGATTTACGAAACAGAAATCTGATTCTCACTAACATATCATGTGACGACGTCTGCGATAATAAGCAGTGGCGTATTGTCTCAGCCAGAGTTGCCCGGACCACTTGACTTTATGGGTCTCCTCCGAAGTACAGAATTAACTTACTCACAGATGGCAATCGATAGGAAAATTCTCTCATCTCATACCTGTATAGCTACGTAGTTTATCGTAAACGTAGCCTCAATATGAAATTGAAATAAGATCAGAGATAAATATCCCACATTGTCCACAGCTCTTATGTTTTACTTCAAAGGGGTCCACAAACTTAGGAGGTGGACCAATTATCCCTTTTGTCCTAGGCCCAGTTGCCCTTAACTCTCCACGGGCGTATACAGTGTCTTTTACACGCACCAATAACACACGCTCTTCGAGGACTGATGATCTACTAAGACAATGGTTCTTGATTCATGAAAAAGTCTCAAAGAAATATAAGTGGTCTATCGAGAATAAATGGCATTGTTAAAACTATGAGTAATGATATTGATGTCCATTAACATCAAAATTAAATGTCATGCCCGTGCGGCAACTCCCTTTTTTTTTTGGGGGGGGGGGGTGTTCAGTCCTTCCAATCGGTATTTCATTGAGTGACAAATTTTCAGTGAATAATATTCCATCGCCGCTTTATTATTTATCTCTCAAGACTGGAGTCCGTTGCTATTTTTTCGTAGCAGATTGTAATTGACCTTGTGATGCTAGGTCACCATCGACAATCTAGAGGTACGGTTCAACCCCAAAACTGAAATGATAAGTTTACTTGAGTATATAACTCACTATTAGTATAGGAAGCGTAATGTGAGCGGCTCTTAAGCAGAATCTTAGCTTGGCGCAGCCACGCTTTAGATGCTGAAGGCGCATCCACCTCAAACTCCAAAAGAGGAGTGCTTCCTACCCTTTAATCAATTTCCCCAAACAGTATTTATACATGTGTATTATATGTAACCTATTTCAGAAAAAAATGTTTCGAGCAAAAAATAGAAATGATCACGAACAAAATATTTCGCTGTGTGAAGCTTCCGCCCCCTCCTCCAAGAAATAATCCTGTTTGTGTCACTGCGATGAAGCAAGATACAATAATTCTATTTTGTTCTTCCAGTTATTGATCAGAGATTCAGACCATTCTAATTTAGTTTCGAGAAACTACTACACTGTATATTGCCCATGTCGATGACAAAAAATGGGAAGGGAGGGTATTTGCGGTAAAAGTTAATATGATTTAAACCGGTGGGGAGGTAGCTAACTATTGTGCGTCTCGATATTTTTTTAACAATATTGCACTTGAAGGGGGCCCCAGAGAACTGCGGTATGCCACTTTTCACATCCGACTTTAAACTGTAGGCCCGTCCCTATTACCACTTCTGTGCATAATTCAATTATTTGAATTTTGAAGTATATGTATCGGTATTGCTGGGAATCGGTTCGAGGGTATTGGCATCGGCATCGGCATCGGCATCGGTTCAAAGTGGTATCGGCTCAGCCCTAGTTATGGTTACAATAAATTAAAGTCACTTACGGTAGAAAAATGGGCTACATTTTTTTTTGTTCAATTCAAAATCATAGGTAGTTAAAATTTTGACGAGAGCGCTGATGTTGAATATTTTTGTACTTTGATAAAACTTTTTCACACCTTGAAAATCGAACCCAATACTTTTTGTAATTCTAATAAATTTTAAGTACAAAATGTAATTCTTCTCAAAATAAAGTTCAGTTATCTTAAGTCAATGTTAATTTTGGTCAGTTTTACCCAAAAATACCGCTGTTACGAAGCTATTTCTTGATACAATGGGGCCTCTCCAATAGTAACGCTGTATCGACCTGTAATCAAGGGTCCTCCGTTCTATACTCGGTGTCGGCACATAGTTGTTCAGATCGCACTTTAAACTGTAGGTCCAGTCTCGATTAGCCTATCTGTCTATAAAGTGGACTTAAACCCAAGCTAAAACAGTCTTGATGCAGTGAATGGCAAAATAAGATATTTGCAAGATTATGCGTAATGTATATGATAACAATAGCTAAGGGAAATACCAAATGTCTAACTATTTAGGCTATATAACCCAGAGCTCACCGGATAGACGTAGGCATGATAGAATTGCATCTAGGATTGCTACATTTCATAACTGAAAATCCGGGACTCCGCTGACCGGAAGCCTGTGTGGGCGGACTGGACCCAGCAAATTATGGACTATACACTGAAACTGAGATAAAGTTTTAAGGATGGTTTTTCATGACCATTTTTTTCGTCTAGAATGTCGTGTCGTGTATGATCTGAAACATAATTGACTTTAAGAACCTTTTCGAGTAGGCCTCATCTACAGGACGGTATCAACTCGGGGCAAGCCCCGGCACCTATCAACCTGTTGGGTGAAAATGAGTCAAGGCAAGGAGTTTGAGAACTTTTTCCTGCTTCCCCAAAATTAGGCAATTGTTAGACTGGAGAGTTCAATGGACTAATCGATCTCTAACTACGCATTGGTAATCGATTATCTGAAACATGATTGTAGGTATCCAAAGATTTATATGTTGTAAGCGCCTTCTTGTGTAGACACCAGTAGTTTCAATGAAATATGTATACATATGATCAAATGCAACAGTGGGGAGTAACCGGATATTATTCTGGAATAATCCTGTATTTCTCCTTAGTTGCCCATCCAATGCCTGTGGAAAAACTTTGTCAGAACATCTTTTATTCCCCTCGTTATTAAGTACTTTTATGTGATACATTTTATCTGACACAGAAAAAAAAGAAAACACTCCCAAGTGTGCGATTGTATCACCCATCTACGTATAAAAAAAGGGGGGAGATGTAAATCCGCCTCCACCCGCATACATTCGAAGGCATGCGCTTATTGTCCTGGTTCCTAAAAATATACCAGGACGTGAGTTGCTCCTAGTTTAACGATTCCCCCGACTTAATTAGTCTCTATTTATTACAATTCGGTTACATTTTATAATAAGTATAATAATAGATGACAATACTATACATAGGAATATACATAACTGAAGATCTATACAATACATTATGTGATATCATGTCTATTCTGGAACCCAGAACAGAGGACATGACCTTGTAATCAAGGGGTTACGGGATCGATACCCGGTGGAGGCACATAGTGGTTCGGTTCCCACTTTAAACTGTAGGTCCAGTCCCAATTAGCCTTACTGTGCACAAAATGGACTTAAAATACCAAATTAATCAATCAATCAAATCAGAGGACATGAACCTCGTGAGTGATATTTAGGGAAAGGATTTTAAGGTGGATAATTATGGTCGGGAAAGGAGGAAAAAAGGTTCTGAAAATGTTTAAAAACAGGTGCTGATAAAATGCCTTTATTCAATGCTCTCTTTTTCTGCGCCTTCTGTATATAATGCGCGCGGACCGCGGAGAGAACTCGGATTCTGCCGAATAAGTTTTGTTGAAGTTTGTGTTTTCTCTCGTGGGTTTTGCTACATTTTCTAGGGAACTATTAGGGTTGTAATAGTTATATTACACCATTTTATAGCTCTCGTTCTGCTCTACAAAATGACACTACATGATTTTACGTAGCTGCTAAAGAAGAGTGAAAATCATTTATTTTTCTGTATTTTTTTTAACAAAACATGAAAGAAAATGAAGGAAAAAGTTGCTGAAGCACCAAAGAGGGGGTAAAAAGGGGATAAATATGCTAATCTCACGAAAAGATGCAAAAAGGTAAAACAAAATGTGTTGATTTTACTTAATTTCATGTCCTAAAATAGATATCTGGAACGATTGGTATGAAAACATCTATATTTTTGGAAAGATGCTGCATCTTAAAATCTTCCCTAGTGATATTACATTAAATGTACAGTTTTTTACCTTTTTGTGCAGTGAAATATAACATTTATAGTTTTGACTCTTGTATTTACAACGGACAACAGTATTAATAACATTTCCTACAATATCAAAGGTGATCTTTTTTAGATTTGAGAGGTATATCTGCTGTTAAAATGAGTAAGTGCATTTAGAACCGCATTATTATTAACACTTTGAGCGATGAACTTTATCCATGAAGACGCAATCTATTTACCTTAACTGTGACATTGTTAATGCAAAATGCACAATACCATACTGTTTCTCGGAACAATGAAACAGGCATGCACAATCGTGGAGTCACAGTTGATTTCGTTCTGGCATTCCTGAGACTGTCATTCACATTGATCACTGACATTCATTGGTGTCTGTTTAATCGCAGGAAAATACAGAGATAAGAACATGAGAGCATACAAAGGTACGTACCAAGTGACAATTCTGACATTCCTGCAATTATGCACCACTGACGCACCAACTGCTCGTCGCCGCTTGGGAATGAATCACGTACTTCTCAAACGCAACACAACCGTGTATCGTCAAGCCCAGGGATGCCATGCTTGACACACCACAGTGTGATTGATTGATTTGCTTTATTTTACTTCGCTTCTTATGCAACTTTTGGCTAATTTGCGAATATGGGGATGAGTGATGATATGATGAAATTGATGCATGGACACTCGCAAACAGGATTCGAAACCGGGACCCCTGGCATCGTAGCGTAATGTGATAACCACTCCACATTGTGAACAGCGTAGTCAGATTGGATTGCTTCCGTTTCGCCCAATTGCCTTTCACCGAATGTCCCGGAGACAAATATCTTACCCAAGCAAAATTTTCCGCAAAATGCGAATTACCGTTTTGTCGAATATTTTTAAGAGAGGGAATTTGAAATTTCAGGGACTGAAGAGAAAGTTAATTTTGACAAGGTCAGAAACTCATTGTACACATAAAGTGGCACACTTAATTTCTTTCTTTTCTTAACTTACCCGTAATTATCGTCATCAGTTCTTACCAGTACTGCACTGGCGAAATATGTTGATAAATGGCATTTGCAGCTACCGTTGAGGCTCGTAACAAGTCATTTGTCGGAAGGAGGAACAGAATGAAGCAAAATGTTATGCACGTCGGGTACAGAAACCTGCGTCAGTGATGGTATGGGGATGCATGACGGCATCTGGGGTTGGCCCACTACACGTCTGTGAGGGCATTGTGAATGCACACGCCTATACACGCATACTGGAGCGGAATCTTCCCACAGTGCGAAGGCACCTGTTCCACAGCCGGCGTCTCATCTTTCAACACGACAATGCCAGGCCTCATACAGCGCGGCTGACAAGAGAATGGTTGACTCGCCATCACGTGCGAACTCTGCCATGGCCACCATCGGGTCCCGACCTCTCGCCCATTGAGAATGTGTGGCGTGTTCTTAAGCGACGTGTGCAACAGAGGGGACCCACGACAGTGGCTGCTCCTGCAGGAGGAATGGCACCGCATCGATGTGGAATACCTTGAACGACTCGTCCGCAGCATGCCCCGACGCATTGCCACAGTTATTCGCCGACGGGGCGGCGTCACACCATGGTAAACAGGATCCCCTCTAACAGTGGTCGAACTTCAATGTCACGTGTAGATGGACGAAAACGTTTTATTTTGTGTGGACACCATACATTGCTGCGTTGCAGCGGAAATTTATGTTTTCCTTTGTTCCATGTAGCCTGCTGACTAAAATATGTTCAGCATATGCATGTGTTCTTCTTCTTTCACAACGCACTCCTATATTTGTGACTGGTCGAACTTAATTGTCACTAAGGTTGTATTATTCGCACCAAATATCTATTCTACTATTGAAACAGTCTAAAACACGCAATGTGTTAAAAGTAAATATCTTCACAATCTGTACGATTTCTCGAGTCGCATATTTTTCTCGATATCATGAATCCTCCTAACAACGATGCCTCCCCGATTGCGCAGTGATAGCGTTGTTGCCTTGTAATCAAGGGGTCCCGGGTTCGATACATGGAGGAGGTACACAGTGGTCTTGATCTTACTTTAAACTGTAGGTCCAGTCCCGATTAGCTTTACTGTGCATAAAGTGGACTTAAAAACACCAACTCAACTCAACTCCTTAACAAACTTTGCAACGTCCCCCCGGTCGAACACCAGTCGTCACAAAGTTAGTCCGCTACTCCTTTAGTCGGGAACATGAGAATCTGCAAATCATCAGGGCTTGCTGGGTAGAAAAGAAACACAACACTGTTTTCAAAGTTAAAACGCAGTTTTATAAACGCGTATATTTCATAATCACTTACCAGTACAACACTAGAACATTCACTACTAACGTTGGTATATTCCCTCACATAAAGCGAAAGTCAAAGAACATAATTAATTGTTTACTTTCAACTTATCGGCAAGAAGAAAACTCGAAAAACCAAAATCTATACTTCAATTCTCTCCGTTTCCAAGTTCTTATTATTTTTTCACCTTCAATTGTTTTTCAAACTCAGTCTGTCGTCAGGTGAGAAACATTCAGGTTAGTTCACTTCCTCGGCTGAGATTAGAAAGTGACGTCAACACGAACAGATTTTGACGTATTTATAAACATACATAAAAGTTCCAACTACAACTGTATCAGTCTAACTATAATTATCTGTGACAACTTGCACATTATTTGAAATAACAAACATTTTAAAAATCTTAACTTCTTATAAATATAAAATCTTAAACTTTCAGGTTCGTTACAATTGCCCCTCGTCCGGGGAAAATTTTTGAAGAAATTGTAATTTACAAGTTCTGAAAAAATTTTGAGTATATAAAGAACATTAAAATATAGAGTTTATCTGCACAATTGAATGACTCAATCTTGGCTTCTCTTCATTTGACAACAGCTCAGAAGGAACGTAGTTTACAGTATCAAAAACAGAATGTAATCGATGGTAGTTAAACAACCAATAAACAGTTAATTCAGGCAATGATTTATTCCATGATGGTTTAATAGAACAGCAGGCTTCCATATATCTAGTTTCTTCTCCAGAAAGACTTTGTAGAAAACGGTATAGGGTTCGATAAGCAATGAACTGAATCACTGATGTGCTATACTTTCCTATAGCACTTCAAACTCAACACTCTTCTTGCTTCTGTGCTTCTAGAATAATGCCTTTAAATTCCACACCAGCAATATAATAACTCCTGCTTAAAGGAATCAATCCAAATATTGACTATATGGACCTTCTCTCAGAGGTCTACGGATTTATATCTGGAAATTCCTTCTTCATTTGATCAGGAGTGGTAACAAACAACGCATCAACTGCATTCTTCTCAATACTTATTTCTGCCTGGTGCAGGAGAAAGCATTCGCCAGAGGAAGTCAGAACCAAAACCTTCTTAAATGAATCCTTTGGTGCTAAAATTCATGTCACTAATATCATGTTCTACTTGTCTACCACCTAGCACTATCTTCTTAAGGCTTCCGGAAAATATACCAGTTTTACATTCGGAACCTTTTGCACTTGACTGCCTGAAGATACAATTTTGGTCAACAAAAAGAATTTACATATTATCCTTGTATTTTACGTCCCGTCGAGTTCACTTGCCTAAACGAAGAGGAGGCACTTAGAAATGGTCGACGTTTGTTTGACATGATTGGGATCGTTGGTTGTGCAGAAACTCTCTAGTAGTCTCCACAGCTTCTTCCTGCTCTGAGGCAACGTCATGTCTTGGTGAGAAGGAACCACATATGTCATCTCTACGTGGTGGAGAGTACCGTCTGAGTGGACTACGGCTACGTCGTTCTTCGTAACGCCATCTGCCTGGAGAGCTTTGCCCTTATTCTGGACAAGGCCTGTAGAAATCTCTTTGTCTTTGGTTTTCATCTTGGTTGAAACCTCTCCTACCTAATCCTCTGTTGAATCTTCGAGGTCGTGAATTTCCTCCTCGACTCTCTGAATTCGTCTGGATATTCCGGATCTTAAAACTTTTATTGCCTGCAGCCTCTTTATTCTTGGAGTCGTCTTTATTCTTCCAGGCATCAGGGTCATCATAAATATCGAAGTCCTTTAAGAAGTGTGTCAATTCATCCACACTTCGTGGAGCGTGCGCCAGACAAAGATTCCGAATGCGATACGGCAACTGTCCAATGATCAAATTAAGAACTTCACTCTCATTAAAATTGTCAGCTAGGTTTCTGTACGCTGCGTAGACACTCCAGGCAAAACTTTCTAAGTTGTCGTGGACCAGGCGAGAATACCTTCGGTTCCTCACAGCCGCTAGTTGTCTTTGTTTTGCCTTTTCTGATGCAAATTCATCCTTAAAGCGTGCGCAGAAATCAGCATAATTCACAAAGTTGTCCATATTACCAGCTAACCAATGCTCAGCCTTGCCGGTGAAAACCCGAGGTAATAATTCCAATCTATAGTGCTCAGGCACTTGCATTAAGTCGAAACTGACATTTAATTCACGCAGATATCGTTCGGCAGATTGAGCTTCGATATCGCCTTTAAACTTCGGAATGTTCGCGATATCAGCCATTCTGGGCATCTTAAACTCTCTTCCGCGTCGAGGAGAAAAACTGTCATTACTATCCTTTTCTCTAGGCCTCTTGCATCTATCAGAAGTTGTGGTATTACCGGGGAAGAATGGGTTTGGAAGTACAACAGGAGGTTCATAGGCAGTAGCTTCTGGGTTCAGTCCTCGGATTGGATCAGGCACTACATCGGAAGAGGTTTCTGGTCGCATCTGTAAATTATGGATCTTTTCCTGCAGTTCACTGACCCTACTTATAATTGTAACTGTCTGTTCCTGAATTTCTTGGCGAAGAGATACTTCCATCTTTTTAGCCTTCTCATGGAGAAAATTAACCTTTTCTCCAGCTGCCTTTATTTCAACTTTCTGTTCTTGCACTATATTTTCTATGAGATCTGTTCGTTCACCAAAGGTTTTTAGTGCTACATTAAATGACTCTACAGAACTCTTTAATTCTTGAACTCTCTCTGGAGGGTCACATTCAGATTCTCTTCCAGACTGGACAATTTCAAGGAAGGTTTCCATATTCTTCTTCAATTGCTCCTGTTCCTTCTCTATCCGTCCTTGCCGAACTGTTAAGAACTCTAGCTGCTCTTCCACAATTTCCTTTACCCTTTCGTCCACCTTTTCAGTGACTTTAATACTAAGCTTTTCTATCTCTCCTCTGACGCTCTCTACCTGTTCAAGTTTATGTTGAGCGAATAGAGCCTGTAACTCTGACCTTAGTTTTATATCTTCCTGTATCCTCCTTTCTTCCTGGTTTTCAATCAATGCACGGAAAATATCTAAGTCTTCTTTTCTCTTTCTCTCTTCCTCCTCTTTCTCTTTCCTTCTCTTAACTTCTTCCTCTTCTTTTTCCGTCTTTCTCCTTTCCTCTTCCTCCTCTTTCTCTTTCATTTTCTTTTCCTCTTCCTCTTCTTTTTCCTTCTTTCTCCTTTCCTCTTCCTCCTCTTTCTCTCTCCTTCTCTTTTCTTCTTCCTCTTCTTTTTCCTTCTTTCTCCTTTCCTCTTCTTCCTCTTTCTCTTTCCTTCTCTTTTCTTCTTCCTCTTCTTTTTCCTTCTTTCTCCTTTCCTCTTCCTCCTCTTTCTCTTTCCTTCTCTTTTCTTCTTCATCCTCTTTCTCTTTCCTTCTCTTTTCTTCTTCCTCCTCTTTCTCTTTCCTTCTCTTTTCTTCTATAGACTCAACTATGAGCTTAAACTCCATCATCTCCTTCTTTCGAACTTTCTCTATCTGAGCCATCTCTTTCTTACGCTGTTTCTCCTCCTCTATCCTTTCCTTCTGTCTACGGTCTTCATCCTCCTTTTCTTTCTGGTTTCGCTCTGCTTTATCTTTCATCAACCAATCAAGTAGCCAGTGATCTGATGAGCGTTTGGTAGGAACGCTCGGTTCTGGTACTGTTTCTGGTGCTGACAAGCATGATGTGCATCGCATCTCTTTATTTGATGCCAACGTTACTTCCTGCCCATCACAACTACTATGAAACCTCAGCAAACATTGGCAACACTGGAAGAATTCCCTGTCATTGGTAAGATCATTACAGCATCCAAACTTGGTTTCTGCATCCATTGTCGTTCTTCCTCTGCTTCGCAGATTCATTCCTGTCTCGTCTTTCTCCATTCTACAACACCGTCTATAGCTCTTACCAGTTAATACCTTCACTTCACTATCACACTTTTACCTTCGTGAATTCCAAGGACTTTCACAATCACCTTCGTGAATTCTATGGACGAAGACTTTCAGTATGCACTAAACCGGGTATCACGTTTTAATTGCTAAAACAACTTTGCACTCAAGCCCCCACGATTGTACCAAATTAACTGTGCACTCGGGCCCCGCGTTGGTGTGCCAAAATAACTATGCAACGTCCCCCCGGTCGAACACCAGTCGTCACAAAGTTAGTCCGCTACTCCTTTAGTCGGGAACATGAGAATCTGCAAATCATCAGGGCTTGCTGGGTAGAAAAGAAACACAACACTGTTTTCAAAGTTAAAACGCAGTTTTATAAACGCGTATATTTCATAATCACTTACCAGTACAACACTAGAACATTCACTACTAACGTTGGTATATTCCCTCACATAAAGCGAAAGTCAAAGAACATAATTAATTGTTTACTTTCAACTTATCGGCAAGAAGAAAACTCGAAAAACCAAAATCTATACTTCAATTCTCTCCGTTTCCAAGTTCTTATTATTTTTTCACCTTCAATTGTTTTTCAAACTCAGTCTGTCGTCAGGTGAGAAACATTCAGGTTAGTTCACTTCCTCGGCTGAGATTAGAAAGTGACGTCAACACGAACAGATTTTGACGTATTTATAAACATACATAAAAGTTCCAACTACAACTGTATCAGTCTAACTATAATTATCTGTGACAACTTGCACATTATTTGAAATAACAAACATTTTAAAAATCTTAACTTCTTATAAATATAAAATCTTAAACTTTCAGGTTCGTTACAACTTTTCGAAGAATCGAAAATTTAAACAAGAACAAGTAAATACATTTTTGTAATTTTGAAGTAAATTATTATTATTATTGTTATTATTTTATTATTATATATTCCCCTGTTTCCTTCCGACAAGATGTAGCGAAATAACAAATTTTGTAAATTTGCCCTTTATTTTTTTATTTTATTTTTAAAAAATCTTGTAAACTGAATGCTGCAGTCACAAAGAGGCAAATGATTGATTGTACCAGCAATAAGACTGTTGTCAAACGTATGTTAATTCCTGCTCTTGTTATTTTGTGTCACTTTTCTGCCTCTTTAGGCAAACTGTAACGATGAGCACGAATGATGGTTGGATGTCAGGATTTGATCCCGGAATTTGACCACTAAGGTGGATTCATGTGATGGAGAATTTTAATTTAAAAGAGAGAGAGATTTTACGTAGTAAAAAATATATTTATAAATATATATTCTGAACTAGCTTGAATTTCTTTTCCCTTCATGATATGCATAAATTGTTTTTTCATATTCACATTTTACATTTTCGTTTTCAATTATATCATCGTAGTCTTTCTTCTTATACACGACATCATGTTTCTGATATACAAGACTTTGCTTCCTAATGCCTATTTCGCTCTCGTAACCTTTTATTTCATCCTCCATAGGGATATCTACTTTCATGTTCTCCATTGATTCTAGATTTAGCCGTTTTTCTTTTATGTGTATGTGCCCATTGTAATTTTCTAAGAAAGGCACTCCTAGGATTATATCACACCTCAAACCCTTTATCACCAGAAATTTACTTCGAAATTAGCTCCTCTGATGCTCATCATGTTCTACTTCTCTTTTCGTTTTGTGCCCCTTTTTCTACGTCTTATTTCCCTTTCCATTCGATATTTCTGTATCTCGGTTTTCTTGAGTTCCCTATTTCTACTTCTAATTCCCTACGTAGTTTGATTATCTTCTCGTTTCCTACAGGGTTTCATTTTCCACTTCTGTCTAGTGTGATTTGGATTGTCTTGTGTAGTAGTTGTGCTGTCTAGTGTGTTTGTGTTTATCTTGTGTAGTAGTTATGCTGTCTAATGTGTTTCTGTTTGTCTTGTGTAGTATCGGTGGTGTGTATGTATGTGTCTTGTGTTGTAGTTGTGCTGTCTAGTATGTTTGTGTAGTAGTTGTGTTGTCTAGTATGTTTGTTTTGTCTTGCGTAGTAGTTGTGTTGTCTAATTTGTTTGTGTTTGTCTTGTGTAGTAGTTGTGGTGTGTAGTTTGTTTGTGTCTATATTGTGTAGTAGTTGTGGTGTGTTTGTGTTTATATTGTGTTATAGTTGTGATGTGTTTGTGTGTGTCTTGTGTAGTAGTTGTGCTGTTTAATATGTTTGTGTTCGTCTTGTGTAGTAATTGTGCTGTCTAATGTGTTTGTGTTTGTCTTGTGTAGTAGTTCCTCCATTCATATTGGGGGTTAGGCGTAGAGCTGACAACTCTGCACTGTAAAAAGCCATGTCAAGAATCAGCAATAAAGGTCATGGATGTTCCCAAGGTAAAATATTCCGGAGGTAAAATAGTCCCCCGTTCGGATCTCCGGGTGGGGACTACTTTGGGATGTCCCTGGACTAAGGATAAGATCTACATTAGGGATAAGGATATTAAATTAGGCACCTGGAATGTTCTGAGCCTTTACCGGCCTGGGGCATTTCAGGGTACAGTTAATGAGATAGTTAAGTATAAATTAGATCTAGTAGCTGTCCAGGAAGTTAGGTGGCCAGGAGAAGGGAATTGTAAAACTAAAAATTATACTTTTTTCTATGGTGGTACTGAAAATCATAATTTTGGAACAGGCTTTATATAAATAATAGAATTATCTCGGCTCTTAAAACAGTAGAATTTATTAATGATTGGATATCATATGCAGTTTTACAGGGTAGGTGGTGTAAAATTGTTTTAATAAACATACATGCACCAACGGAAGATAAAGATGATAATACTAAAGATGATTTTTATGCAGAATTAGAACAGGTCTTTGATACATTTTCTCAGTATGATATGAAAATTCTGTTAGGTGACTGTAATGCACAGATTGGCAAAGAAGAGACATTTAAACCCACGATTGGTAAAGAAAGTCTTCATGAATTAAGTAATGATAATGGTATAAGATTGATTACTTTTGCAACCTCAAAGAATTTAATTGTGAAAAGTACCACTTTTAAACATAAAGATATCCATAAATATACCTGGTCTTCTCCAGATGGTAAAACTCATAATCAGATAGATCATATTCTCATTGATAAGAGAAGACATGCTAGTATAATTGAAGTTCGTACACATAGAGGTGCGGACTGTGCCAGTGACCATTATTTAGTAATAGCTAAATTAAGAGAAAGACTCTCAGTGTTAAATCATAAGCAACAAAATCTAAAAGTTCTAAAATTTGATACAGGAAAGTTTACTGATGAAAGAATTAAGAAAGGTTACCAAATTAAACTGTCAAATAGATTTGATATTTTTCAGGATTTAAATGATGATGAAAATATAAATGAAACAGACGTAAATAAGAATTGGGAGCACTTACGTAATGCAATAGAATCAGCAGCTAAAGAAAGTATAGGATACCATAAACCGAGAAAAAGTAAGCCATGGTTTGATAATGAATGTCATAATCTAATAGAAATAAGAAATCAGGCTAGACTTAGGTGGTTAAATAACTCTGATGATACAAATCTAAACAATTATAATAGAATAAAGCGAGAAGTTAACCGCACGTTTAGAAGTAAAAAAAAAAAGAGATTACTTGAAAAGCAAAATTAACGAAATTGAAACAAACAGCAAAAATGAAAATATCAGAGATTTATATAAAGGTGTAAATGAGTTTAGAAAGGGGTGGCAACCTAAAGTAAACTTGATAAAAGATAAAGACGGTGATTTTCTAGCTGACCCAAGCGATATTCTAAATAGATGGAAGAACTACTTTAATGACCTTTTAAATGTCCATGTAGGAGATAAATCAGAAGTGAATGAAGTACGCACAGCAGAACCTTTAGTTCCAGAACCTAACTTGACTGAAGTTAAAGATGCTATTAAAAGGCTAAAGAATAACAAAGCACCTGGCATTGATTTAATACCAGCTGAGTTAATTAAATATGGTGGAAATTCATTAATATGTCAAATTCATGAATTAATTTGTTTAATATGGAATAAAGAAGAAATCCCTCAACAGTGGAAAGAATCCATAATTGATCCTGTGTTTAAAAAAGGTGATAAAATGAACTGCAATAATTACCGTGGAATTTCTCTACTCTCAACAACATATAAAATATTATCTAACATTCTTTTAACAAGACTAACCCCATATTCTAATGAAATTATAGGTGATTATCAATGTGGATTTAAACGTAACAGATCAACTACAGATCAAATTTTTCACATTAGACAGACACTTGAAAAAAAGTGGGAATATAATCAAAATGTCCATCAGCTATTCATTGATTTCAAAAAAGCATATGATTCGGTCAAAAGAGATAAATTATATAATATATTAGTAGAGTTTGGAATACCTAAGAAGCTTGTTAGTATGATAAAAATATGCACCAGTGAAACAGAAAGTAAAATTCGTGTGGGTATTAATATGTCTGACAAATTTACAATTCATGATGGGTTAAAACAAGGAGATGCATTATCTCCATTGCTCTTCAATTTTGCCTTAGAATATGCTGTTAGGAAGGTAAAAGAAACTAAAGAAGGACTAAAATTAAATGGTGTGACTCAGTTGTTAGCATATGCAGATGATGTAGACTTACTGGGTGATGATGTGAATACAATTAAGAATAATGCTAAAATATTTTTCAAAACTGCTAAAGAGATAGGTTTGGAAGTTAACAAAAAGAAAACTAAATATATTCTTACAGGCCGAAACCAAGTGTTAGATAATAATCAAAATCTAATTATTGATAACAACTCGTTTGAACCAGTTTCCAAATTCAAATACTTAGGAGTAATATTAACAAAGAAAATTATATTAAAGAGGAAATAAAAAGTAAGCTTAATTCAGGAAATGTATGTTACTTCTCTCTTCATAAACTTTTGTCTTCTCGTTTAATATATAAGAAACTAAAAGTTAAAATATACAAAAGAGTAATTTTGCCTGTAGTATTATATGGATGTGAAACTTGGTCCCTTACATTGAAAGAGGAACATAAATTGAGAGTATTTGAAAATAAGATGCTTAGGAAAATCTTTAGACCTAAAAGGGATGAGGAGACAGGTGAGTGGAGAAGGTTACATAATTTAGAACTACATAATTTGTATTCATGTCCAGATATTATTAGAATAATGAAATGAAGAAGACTTAGGTGGGCAGGCCATGTGGCACGAATGGGAGAGGAAAGAGGAGTTTACAGGATTCTTGTTGGGAAACCTGATGGTAAGAGACCTGTAGGAAGGCCAAGACGAAGATGGAGGGACAACGTTGAGATGGACCTAAAGGAAATCTGTAGGGATGGAAAAGAATATATAGATCTTGCTCAAGATAGGGACAGATGGAAGGCCTGTGTTGCTGCAGCCATGAACCTTCGGGTTTAAAAAGGCTAGAGAGTTAGTTAGTAGTTATTATTTTGGGTATTTTTGGTTCGTATGAAACTGCCTCACACAGTAAGCTTATTTTGTTGAGTCAAGTACAATAACAAACCCTTGCAATAAGTCACTGGAAAGAAATGTGAGGTTGCACATATATTTAAGCATCTATAAATATATAATAACCCGTGGTTCGACAGCCCTGGAAGGGCCTTGGTCTATCACCCGACTGCCAGTCCCTCCCACAATCCTACCTAAAATTTTAGAGGTGTGGAGATCTTTAACCAGTAATGGGTTAACGTGGGATCAGCACGTCGAACCCCCAACCGTTATAGGGGATATCCATAAAGAATAATTATATTCTTGTGGTAAGGAGTCGTTGTCATTTAACAAACTTTATTGATTTATTCCATCAGCGTTATTTAAAATGTAGTGCCATACTGAACTTACCAACTTAACAAAGGCACATTGATTGCTAAATGAGGCATTTTCCTTGTGTTGCAGAGCAGGTTCAGTTTTTGGAGTATTGCAATGTTTTACACAGTCCGGTCGAAGAATTTTGAGAATATTGATGTTTTGTCAAAACATCCCGAATAAATATCTGTGGATGTTTTACAGGTTTCATCGTATTTAAGAAGGTAATTTTTCCGATGCAACTTTCCTCCGTACAACATGTCTTTTGACACTCAAGTTGAAGAGCCGATTCATAGGTTCAACGACCTTGGCAGAAAGAAACTCTGATTGGCACCATGTTGACAAAAGACTCAAGAAGTCCCGCAACAGACATAACTCGAAGCGCTCGGATCCTACGGTGACATACACTTTGGTTGAACACAAACGGATGCATTGGTAGGAAATTCAGTGATTTTATGGGCCGTCCCTTTTTGGGAGGTCGGGGACCTTTTGAAAACACACTTTCCCTTCATGCTCACCAGGGGGCCTAAGCCAGGTCACCCCTTCCCACAAAATCTTCTCTTCATCTGGCTCTGGTTATCGGCCGCGCCGAAACGCACTGCAGGTAGCTAGGACTTTCTGGGTTAATTACTTTATGGTTCAGCATGGACATAGGCTTTTCAAATTGCAAGAGACAAAATTCTACTGTTTGTCCCTTTTCTGGCGGGAGATGAATGACAAAGATGTCGTGGTTCCTTCAGGTTCCCACACTCAACCCTTGTGCTCATAACCTGCAATGAAGGGAAATGTCATAATAAGCCTTTGTTATGTACCAACTTTATGTTCTCCCTTGGTAATTTTCCACTAATTTTCAAGAAACATCTGCTTCTTTTTGCCCTACTGTGTTGATTGGTCGACAATTGATGACTGTTAGCTAGTTCGAAGAACAGTTTGATCCAAGAAGTGGTTTCATAGTTAGCTTCTGTAAACGTGAGATTCCGGTAGGATCACGGAGTGCTTGAGATCTCATTTTCATGCATTGCGAGTGAAATTTCGATTGATTTGGTTAATTTTACTTTGCTCTTCTGCCACATTTGGCTAATTGCGAAGATGGAGATGAGTGATGATATGATTAAATTGATCAATGGACACTCACAAACACCCATGCTCAGTCCGGAATTCGAACTCGGCACACCTGGCATCGTAGCACGATGTGCTAACCACTCCGCCACGGGGGTAGGCGAAGTGAAATTTCAAGTGTGAAGCTGCCAGCTTGTTTTCCTCTCGAAAAAGTTGAAGTAGGATCGACTGATCGACCAAATGTCCAACACATTGACTTTCTAAATTGGTGTCCGACTACCACACAGAAGACCGGGTTTGACTCCCAGGGCGGTTGATCTCACATTTGATGAAGAATAAGTCACATTTCAATTAAGAAAGGAAACGAGGTATGTAGTCAACATTTTATAGTAGTGTGCATGCTCTAGAAATAATACGTTTCAAAATTCTGCATATTTTGTGATTTTTCTTCATTTAGCCTCCACCAGGGTTGTCGAAGGTCCATCCACCCATAACTTCTATGGGTTTTATTGGGTTCCGTTGCAGGACCGGAACCTTTCTTCTGTCACAATTTAAATTCGGTCCTAGTAGTGTATTGTTCCATTAAAAAAAGGTTACTGGATCGTATTTAAATTGATCCGGAAAAAAATCCTGCACCGAATTTTAATTGATCCGGGAAAAAAGGTTCTTGGACAGTGCTTAAATTCAGCCGCAAAACAAGGTTCCTGCACCGTATTTAAATTCATACTGAAAAAAGGTTCCTGGACCGAATTGAGGCCTAGAACCCACTTACACTTGCTGATTTTCTCTCCCGGATGGGAAATGAATTTATTTACAATACCTGGACCATTAACATTAACCATTGTTAAAGATTAGGGAACGCATACATCCTAATTTGTTCTATAGGATTCCGTTATAGGACCGGAACCTTTTCTCTCGCACAATCTAAATTCGTACCAAGTTGCGAATTGTTTCATTTCAATACGGAACTTTGACCCTATTTAAACTGATCCGGAAAAAAAATGTTCGTTGACCGTAATTTAAATTCATCAAGAAATAAGGGTCCTGGACCGAATTGAAATTCATCTGGGAAGAATATTCCTGGACCGAATTGAAAACTTTACAAATGAAAAGGTTCATTACGGTCCAGAACCCATTTACGCTTGCTGATTTTCTCTCCTGGACCGGAATTGAATTTATTTAAAATTCCTGGACCTTTAACAAACCTGGCCTCCACCCGAAAATGAAGACGTTGTGGCTGCTGCTTAGTGCTTAGGCGGGAAAGTTGACTAGACATACAAATAAAATTAATCCAAAGTTATATAGCGAATGTCCTCCTCCGTAGTCGAGCTGGTTAAGGCGTTCACTCGTCTTGAGATCGTTCGCTGCGGGACGGCGTAGGTTCGAATCCGGCTCTGGTCGGAATTTATTCGGCCTACGTATAGGGCCGGTGGCAACCCACCATCGTGAGGAAATTGGGGAGCTCCGAGTGAGTGAGCGTAATCCGGTCGAGAAGACCTACTATAACGGCTGGGAATACGTCGGGCTGACCCCCCGACTATTCCAATACTGGTTGAAGATCTCCACGCTTAGAGGTGACGAAGAAAAAGCGTGGGAGGGAGACCGGCAGTCGGTAGGTATGCCTAGGCCCTTCATGGGCTGTTGCGCAACGGATTATTATTATTATATAGCGAATAATAGTTACTTACATAATAACATCATGAAATATTGAGAGCCAAATTACTTATCAAGCATTTTCTGTTCTTTGCCTATCCTAGTGGGAGCGAAAATCTTTTGCCCTTGCTGGTGAACTCGGTTCCTGCAAATTCAAGACCGTATTTTCTAATTTACATTTCTATTTGGGCCGACAACTCCGTGGTGGAGTGGTTAGCAGGTTACGCTACGAAGCAGAATGTCCCGTGTTCGAATCCCGGCCTGGATATGTGTCTTCTTTGTGATGGTCCTTTCATCACATTAATCAAGGAATAGCGATGCGAGACATATGCAACCACACCTGTCCAAGGTCCGAACCTTGGACCTCTTGCTCATGCTTCGGGAGTGGAATCCTTTGAATGAAAAACTATAAAAGTAGGTTGAAAGAAAACAACATTGTACTGTGCAAAAAAGCCATGTTTAGATCCTCTAAAGAAAAGTACAGTTATTCAGTCAAATTAATTTTGAAGGACAAAGCCTCCAAAGTGTTTTTCCATTCGGTGACGCGTGGTCATCACATAGAGTCCCGTCTAGTTTTAAGAGTGGAATTCGCTTACATATCGATTTCAAGTAGCTTCCCAATTGTCCTCACGATGTTAGGCCATTACAGAAATTTTGGAGTTTCTACCAGGGATCGAACCTTGAAAGACTAGAGCGCAATAATTTGAGCGCGCGGGAATTTTGTTTGTTTTAAGAAACTAGATGTGTGCATAAAATTTCATATACATATATCGTCATCATTCTCCAATGTGTACAGTACGACGCCACAAAAGACTCGTGCATGTCCCATAGAATAGTGTTTAAGGGTTTCGCCTTGCACTAAAGGCCGCCGGATTCGATTCTGGTATAAACAATATACATGGGATGCCTATCTTGAACTCATTACACAAACATTTCATTTTCGCACCGTTGTCATACTTGTACGTACACCTAATACCAGCACTTTTTTATATCTAAACTGACGGAAGAGGGTTTTCTCTACTTCTCAAATTTCTTCTTCATTGTTCTTGGTGTCTGAAAAATCTGACATAAGAGAAAATACATGGATTTTTAAAGACTGACTAGATTCCATTAAGTTAATAAGTTCATTCTGCATTTAGATTCCCGAATAATGGCCGTGGATTTCGCGAGTCTATATCTAAATTTATTGGGGCTACAGGAGAAAATAATGTTCTCTTCGAACAAGATTTTATATATATATATATATATATACACACATACTGTACATATACTTATGTAGGCCTATATGGTATATTAATAGTTTGTTAGTTTTTAATGGTTTGATATTAAAAAAAATCTTAAGTTTTGGGCCCCCCCGAACTGATCAACCTAGCTACGTCCCTGATCATTGGTGCTAATGTTGGGGGTCGGTAAATTTTTCTGAACATCCATGGTAACTGCAGCTATGGTGTCATCCTTTCTACTCTTCTTTTTGTATAACTTTCTTGAGGGAATAACACTTCTGAGCTTTCAGTAAATGAAGTTAGTGTTCTGCTTCCAGTCTTAGTTCTGTTTCTCTTTTTGATATTTCAGAGTCATTGATGCCAGCTTCAACCACAGCTTTTTGCGCCTTGTACGTACGAGTCACTTCCTCTGTTGAGATGTGAACGTGACGTCAATGCGAACCGATTATGACGTATTTCTAAACATATATAGAAGTTCCAACATCAACTGTACCAATATAATTAAAGTTGTCTGTGACATTTTGCATATAATTTGAAATAACAAACATTTAAAAATCTTAATACCTCAACAAATATTAAGCAAACAATCATGTTCGCCACAAATAGTACACAATAGAACTGATCACAACACTGCACGATTCAACACACGCGCAACGAACGACTGGAATAACCTTCCCGTAGCGCTAGCCCGTTTCAGTGAGGCACACATTATTTAACAGAAAACACCACTCATCGTTCTTCCCCCGACGCTCGGACTTCCATCGTTTTTCCCCCTTGCCACGTATGTTTGAATGCGTTTTTCAGGCACTTCTCACCGTTTTCCCAACCAAGGCCGTTCACATTCGTATATACAGCTTCTGAGCTATCAGAAGGCGCTGCGATCTCAAAATGGGCGAAAAATCGACATTCATCGTTTTTCCCCCTGGGCCTTCATATGATAAAAGCCCAACAACATGAACACATGCAGGTCATGAAAGTGTACAATATTTATAATATGCTCATGACAGCTTAACATGCATATTGCTTTATCAAGCAATCATTAAAGTATTACGGTAATATCATCAATACTTTAAGCCTAATACTTATCTTGCCATATCATGTACATCACATAAAAAAAATGATTATTTTTGTAGTTCCACAGCTACAGCAGTAGTTTCACAACAATGCCTAATTATTGTTGAATATTGCGGTATTCTTATCTCCAAGCATAAAAGCATTCCCTACATCAATCTTTATAATTAATCCATTTTGTTACAAAATTATTATGAATCTTTTTGGCAAATTATTATGAGACTTTTTGTATTAAAATTATCCAATAACAAGGCCGTGTTACTTATATTTGAAGAGTGTGTGGACGTTACCTCCAAGTTGGAATATGAAAGGGGAAGAATTGTTACATAAATCCATGCCCTCTACGAAAATCTGATTGTCTACATTAAAAAGGTGAATTTGTGTATAATTTATTTATTTATTAACGTCTTGTTTTAAATGGTGGAGTTAAGGCCGCAAAAAGCCTTTTCTTCCACTCAACCACTATGCTTGTGATCAACGAGGAGATTACTTAAACGGTTTTCAAAGGGTGAAGGAATTTTATATTTGTTTTTTTCTTAGATATGATAAAATTAAAATGGTTAAAGAAGAGAATCTGGAATTTAGATTCGGTATCTATCTTCGTAGACATATTGATTGGGTTCCAAAACTGGTAGTCTAGTTGTCAAAACTGAAGGTGGGGGCGGGGCAAGAACAGTTTACTGTTACATATGGCAACAGCTACCCCCCCCCCACGCCTCCCTAATCGCTGCCACTGGCAACGTGCAATAGAAGATAATCGCCTTGAATAAAGTGATCATCGATTCTCAAAAAACAAGTTGCCGCAGCACAAGCGCGGATCTACGGTGAGGGCGAAAGGGGGGATCGCCCCTTCCAACTGCCATGTTTTTGGATGTACTATTATGCCAAATAATATTCAAGACTCATTCGTTCTGTATTTTTATTACCACGTTTAACAGACTCGAGAAGTCCACTGTATGTTCATGATAGGCTAATTGGCAACTGGACCTACAGTTTAAATTTGGATCAGAACAAGTCTACAAGGGACATTAAAAGGGAATCAGACTTGAGACCACTCCAGAGAATACATTTTCATTTCTTTCTTTATTCTTTTTACTCCTCATATCTGACCCTCAATTGACCATGACAATGGGAGGAATTATCATAACAACAGAGGCGTAACATAGGGTGGGCGAAGGGGGCTCGCGTCCCATGGGCTTATTTTCTTTTAAAAATGTAATAAATAAAGGTAAGAAAAATAGATGTAAAGGACTATATTTTGTGGGAGGTAAAATTACAACATTATGTATTTAACCGGTTATAATTTTTCTAGTGAGACGTTACAATTTGAATGAATATGTCAACTATTTAGTATTTTTAATAAACCGGGTGGTAGCCGTCTGATTTTAGAATATTCAAGAAGCCAAACAACAGCAATGAAACGTTCTCTTACAAAGGTTAATAAGCATAAACACAATTTTTGACTTCTTATACACACTTTTTGACATTATACACAGCAGAAACAACAGAAAAATTTCACGTATTTGGTGAAATGTCTTTCGAAATATGACCAATTAGCACAAGAACATTTCAGACGTCATAAATGAGATTCACAATAATAAATTGTCCACGTTCTGAAATTTAAAATGAACTGATACAGCAAAGAGCAACGATGTCAAAATGGCTATATTAAAAAAAAAGGTAAAATTGGCAAAGTCCAGAGATTTACTAACTTGACGTTCAGTTTCAATATTTACTTTCTTTAGGTTCGAAACTTATTATCTTGCATTAGTTTGTAAATGAATGTGACCTTACACAAAACAGGACAACAATGTTTAACATGCAACGATTATAGTTCATTGTTGAAGCTCGTTACAGTAGTTATGAAACTACACACAAGGTCCAACACGTATAAGAATTCTATTGAACTTTTACTTAAGGTAAAGTTCTTTAATACCGGTTATCCATTCAAAAAGTGGAGAGATGCTGGCAGCTGCAGGATAGTACGTAAGTTTTTGAATTTTATTATTTTCAGTCGCTTTTCTGTAATTTCTGGCTAATAGCGGCGATGCGAATTTAGTGATGATGTGATTAAATTAAAGGACACTTACAAGGACACCAACACCCAGATCGAGATTAGAACCCGGGAACTCCTGTGGCAAGATTGAAAGTCGGCCACTTAACACACTCGGTCACCGAACCGGGGTGTTTTTTGATTTGGCTTATTTTACTTCGCTTTTCTGCTATTTTTGGCCACTCGCGAAGATGAAGATGACGGGACAGTCACAAAGAACACCCATTCCCAGGCCGGCATTCGAACCAGGGACCCATATTAATGCTATATATGTTCAAAGGTGTTTGTAAAATAAATAAACCTTGTGGCCAACAGGTCTTAGAGTGCCAAAGCCTGCCAATCAGATTTCAGTTAGATGGCACCTAGTGAATTCATAGAATCCCATCACGGCTGGTGTATACAGCTTGATAGATTAGATTGCAGAATGAATGCTAGTTATTCTCTTTATCTGCTATTTTATCTACTAGTTATATCCTGTGTGTTATATTATGTGCTAACAAAATATAACACACAGGATTTTCCTGAAATTACTTGGATTCTTGCTGTAACACGATTATCCCTTGATTCCATATTAAACACACTATAGTTCCTGACCAAGGCGGAGGGGGCTTTTTTTTAAAAAAAAATAATTAAAAGTACTTCACATGTTATCTCATGGATTCTTGTTATTCGGATGGCAAGAAAATCTGTAGGATCTCTCCCGATAAGGTTTCACCCTACCGTTTGGTAGGAGACGTCGTGGAAGTTCCACCTAGGACAATGGGCCTGCCTCTGCGTTGGTGGCCCTATACTATGGTGTGATAGTACACGACGTTTTCCGAGCTGTGCGAGTTTGACAGCTCTGGAATATTGCTGGGTCGGGAAGATCCCACATTTGCTCAGCATACACTGTTGTTATGCTGGGGTAAACTTGACCAGTTTGCCAAAGTACCGTGTCATTCTAAAGAGAAAAACAAGTGAATGCCCTGGTAAACGTGAAGCGTTCAGAGAGACTTAATAAAATAAACATACAATCTTAGGGCTTGTTACGGTACAATTACAGTAATGACAGCAATCTCTGAGATTATTCCATGTCACTTCAGGAAATGTAGGTATGTAATGAAGTAAGTCTTCATAGCCAGTATTCAAATAGTAGGTATGTAATGTTAGACCACTATTTGTTCTTCCTTTTGGGTCTGCGAAGTAATTCCTTAAGCTTGTAGCTTAGGATGAGTGATTGGTATTTCAAGTGCTTTATGCAATTTTCATTACCTTTGAGTATTTGCACATTCAAAAGGAAGAATGGTGTATTATAAGAGATCACTGTGGACATGAAAGCGAGATCTGGTTATACACAGATGCAATCGACATTTATATCGAGTGTATTTTGCAAGCGATATATCAAGTCGATTGCAGCTGGTTCTCCGGCGCAAGGCTGTAAGGTACAAATGGTCGTGCGTCCCTCTTCCAACTGAAAAAAGAAGAGGTCCTCACAGATGGTAGAGACGTTGACGGCGTTGTGAGGCTTCAAACTGACATCTACCTGTACCGACGTTAGTTGGCCTCATCTTTTCAGGACAATGAGAGACATAGATTGTCCCCAAATCATATAAGATGGAAAGCACATCAGATGTCTAACTTCACTACCTCAAAATCAACAACGCAATGATCCACTCTAGACCCCGAATTGTGAAATCTAAACTTGGAGCCATCTATGAAAAAATTAGAAAATATTTCGGAGATCAAAAGCACAATAGACTTTGAAGATCACGTAATAATTGTTAATTCAAGAACAGAGTTGGAAAGGAAGTCCAGTTATACGATAAACCAGCGGCGGCTCAAGGGGGAGAGCCGCGTGCCATGGCACTACCCTCAGAAGAAATGCATACCTAGCCCAAGTATTGTTAATACATTGATAGTTTACAGACAAGGAGATTCGAATCTTGCAATCGGTCAAGCTGACGTGACGACCGCCCCAACCACAGACTAGATATGAACCCCCCCCCCCCAACCTCCTCACTGCATCGCCAGCTGTTTCGTACCCTCGGCGAGGTAGCGGTCCGCGCCACCCAAGAGCTGGCCTAACCAAGTTGAAACACGTGCAGAGGGTTGGAGAAGTCTCAGCGAGTAACATTTCCAACATGAGCCGGGAAGAAGGTGGCAGGGGGTGGTGTTAGCCAATGGGGTTAGCCCATAAGACACCAGCCGTGTCCGTATTCGCTTGGCACAGCGAGGGAACTTTCTCAGTGTTGACACAGTTGCCATCTTCAGAGATAAGTGGCTAAATACGACGGATTTGTAAGACCCGTTGGGGAAGTAATTCGTGAAAAAGGTACTATCTACTTTTCTGCCAACTTTTGGAGAAAAGAACCTAGTATTTTTCCAAAGTTAAATGAACATTTTGATAATAGATAGATGCGCCTAGAGGGCCATCCAGTCTATTTAAAAATATAAAAGTAAAAAATCCTATGGTGATGCGAATTTCCTTTGGTTTCGACAATTTCTTTTTACATCAAAAGTCTAGAATATTTACAATATCCAGTTTGAATACGTGTGCATGGGGGAGGAGAAGGTGAGAAGATTTGTTATCCCTTCCTCTTGTAATTGTGTTTTAGTGAAGTGTCCTGTAGTGCATAAAGATAGGTTAGTGAGTGAAGATGAATCGTATTAGTGTGTTATTACTTAAACACACACTGTTTTCCACGTTACCAAACAAGGATAAACATCTTGGCCAGTGGGGCAACCTCAAGGAGGGGGCGGGGGCATTGCGGAGTTGTTTTTTCGATTTCTTGATCACGTTGGCACTACCCAGCATACTTGCCGCCGGCCGCCACTGCGATAAACTCTTTCGAGGACTTGTGTGATACGGTGAAATTGACGATTGCCACCAAAAATCTTAGAAGAGTAAAGGAAGCTAAATATCTAGGTGTGAAATTACGAGAAATGCAACGATGACATGGATTATGTAACTTCAAAAGATGAGCCTGTAATAAATATATTGGTAGCAATAGGTTCGAACACATTCAGACTCCCTATGTCCCTTACAAACCCATACACATTCATAATCTACAACGCGATAGTTTCTTTCGACGGACCAATCTGAGAAGACTACCTAACATACACAACATATGTAACAAAAATAACATCATCACAAATGAAGACCAAATAATCAAACACAGAACCGCCATATACTAGTGCAAGGAAGGCCAAGAAGAGAGAATTTACAAATTAATTGGTAGGTAGATATGCCCCTACCATTGCAGAATTAATTCCCAGATCATCTAGGATCGGTGGGGTACCCTCCCTGAAATCCGCCACTTCCGCAGCAGGATTGTTTCAATTTATTCCTCCAAACTTCGGACTTACTTCCACACTCGCCTTCCGCATCACCACGTGTGCAACTTTAAAAAAACATTACACAATCGTAGCTCAGTTTCTAATTGTTGCTTTATTGAATATTGAGAGCAAGATAAGATCTTTTTAGCTTTGTAGTTAAAACATCGCCCGCGAAAACAATACTTTGAACATCTCGTGGGTAGCCAACACTAATTAACACTTGCAGTGTGTTACTTTATTTTATGTGTGTTTGTTGAGAAATAGTGCTGAAAATGTAATGTACGACTTACAAGAAAGACGTTTTCCTCTTGCACATCCTTTCAACCTTCTCGTAAATCAATGAGAACAGCTGTCATGTATATAATGCCTAAAGAAGCTATTCATTGTAACGCACACTTATCAAAGCGAGGATTTTTTTTTGATTTTTTATTATCAATATAATATTTTATAAAAATATGGTACAAATATAATACTATTTTGCTGGCTTTAATTTATTTTATGTGCTTTAAAAAGCCTCGTTGGTCCAGTCTGACTGTCACGCTGGAGGCGCGGTTTCTGTTCCCGGGGTGGTTGGTCTCCAGTGGCATTTTATCAGCAAGGTCTTCGCACGAAAACTGCTTTGAGGTTCACCACGGGTCTAAAAAGATAGCATTTTGGGGTAAAGGAGGGGACCGGAACGTGAATGATAAAACCACCTTCATAAATGGCCGAGATTGTGAATCATAATCTCTATATTCATTCATGGCATGTTGCAATGCGCAGAAGGTGCTCTTGCTTTTAATACTTAAGTACGTATTTAGTCCCACACCGTGGCCGTTCGTAAGACGTCATGCTTTGGCTCCAGCTACGAACGCTCAGGTTCGAGTCTCGTGGGTGAAGCGTAACGACTTTCCTTCTGAGGTTTCGGACTGTGTATGGGACTAATGGCCACCCACCATTGTGAGGAAATTGGGGAGCTACGAATGAGTAGCGTGATCCGGTCATGGAAACACAAAAATGACTGGGGGTTCGTCGTGCTGACCACACGTCACCTAGTAACAGGTTCGATTATCTCCCGCCTCGGCAGGTGGAAGTGGGGCTGGTAGTCGATAGGTAGGCCTTTTGCTCTCTCTCTCTCTCTCTCTTTCTCTCTTTCTCTATCTCTCCCTCCCTCCCTCTCTCTCTCAAAGAGAACAGGGAGGAGATTGAGAGGGAGGAAGAGAGAGAAAGAGAGAGATAGAGATAGAGATAGAGAGAGAGAGAGAGAGAGAGAGAGAGAGAGAGAGGGAGAGAGACAGAGAGAGCCCTGTATTAGTACATATTTGAATACGTGCTGGGAGAATAGACACATTATGAAATTTATTTGGCTCAACTCAAACATGCAGAAAAACTCTTTTCACATACTATATTTAATAAGCGGCCTTCGTGGCAGAGTGGTTAGCACATCGCACAACGACGCCAGGGGTCCCAGGTTCGAATCCCGGCTTGGGTATGGATGTTTGTGACGTAGATATAATATTTCATATTTGTGTTGCTTGATTAAATTGGTGGACTTAAAGTTCACTTTATGCACAGAAAGGCTAATAAGGACTGGACCTACAGTTTAAAATGGGATCCGAACCACTCTGCCATGTGCCTCCACCGGGTATCGAACCAGGGACCCCTTTATTACAAGCAACGGCGCCACCACTACGCCATATTTATGTTCCTTCACAAGTCTTACTTTCTAATTGCACACTGCTATTATTATTAGGATATTATTAATAAACACATTTTATGTGTCTGTTGGATATGGTTTGACATTTAATTAGGAAAATCAACGGATAATGTAATATTTATATAAAGTTAATTAATGTATTAAGTATGTTCTTACAACAAATGTAACTATTACAGAATATGATAGGAAGGCAGTGCCGAAATTAGCCATACGTTTTTTTTAATTCCTCGCATTAGTATTTACCTTAAAATATTGTTACAAATAAAATCCAAAAATAAAGATCCTCAAACTCAGGTGCAGAAAAGACCAAATTATAATTCTCAGCTTGCATTTACCTTCCATTATTAGAAGTAGGCTATTATTCTATCAAAAAGCAATGGGAGAGCGGGTCTGGTTGTAAGGCGTCCAGGTTGAAACAAAGCTAATAACTTCCGAATAATTTGGCAGAAGTAAGGTATTAAACTGACTTTTCAACCCTGCTAAAAAGTACTTATATCCCTTCTCCTGCTTAAAATTCTGGATAAACCCCTGAACATTATACAAATTGCATCTCTCATGATAAATTATCCAGTTCTAGACTGCATATTTTCCTACTAAATATCCTCGATGAAGGACTGTAGACGTCTTTCGTGAACTGAATCACTACATGCTTTATCATAAATGTTCCGTTGGGTACAGTAAATGCGGAAATCAAACTTGTGAACGAGAACAAATAGCCACAATGCTGACGTACCGGAAAGTTACTTTATTAATAATGTTCGTGTTGTGGCCTATATGGCGGAGTTATCGCAAAGAGATACTAAACAAATTATCCAAATGGGAAGCCTACCAAGCCCACCACGTCTTGTTTTTTCGACTTTTCAACTGAACATTTTTATAATAAATCGACAACAAATTGCATTGCTTCCTAGCGTGTTCCCAAACTTTTGTTCGTAAAACAAAGTCAACTTCCTTAGGAGATAAAATGAACGCGGTAGGCCTATCACCCCCCTTTGGGATTTGTGTTTCAACATGACACCCGGCTCTCTTTTTTTTTTTTTAAATAATGGTGTTGATTTTTGTAATTATTGCATTACTGCACATATGTAAACATAGGCGCCGACTCCATGGGGCTTGGGGGGCTCGAGCCCCCCCAATGTTATCGATGTGGGGGAAAGCCCCCTAAATAATTTTGCTTCTCTTGTATGGTTTACTCTGAATTGTGCCACATGAACTTACCTTTAAATACACATTTGAAATGTTTTAGACCATCAACTTTGGGGAACTGAGACCGCTAAACCATCAACTTTGGGTGGGGGGGCTATGACCAGAGACAGCAAAACACATGACTTATTACTATATACTAAGTATATAATTATGAGTACTGTTAACATTTTTACTAAATAGAGTTTCAAAATAAGTTGTGCATGAACTAGGAGAGTGGATGGGTTCGTTCGGGCTACGAATGGCTCTCACATGACATTCAGAACGAGATCATTGATATATTAGGGAGATCTGTTTTGCGCTCCGTGGTAGCAGATATTAAAAGTCGTGAATATTTTGCTATTATGGTTGACGAAACTTGTGACATATCCATCCTTGAACAATTGACATTTTGCATTCGAACTGTAAATGAAAATTTTAATGTTTTTGAAGAATTCATGGGCTTTTACGAGATTCCGAACACTGAGGCCAAAACTTAAAAAAGGGAGGGAGGGAGTCGTTCATTAATTTATTTCAGTGATCAGAGCCCCCCCAATAATTTTGACAAGTCGGCGCCCCTGTATGTAAACAACAAAGGAAACAGTGATTCAAAAATAAAATGGTTTCTTGAAATTTTAGTTACAAAATGAATGGACTTATTAGCCTCCTTCCCGATGTAAGTTTCTTGTACGGCATAGGTGAGCTAGAGTTAAGTTATGAACCAGTCTTGTATTTGTAATAGATTTCATTATATCGTTATTAATCGTCACGATTATACAACAAAGGTAGAAATGAAATACTTAAAATATACAAAACGAGAAAAACAAGATAAGCGAAACGAATGTAAGTTATCCAGACATGTAGACTTGCTCATTAATGACGACTCGGGTGCAGCTTTGTGCTGAAAGGTAGTCTTCTCCATGCTTATATATTTCCGCAGCCAGCGGGTCGGTCAGTCTCAGTCAGTAGGTGGCTGGTTGTTGTGATGTGCGTAGTGGTGTGGCAACAGTGCGTCTAGAAAGAAACCAAGCGACAATGAAGTTCACTGCGCTTTTCTTCTTATGTGTGACTATTGGTAAGTACAGACTGGCTGCAAATAACATTGTCGTAGATTATATTTTAATCAGAGTGATCATTGTTTATCCACGGATTTTAAGCGACGGCGGATTTTTTTCTTGTGGAATCCACATTTTGTATACCGAGAATCACCTTTAACCTTTGAGATAAAAGGTAGTTTTACTTGTTTTCTGGAGTGGTGATAACGCGGATTACTTGTGGACTGGTGATCTTCCTTGTTGCATCGTCGGTGCTCATAGATTCTTCGACATAAGCCTGTTGCCAGAATAGACGTCCGGTGTCCATACCTTTTGTCGGTGAAGTGTGGAAGAGGAGGCTGTTATACTTCGGATTTTTTAGATAAGTGCATATATTTAACAAGTATTGGACTGTCATCACACTAATTATTTTCACCAGTCTCATAGTACCAAGTACTGTACGTCCTTTAAAAATTTATTCGAAACTAAGACAGATAAAGTTCGTGTCAAGAACTAAAACCAAATCATGTACCTGATGTTTAAAGTCTTGATGAATGTAGACACTCAGCACAGAACCCAACAAAAGGTCATTCTGACCGGAGGTCCAGGCTCCAGGGCTTCGATAACCTGCAAAATTTAAGCTACTACATGGGTTAGAAGATGACTGATGATTTTCGGACAGGTTGTTCCTTACAGGCTCATTAGTGATTTCTTGTTAAAAACTGAAGTGCCAGTGAGAGTGAGCGAGAGAGAAAGAGAAAGAAAATAGGAATCACATATGCGAGACGGAGTGAGAGATTGAGAGGGGGAGGGAAGCAAAGAATGACATGCAGAGAAAGAGACAATGGGAGAATGACAGAGGAAGAGAGATTTTACAAGCTAATATAAATGGTTGAAGATATATGGCAGCACCATGAAGCAACATGTCTATAAGTTGTAATAGGGATAAAACAAATAGAAAATAATTTTTAAATAGAAAGATGCTGAAGAATTACAAAAATATAACCAGATAAGGGCGATAACGTAAGTGCAGAAGGAAGAGAAAGGATGTGAACAAAAAATGATGACAACTCGATTTAGTTGGACTGAGGTAAGTTAACTAGGTAGAGACCTAAGGACAGTGGCGAAAACCTTCAAGTCGTTGCCCCAAGGGAACTCGGCACTGATAGTTGTGAGTAAATTAGGAATTTTCGAACATATTATGACTCTGCTGGTGGACAATTAAAGGAATTTCCGACGCCAAGAAAATATCAGGGGTTAAGAAATTTCATCCTTTCAATATAACATGAATTTCCTATAAGCTTAAGCTGAAATCGAAGCAAAGACTCTGAAGCTGACACCACCTGAACCCGTTGCTGCACAAGAATATGTGTACACGAAAACATTGAGGGGGGACGGTTCCAGAACATCCCAAGTTCCAGCGTCCAGAGTTCCGGAGTTCCAGTGACAGTGTGTTCCAAATTCCATATTGGTGAATAAGTACTATAGAACTATACAATGATAAAGTGCAACACGTGAAGCAATTGCTCTGAAGTGAACTATTACAGACCACTTTGTTTCAAGAAACATGTGGTAATACCGTTATATTTTCGGATTGAGCAGGATTGTGTTAATGTCCTTAAAGAGGATTGATTGAATGAACATATCGCATTTAATCCATCCTCTACCAACAACCCTGAGATATTGCATTCTTACCGGGTTGGTAAGAGATATAAATAATTAAGGTGCACCTTAACGTATGGGAGCAGAGAGAGACAAAAGAATGGCAAGCAGAACCAGAGAGAGACGCACTGAGAGAATGACAGGCAGAGAGAGACAGAAAATGACTTGTGTAGAAACGGAGATAGCCACATTGAAAGGATTAGAGAGAGAGAGAGAGAGAGGGGAAGAGGGAGTGACAAAACGAGCAATCTGGCAGATGCAGAGACTGATGTAAATACATTTTGAGACGTAAATAGAGAGAGAAGACGAAAGAGAGACAAGGAATGACACATTCAGATACGGAGGGAGACATTCGGAGAGGAAAGAGAGAGAAATAATGGCATATGCCGAGACGGAGAGAGATGCATTGTGAGAATGAGTGGAGGGAAGGACGAGAGGAGGATAACGGAAGAGATGAAGCTTAAAAGCTGTAGAAGGCAGATTGCAGATCTGGACAACTGTGTACGGAGGTGGAAAACACACAGAGAGATAGTGGAAATGGAGAGAAAGTGACAAGGACAATGAAGAAATGTGACACATGTAAAGACGAATGCAGACATGTTGAGGGAATGATGCAGAGAGGGAACATGAGAAACGTGCAGAGAGGAGAGAGAGAGAGAGAGAGAGAGAGAGAGAGAGAGAGAGATAATAACTTGCATATTCAATACACATTGTGAGGATGTCAGAAAGAGCTAAAGAGAAAGAGAGCAGAGGCGAGGCGTGACATTTTTACGTAGTCATCGCAAGATTTGCCGAATGTTCGGATCGATATTTTAACCGGGAAGAAGAGGGTGAGGGGTGGGTTTGCAATAATTCTGCGGGAAACGGCAAGGTCATTGTTCTTTCAAATTTAAAAGCTCACTGCAATACAATAGACATTTAAACGACAAGGGAATAATAAAATATAATAAGCTCTCCCATACAATGAGAATTATGAAATCTTATTAATTTGCATTCCTTGTGAAATTAAATATAACAACTTGACGTGAATGAATTACGAAGTAAAATAGGCCTAATTAAGTTAAAATCTTACTTGAACAGAAACTTTAGCCTTCCTGCTTTAGTGGCGAATTTGTGAAATCTACAACTCGTACATTTCTTTATTTCCTTTTATTACTCCAAGAGAGGTATTTCTCAGTGGATAATACGGCCACACCACACATCCGTATCAGTTGATCTTTAAAAGTATGAATTCTCTTGAGAGCAGAGAAACTTTCAACTGGTGGTGTTTTAGCTGGTATAGTAGGCAAAATAATTTAGCTAAACGGAAAACTTTCTTTAAAAGCGTTGTTTAATTTTCGCTTATCATAAATGCTACCAATTTACATGGCGATTTACCCTAGTGCAGTTCTATAAAACACTATCAGTTCATTTCTAAGAATCAAAAACATTTGGATTAAACTTTATTTCCAAACCAGGAAGCAGATTTTCAGGAAAAATGTTTATTTCCAAATATGATTTGAATTTTGTTAAATTTTGAAGTTAAAATAGAGGAAGTTCGGCAACGATGAAAAACGACCAGTTCCATGACAGAAAGCCTTCTGTATCTTCGTTCAGGCGCAGAGGCGCAACCACGAATTTTTGACTGCGGCGGGGCAAGTGCCAGGATAAACGTAATAATAATAATAATAATAATCTTAATAAAAATAACAACAATCTTACAAATACAACATTATTATTATTATTATTATTGATTTGCTTTATTTTATTTCGCTTCTTGTGCCACTTTTGGCTAATTTGTGAAGATGGGGATGAGTGATGGCATGATGAAAATGATGAATGGATACTCGCAAACATCCATGTCCAAGCCGGGGTTCGAACCCAGGACCAACATTATTATTATTATTAGTAGTAGTGGTAGTATCAAAGACGTATTATCCTCGTAAATTACGCAAAATAGGGGTAGAAGTTTGTGCTAAAGCATTTGTGTTCGAACAAACTATTTGAATTATTTTTAACACGTTCAATTTCACGTTAATAACGTAAAACAAGCACATAAACTATTTTTTTGATAGACAGAAAATGCTTCATAAATGTATTCCAAATATAATTCTTTTTTACATTAACATAACTTTCATGCACACGATATATGTTTCACATACATCAACCAACGTCAACGTGGAGTGACGTGGACACTAAATTGTGTACGTATTCAAAGTTTCTTTAATAAATATTATATACAGCATATATTATTTAAATGTATTACACAACCAATTCATCCATCTCACAATAAATCAACAGCAAAAATTACATAATTTTTGTTCGTAACGCTGCATAGCGAAGGAGGAAATAGGGAAAACTCCCGTCGCCTATTACACAACTCGTTTCTCTCACTGTTCATTGGTGGAACCGTCTCGCGTCACTACTTGCGCAAAGACTTGTTCTCGTTCGCCTGGTGTACAGTTAGCTTGTACGGATAATAGTCTCAGCGCATCGGATTTCGCCTTGTCCGCGGGTAACAGCAATTCTCTCAAGAGGAACCGTAGCGGGCTTGGGCTCTCATTTCGATGCGCTAAACTTTGCGAATCCCTTGCGTATTTCTAGCCGTTTTATGCTGCCATTTGACTAATTTCGCACAAATTTTGGAATATTCTGACTCCCTTTTTTTTTGTCCTTCCCCAATAAATTTAAAAAATAATATACAGTCGAAACCAGTTATAACGACTCCGAAGGGACCGTCAATTTACGGTCGTTATAGCCGAAAGTCCCACAAACCGTTTTTTCCCCTAACATTTCAAATCCGTAAGTTTTATGTTTTAAACTTGCTGTATGTGCTATAATAGTCATGAATGAAACATCCTCGTTCCAGTTACTGTATTACAAAAAATTATTACAGTACAAAAATGAAAATACAGTACAGTAATCTATACATAAATTACTGTATGTACTCTCCTACAATAAATGCAATATTGTAAATTACGAAGGTCTACACTTGATCATGTTTCTCTTTTTACAATGTTGTACAAATGTGATGTACTGTACCATACACATTAGAAAAATCCAACACACATTAGATAACCACAAAACATCAATAACGAATACACTATTATTCCACTTCTGTACTTTAGAAAAAAATACACATTATCGGAATTTAATTTTCTGGTTTTCTACAATAACAGCTAAGACAGTGTTGTTTATTTTTTTAACCAGTTGCTTTCACTTTAAAATCCAATACTGTAACACATACAGTATACTGTTCTACTTTATGTAATCAGTTATCTTTGTTTCCTTTTTGCACTTAAGATGTCCGTACGCATTTTGCATTTGACGATGAATTCGTTTCAACAACTCGATATTGTCATTTGTATTAAACTCTTCTTTGAAAATAATATTTTTTTGTAAAGTTGTCACTGCACTGAGAGCTTTGCTAAGTGATGGCACAACAAACTGTTCTTCTTGTTCGTTTTTATTTTCGTCAATCATGTGTTGGCTTTGGATGTCAGCTACAATTTCTTCTTCACTCGCTGAGGTGCAAACGGATAGGTTGTTGTCTACCTCGGTAAAGTCCTCTACTTCACAAGTTGGAAAAGATGGACCAAGTTCTTACACTAATCGCACCAGAGGAATGTCATCCTCCTCATCTTCAACATCAACACCATCAGTTGTTGAAAACGTGTCGCCCTCACCGTGGAATCGTGAAGAAAGATTTCTGAAACCTGCATGTTTAAAACAATTGGCAATAATCCTTTGAGTGACATTTTTCCACGCTTCCGATATCATTAAAATTGCATCCAGAACGTTGAAAACTGTTTCTTTACCTTCTTCGATTCTCTGTAACATGTTCATCACTTGAAGTTTCCTATACTGCAATTTAAGAGATTTTATAACTCCCTGGTCCATAGGTTGTAAAACTAAAGTGACGTTTGGAGGTAAAAACACAAGCTTTATGCACTGCAGATTGTCGACTACTGGATGAGCAGGGCAGTTATCATAGGAGTAGAATTTTTCGTTTCTTTGATTTCAGCTGAGAGTCCACTAAACTACTTTTGAAAAATTTCCGATGTCATCCAAGACTTTGCATTGTTTTCATAAACTACAGGTAGGAGTGAATGTTTTTAAAACATTGGTTTTCTCGATTTGCCAATCACCAAGAGTTTTTCTTTACATGATCCTGTCATATTTGCAGCAACCATAACTGTGATTCTTGTCTTAGACATTTTCCCACACGAACACTGTTCACCTTTAAATTTGAGTGTTTTATCTGGGGTCATATTGTAAAACAAGCCAATTTCCAGGGGCGGCGCGTGCCTTTTCAGTCAGGCAGGGCACATTTTTCTTTTGGGTGGGGAGGGGGGGGGCAGTTTACCTCTATATTCCTCTTTAAGGTTTTTGAGGGGAGTTCCTTGATATGGAGTAAGTAAATTGTTCGAACAATTTGGAATAAAATTAACATTCTCTCCAAAGAGCATTAAATACTCACTACGTAGGAATACGAAAAATCAGCAACATATGGAACAAATTACATGAATAAAAAAAACTCGAATACTGACGTCGGAACCCTATACGCTTGCAGTAACTAAACTTTGGGTAGATACTGGAATGATTAGAAAAATGTTACACTGCAGTTTCTCTTCCATTGTCAATGAATTGAAAGGCGTAGATATTAAAGTTTCTACATGATTCAATGTCATATTCACCAAGTATCCACTAATATCAATGACTAACTAGGAAGATGATGCAGCGTTAAGTTCAGTTACAACACTTTACATTGGCCATGTACCCCTAAAAAGTTCGTTTATACTTACGAAGATATTCTGCATGTCAAGTTGCTGGAACACACACACAATTACACAAATAAATAAACACGTACAGTAACTATAAAATCGCGAAAAACGAATTATTTCATAAGCGACCAATACGCACAGACGGAACGCAACGCAAACTCACACACTAACTCAAATCCAAATCCGTATTACAATGGGAAGAAAGGAGGATCTTTTTAAAAATACTAGGGACTAGTTTGTGCAATAAAAAGTGTTGTCAACTTTTCAGGTCGCCGGAACAAGCGCGAAGAAAAGCATTCGAGGGATTTTTTTCTATCTTATTGCTGCAGGCTGGAAGAACGAATGAACTGCCTGCCAAGCGTTGGAAACACTGAACGGTGAAAGAGGCAAACATGAATGGGCAGGGCACCTCGTTCCCTGCCCAGAGACGGCTACGAATTTTTTCGCTTTTCCATTGTGAGGGGACCGTCCCTTGCCTATGCTGTAAATGTTTGGATCAGTCAGTGACGTCACGTCTCCGGGGCAGAGCCGAGATTGGAGTCTCTCCAACAGGACGGAGAAATATATTAACCTCGCACAGGGTGCATACCCTGTAAGTCTGGTTGCAGCAACGTAGGGGTTGAGGGAAAAAACCAAAAAAATATTTACGCGTATATACCGATCGTCTCTTCAGATGAACTTTTTATGTTAAAATTGTTGTGGGGCAGTGCCCTAGTTGCCCTTTATGTAGCATCGCCACTGCCAATTTCATCTCCATTGAATATATCATCTGGGTTGTAACCTTCACACAAAGCAGGCCACTTCTTAGATAGCCACTCGTCTGTTATGCCATCAGGTACACCGGCAGCTTCGCCACAAATTTTCCCGGCGACAATATCATGGCGAGCTCAGAAACGTTGTATCCAAGAGAAAGAACAATTGAAGTTTGGATTGCCCAATCGACGCGCATATTCATTGGCTTTCACTTGAAGAATAGGTCCATTGATCGGCACATTACTTGCTCTTTGCTGCTTAAACCATCTAAGTAAAGCTTCTTCAATGTCTTTGTGCCCAGATGATCTTGTCCCCTTGATTTTTAGAGAATTTTGTTCGAAAAGAGACTGTATTTTCTCTCTGTCCTTCCAAATTGTAGAAATCGTTGAGTGTGGTACACCCAATTTCTTTGCGATGCTGACGTTTGTTATCCTATTTTCTAATCACCATATTATATGTGACTTTTCTTCAATATTAAACACTTTCCTTTTCTTTGGCGACATCTTGACAGCGATGCTTGCCTTGACTATTTAACAGACATACTGATTTGAAATCTACAATCTATTGAAAACAAGAGTTTGAAAATAAGCATTACATTGTTGTCGGCAATCCCCCAAAACGTAAAAAATCAATATTGGACGTTATAGCTGATACCTTTCTCCGAAAATGTGATAAAAATACGTTGTTTTATGCGATATGTCGTACTAACAGATTTTTTAAATACTGTGTTTATATAGGATTTAGATGGGACCGTTAGATTTCACCGTTATATCCAATAAGTCGTTACAAACGATGTCGCTATAAAAGGTTTCGACTGTATTTGTATTTTTCTTGGTCATCGCCGCATCTCCCGATGACCTCTGAGAGAGAGAGAGAGAGAGAGAAAGAGAGAGAGAGAGAGAGAGAGAGAGAGAGAGAGAGAGAGAGAGAGAGAGAGAGAGAGAGTGGAGGGAAATGGAAAGGTAAGATTGCCAATATGGAGAACTGGAGTAGGATTGTGGAGATAACAAGTATAGTAATACTAGAGAGAGTGAGCGCGAAGATGGGGACAAAGTGTGACAAATAAAGTGGGGAAAAGTTACGTGCGTGGAGACAGGGAGATACAATGAGAGAACGATAGGTAAATGCAAACAAAGAAAGAAAGAGAGTGATGGGGTAAGGAGATTAGGGACTGGAGAAGGTGATTTGAAAATCCGTGTGTGAGAGAAAGACTATTCCAAACATATTGTTGAAACGAACAAGGCTCAATAAAAATGTATTGATTGGGACCTTGATTTCTCGAAAACAGGGTGTTACCGAAGGATGTTAATTCTTGCAGACATGGGCTGATGTATGTGAAATGATATGCATATTTTCATGCATACTTGATCGAGAAATAACGCGAATTTCAACACATTTCGTACTTAAAAGACGGAAAATACAGTGTAAATTTAACATTTCTTGTATTTTAGGCCTAAAAAGTAAAATTTATCATGTTTACGTGTGTATAATGCACATCTTATCCAATGTTTTATCCCTTCAAGAAAAGTATGGTACGTTTTATAAATGGAATAATTTCGACAAATACATGAAGCCAAGTGTAAATACAGATTTTTCACGTTTCATCAGGTTTTATCGGAACTTTTTGCATCACCGAGCAAAGTGCCTCGGTTTTGGCGGTGATCGAGTGCGCACATACCGTCCCACCGGAGCCGTAATCACCGTAACTTCGGCATTTGTTGCGCGAGGAGTAATGGAAAAATAACCTCCCCAAAAATCATTTCCGACGTATGAAACGACCGGGAACTGGCGTAGACCATATGACATACACGATAAAATGTTAGTTTATGGGAACGATGAAAGTATTAGATACTTTTCGCAGAAAAATGTGCCAAAATAAAGACGCGAATTTTGGAAAAATAACTCTGCTTTTTGGAAAAAAAGAAATAAATAACACCGAACAGCAGTGTTACCTCTTGGTGGCAACAGTGTTACTTCTTGGTGTGCTGCACAAGTCGGATCCACCGCACATTGAACATCTGCTGTTTTCATAGACATCCATAAGGGGGGAGCAAGGAGGGGCGGCCCCATGGAAAATTAGTAAACCTAAAAGTACATATTTCACACATATAATTTCATTTCAGTTGCAGTAATATGTGTTAATTTTTGCAATGGCGCTGCAGGAACATCAAAACTTCAAATTGAAGCAATGGTTTTTTTTAAGATGGTAATACTATTATGAAGGAAAATGTGCCTTGTTTTCCCCCCTTCCCCCTAGAAAAAATCCTGCGGACGTCCATGGCTGTTGTACACACCGAAACAAAAGTTAGCGAGTCGCTTATTACGATAACGAAAATTCACGAAATCGATGGCGTTAAGAAACATTAATTTTTAAAGCGAAGAAGAACTTGTGAAATAATTATTATCAAGGTTGGCGTATTCAGAATAATATAATACAAAAAAGTAAAACCGTTCATTTCCTTGTCACAGTTTCAAGAGCAACGCAAAAGATGAATGCGCATATGTATATAAAAAGCGTGTTTGCAGTAACTGGGAGCAAGAAGCAGGTAGTTATTTTTAGTCCCCTAAACGTAAAACAACACAAGAAACGAATACGTTTTTGTAAGATTATCTCCTTGTAAGAGAAAGTGTCATTTGAAGATCACAGGCTAGAGAAAAAATATATGGAGGAAATTGGAGGGAAATTGGGGAGAAAGAAAACACTCACAAAACAGAAACGGTAGTTTCAGAGACAAAGAGAGAGAGGAGAACACAAAGTGAGTGTGAGTGGGAGGTATCAACATTAGAGGGAAAACAAAGATAGTGAAATGCATTAGGTCTGTTGGTTTTATCTGTTATAGGTGGATCATTTTTAGGATGATTAATTTTTCCATCAAAACGGATGACTAGGGCCTACCCGATGGTGTAGTGGTAAGGTCGTTACCTTGTAATCAAGGGGTTCCGGGTTCGATACTCTGTGGAGGCACATAGTGTTTCGGATCCCACTTTAAACTGTAGGTCCAGTCCCGAGTAGCCTACCTGTGCATAAAGTTGAATTTGAGTTTTGTTTTAAGTCCACAAAATGCCAAAACGATGATTGCAGTTACATTGGGAAGAAGGACAGTCATTGGCGGGGATTGGGTTCCAAAACTGAGGGGGAAAGGTGCCAAAATTTGAGTGTGGGGCAATGACAGTTTACTTTCCTTTGGTAGATAAGGTTTAGCATAGTGTGGGGCACATGTGGCAAAATGAGGGGGACAACTGCCCCATGCCCCCCCTGATCGCCGTCACTGAGGACAACGCTCATCAAAAAGTGATAGAGAGAGGCCATAGCGCGAGGGTAGTGATTATTTTACATTAAATGTGACGAATTTTTCTTGCAAATTTCATTCCTATTTGCGAGGTTACTGGAGCTGGACATCCTGTTGAATCGTTAGGTGACTCCTTCATTTGAGACAATAGAAGCGACAAGACTGCTACGAACACAATCGGTTGTCATTCCAAATACTTAGACACAAATGAATACACAGGAAGAGCTTACGTCATTGAAGATTTGGAATGGTCTGTCGTTTCACGTACCAATGGTGACTTGACGCATTATCTTCTAAAAGGGTGTGTTTATTTACAAATAGCTCGCTCATTTGTCCATTGTGAATGCACAGACAGCACGCGCCTGCAAAGATCTCAAGTTAGATAAGGAGGTGCCTCGCATATTCATTAAATGTGTAATTAAAATTGAAGTTATTAATTAATTTGGATCACATTTATACGTCCTTTTCTCCGTTTTTAGGTCATTTTTTTACATTTTTAGGTCTTTTTATAGGTCTCTTTTTTTTGCAATTTATAGGTCTTCAACTTCCGAGCCCTCATAGAATACCTTCTCTCGGACACCTCCATATAACAGATATTAGGTCTATTTTGAATATCCAGTCACCACACACTCGTCGCGAACTAGCAGACATGAATTTTTTGCATAAAATCATGAATGGCAAAATTAAAACCGAATTCATAATCAATCAATTTCATCTACGAGTACGCAATCGGCCAACCCGCAATGTAAAGCTCTTTCGCAGCCGCACTTCAAGGCTCTCCCTTCCAAAGCGGTTTCTTTTCTATAAGCTTCTCCACTTATAATGGGCGTCAGAGTTAAAAGTAGCCCGGTAGGTACTCAAAGTTATCAGTACCCACATTTCATTTTTTTTTCATGATCCTTCGCATGTAACTGTTGATCGGAGCCAGGCTACGTTTAACTGGGACATCCTGTATAATAACCTGCCTGCAAATATTGATATGTTCTTGTCAGCATGCAGTTTCTGACAATCGTTCAGAATGTACAAGTAGCTTAATTTTTTCAATGCCATCTTGTATTATCATGTTTTATTGTTGTTATGATCAGGGACGTGGGAACTTAGTTTGGAGTGGGGGGGGGGGCAGGTTTTCAAATCCGTCAACCAGATTTTACAATATCTTCCCCATACGTATACATAATGTAGTTATTGAATATATGAATATCCACAGTGGACCATAACAGATAAGAGGAGGCCTAGAGGCCTCTATTACGGATTATTTTATTACTTATAATTCAATTAAACGGTTCTTAATACAAGAAAACTGAAATACGTCTTACGATACGATAATTACAGCAAATTTCCATCCCTGCCTGGTACTACTCTGTCTTCGTATGCAGTTAGGCATGATGGTATTGAGGCATTCCTTTTTTTTAATGATTACTGACATAACTGAAAACGCGCTACTTTAAAAGTGTATGAAGTGCACGTGCAAACATATTGAGAAAATCCATGTTTCTGAAACTTTCTGATCGATGTGTTGCAAAGAATGTTGCCCGTGTTCTCATTTACCATTTCATAATTTTATAAATCGTAGAATAATTTTAGCAAAAACGTCGCATACTATACGGCGCACGCTTTTAGAAGGAACATGAGTTCGGCCAATACCCAGCCAGTGCTACTGCGCTGTTGCCAAACTAACTTCTAGCGCAAGGGAAAGACAGAAAATTCGCGATGTGTCCATTATTTTTGATAATGCATGCACAGTATATATGAGTACAGTGAAATAATATAGTGAATATTTCTACACAGGATTATAATATCATATCACTGTAGCCTGTACCAGAAACCCATACCTGAAAGAAGCTTGAAGATATTTATTTATTCATCACCGCTCTTGTCGTCTTCCTCGGTCTCCGCATGGACGTCCGTAGGATTTTTTCCAGGGAGGGACAAGGAAGGTGTTTTTTTTCCGGGGGGGGCAAACAAGGCACATTTTTCTCCATAATAGTGTTGTTCCCTCAAAAACATTAATTAAATTTGAATATCATATTCATGCAATAATTACCACATATTATTGTGGCTGTAATGAAATTATATGTGAAAAATATATATTTTTTGGTTGGCTTTCATTTTCCAGGGGGGGCACGCCCCCCTTGCCCCCCTCCCGGACGCCCATGTGTTTCCGTGTCACTGATTTCACTCATTTCCGAATCACTCTCCTGGAGGTTAATGATTAGATTTTGCAACCTTGGTGCCTGTACTACTGGTGCTAGGTTTTGAGAGTGACATTATTTAAAATAAAAAGAACACACGGAACACACACTATCGCACGAAAGGGCTGTATTTAATCTTTTTACAAAGTGTTCTTTGTGGCGCACGAGTGAACGATGATCGAATAATTTTACACCGGCCTTGCTACGAAAACGCTGAACTCAAAGTGACCCAGGCTTCCAATGTTCGAGAACGCCCAGAACAATGAAGGGTCATTGTTTATATCGAGACGAATTTAACACCCACAGTTTTCCCTAGACACAACAACTCAGCTGCGTCAACACGGTGGCAACGAAAAAAAAAACAGGCGGAAGGAAATGAAAGGTGATATTTCCCTTGTTTCTTCAATGAACGATATCTCCGGCTGTAGGCGACGGAAATGCATGGGACTTGGACAGTCAGGTTCATAGTATCGTGTCCCATGCAATGATGAACCTTAAAGTGGCGAGTTTTACGAAAACTTCTTGCGCGCAAGAAAAATACAGAACACTGCTTTTAACTTCCGCGCCGCAGTCTCCTAACTGTACAACGTTGCACTCCTGCCATTGGTTGATCGCCACGCACACCCTCTGCGTGGCCCCACCCAATATCGCTTCTAAAAGCGTGCGTCGTTGAATTACATGAATGAAAGAGTTAGAAAGAAATAATAGATTCAGTTTATTTTACTTCACTTTTCTGCCATTCTTGGCTAATCACAAAGGCAGTCGATGAGATTGAGGCAATATGGTATATTTTATTTTGTAGGCGATATATTTTTAAAATTTTAACATATGAAACATTTCTGCTTCTGGAATGGTGGGAAATGGCGCAAGAAAACCAACGATTGTTTCTCCATTTACTGATATTTGCAAATCTGCTATTCAGATATTGATATTAAAAAGTGAAACTCTCAGTATTTTTAGAACATTTGCTAGGCTAAAATGTTCCAACGAAAACTTTCAAATGTAGTGCATGATTAGAGATGGCTGAGGTATCAAATATGGGTCAAGTCGCCACACCAAGCCAACAGCTTTAAAATTAGATATTTTGATCTGTAATTATCACAGCAGCTAGGTACCTGGTATTGCATTTGAATGAAATCAGTCTGAACTTTACAAGACTGGAGGCGTCAGGGGAGATCGTCCCCCTCCACCCCCGAGAGGTCTAAAATATCGATCATATCTTGATCTTGCCACCTAAAATAAACAATTACTACTCCCAACCTAAAAATAAATAAGAATAATCATTCAAATAATAAGAATCAATAGTGTTACCTCTCTCTGAGGTCTGAAACTAAGTCCTCATCGGAGTCCTTGCATCCATGCAATTAGATGTAGATGGAAAAGAATAGATTTAAAATTAAGCTGTTCTCTGTCTCCCCCCCTCCCCCCTTCCCATCGGGGTACGCTGGGTTTATTGTTTCACACCAACCGCACCTGTACATACAAAACCTGGTAGATACAATGGAAAATTGGAAACCAAAGCTGCGAATTCCTAGTGGAATAATTCCACCTCATGCTTGATTTGTGGAGACGTGGCTGTGATTCTTATCTGGAAGTAGATTTTTCTGTCACATACTTCTTGCTGGTAGTAGCTAAAACTTGAGTCCGCGGTCATTTAACATGTGTAAAAATATTTTTACATTTTCTCAAAACGAAACGTTAGTTGGAAAAACAGTGTCTCATTTTTAGCACGCGGCGGGGGGGGGGGGGGGGGCAAAAAAACTATCTTGCCCCCTTGATGATGAGTGGGGTGGGGGCAAGTCGCCTCCCCGGTTCCGACGTCCCTGGTTATGATATGATATGATTTATTTCCATCCAAGGACTACAATTTTGTACAAGTATGTACATCTGTAGTATAGGACATGTCAAATAGAAATACATACATGATAATATAATTTGGTAATTTTATCATAAGATACACACTGCACATTCATTGGAATAATAAGACCTTAGAACAAGTAGAACAGTTTGAATATTTAGGAACCATACTAACTGCAGACGGGAAAATGGACTCTGAAATTAATCACAGAATTCAGAAAGCAAATAATCTGTACTATAATATTAGTAACACCATTATAGGTAAAAAGGAGATTAGTAAAGAAACAAAAATGAAAATATACGAAACAGTCTATCTCCCCACGCTATTATATAGATCAGAAAGCTGGATAATGCAAACTAAATTGGAGAGCAGACTTACTGCTACTGAAATGAAATTCTTAAGAAAAACTGTAGGAAAGACAAGGAGAGATATGATACGAAACACAACAATAAGAAGAGAATGCCTGAATCAGGAACCACTGATTGAAATCATCGAGAAGCGGGAATTAGGCTGGCTGAGACATCTTATTAGGATGGAGGAAGAGGGTAAACCGAAACAAATATTTGAGGCCCGACCAGAAGGAAAGAGAGGAAGGGGACGACCCAGGTTGAACTGGAACCAGTACATTTATGGACTGGCACAGAAGAGAGGGAAGACACCGGACGAAGTGAAAAGACTGGCACAGGATAGAACTTCTTTCAAGAAGTGGCTGAAAGGACCCGACGCCTAAGTGGGCATAAGGGAGAAGAAGAAGAAGAAGAGAAGAAGATACACACATATATATTGGTGTATCATAACCCTTGCATATAAATATATTATACTTGACAATTTCAGTTTGATGTGCAACAGCAAACTCTGCATGTATGGTAACTAACCATACCTTCTAACATTTATTTTGATTACACATACACAAGACCTTAAGTCCTTCACACACTGTCCAATAGATATGTCTGTATGCATTCAAAAGATGAGTGTTGCCTCTGTATATTCTTGCATGCTGTAAAATGAATGTTTAATTAGCATGGTTTTCATTTTATTTTTAAACTTTTCCACTTTTGGTTCGCGTCTTAACTCTCTGGGCAACTTGTTATACAGGTCAACTGCTGAGTTTTTAGGTCCTTCATTCGAATTTTATCTTTATTTCTCATGTTCAGGCTATGGATATCTTCATTGGTTTCAAAAGTACTAATATTTTGTTTGATGTATACCAGACATTCATAGATATACAAACAGGGTAATGTTAGCAAACAGAAGTTATGGAAGAGATTTATGCACGAATATTTCCCATTGACCCCTGTCACAATTTGAAGTGCTCTTTTTTGTAATTTAAACAGTACAGAGCTATGTGCCTTGTTTCCCCAGCTCATGATTCCATACCATATTAATGATTCAAAGTTTGCTACATAGAGACTTCTGACAGACCAAAAGCTGATAATGTTTACCATTACATATTGCACATGCCTATTGGGACATTCAAAAAAGTTATTCAAGGAATGGAAGAATAAATGTCAACAATGTAAACATAAACGCAATATTTGTAAATATATATTTCTTTCGTAGTTTATACTCAATTACATATATGTACGTACTTTCTAGTGTGTCAATTATTTACAGGTCATTTATTACACACATAATTAATATATTTCTTTAATGTAAATAACTTCTATCCTTGATTTATACTGTGTTTATTTTATTTCCATATTTTATGTAATTTATATCAGTATCTTATATATCTTATATATATATATTGTACATGGTGGTAAAGATCTGAAATACTGAGTGTAAAGATAAATACGTTGTGCATTGTACTTAACAATTAAAATCTTGTATTCATGTAGGCTATTTTTGTAGATAATAGTTAGATATTTCATTCCACTCTCTTCAATTAACATGTATTATTATAACTCGGTTTGTTAACTGTTGTATACACATATAATTTAGCGTTGACATGTTTTATGTTTATTTACATTTCTGCACAATAATATTTCTACCAAACTGTAAATTTACAAACTCAAAGCAAGAAATGTAGAATACTGTAATTGGGCATTCGCCTGTTGTGTTTAGTAATAAATAAATAAATAAATAAATTACATGAAGTGCAAACAGACTTTACTTAATTTTTGTTGGAGCATGTCGATGTGGTTTGAGAATTTCGTGTTCACCTAAAACAATAGCTACCCAAAAATTTAGTTTCTTTTACATGCATTAAGTCTGTATTTTGGGACTTAACATTAATATTTAAGTGTTTTTTTTTTGTTTGAGAGGCTGTAAAATTTATGTAATTTGTTTTGCTTGTGTTTAGAATTGAATTATTTCCTTGAAACCAGTTATCAAGCTTTAGCAATGTGTCGTTTACTTTATGTTTTAAGGCATGCTCACAGGGATCTGTTAATATAATGTTTGTGCCATCTGCATACAGTATAGCCTGTGCCTCATCCAAAAGTTTTGGCATTTCGTTTACACAGAGCAGGAATAGAAAAGGTCCAAATATACTGCCTTGGGGAACTCCACAATTTATTTTTTGAACTGGAGATTGATTATATATTGTATTTCCATTCCATTTAAGTAACATATTTCTACAAATTGTTTTCTTTCATGAAGATATGATCTAAACCATTTATGTGCTAGTCCTCGTATGCCGTAATTTTCCAGTTTGTTTAGGAGTATTTCGTAATTGATTGAGTCAAAGGCTTTTGTCAGGTCACAGAATATCCCAAGTGTGTGTTTGCAGTTATCAAGTGATTCACCCACTTGTTCAATGAGATCAATCAGAGCTGAATTTGTGCTTTTTTTGCTTTGTGAAACCATGTTGTGTCTTGCTTAGTACTGAATACTTTTCACAGAATTTTTCAACTTTCATTAACATTACACGTTCAAAAATTTTTGAGAAAACAGGAAGTTGTGATATAGGTCTATAATTGGCTACATCTTTTGGATCATTTTTCTAGTATATTGGTTTTACAATTGCTATTTTTGGTCTGTCAGGAAAGATACCTGTTTCAAAGGAATGATTTATGATTTGTAGGAGAGGTTTACAAAGCTGTTTGTAGCAACCTTTAATCAGAAAATCTGGTATTTCATCAAATCCAAATGAGTGCTTGTTTTTTAATGACCTGGTTCCTGTTGCTCAGTTTCAGTATAAAATGTTATTTCAGTACTGCATCTGAAATGTTTAAGTACGTAAGTAAATAAATAAATAGGTTTTTTTTTGGCTAAGTTTCTTTTGGGTTCACTATGTGGTGAACTTAAGACTCCTTGATTACCTGTGTTTGAACGTAACTAGTTACTTGTAATGCAGTTACAGGCATAACTTAGCAGCAACTAGAGGGAGCACTCGCCCATGTGGAAGAGGTAAATTTGGCAACTATGTTTATATATCTTCACTGGATGCAAAGGTGAAACAATTTTTGTGACTTCCCTAAGGCAACTAGCTATTTTAGGCTTTTTTTGCATGCTAAATATGGAAGATTTGCATTTTATTGCAATGCTTCATTGTGCACAAAGACTTCAGTATGTGTGGGGAATTCTGCATTCTTTTGAAATGTAGTGGTCGGAAGTCATTGTCGGCATGGCCGTAGGCAGAAAAACATTTCGGGGGGGAGGCAGCTTCACTCATAATGGTTCCCATGGATGTTGCAAGAAATTTGAATAATTGAAATAATAACAATAATAATTATTAATATAATAATAATAATATATTTTCAAAAATCATAAACTAATTAATTAATTTTAAATGTATTATTATTGTTGTTGTTATTATTATTATTATTATTATTGTTATTATTGCTGTCGTTATATCCATGAGGAGACTTTCTACTCTATCCATCAGAAGTGTGAATATGCAGCACAACTATTTTTTCTTTTTCTCTTTTTACGTTTCATGCAGTGTGTACTGAAATGCACAGCTATTATATTTTGTTATTAAATTTTAGGTACCTCAAGAAAAAGTTTTAAAAGAAAGCGAGAAATTTTAGTCATAAAGTTTATGTTGTTTGACCATTCACATAAAACTTAATTTTTGGAATTTCAAAAAGTGTGGAACCAGTTATTCTTTGGATTAAATGGTAAAACATAACCTGGTGCCTGTATTGTAACCTCAATTTTTTGATCTAACGCCATTTTTCTTTGGTTATTCTGTTGGAATACTAACTAACTGGACTTTATTTCCGTTATTAACAATAAAACTAACAAACCTTTTGCTATTTTGTAACTTGCAATAAACGATGTCAATTCGGGGGGGAGGGGGTTTCTATGGACCAGTTCGATCCCACTTTCCGAAGCTTATATTGTTCCTATGCTTACCAAACAGCATTATATACAACCACTATAGTGAATGCAACACGCTACGAAGCTGGATATCCTACGTTTGAACTCTTATAAAGGGGAAATTTAAAAGTTGGAACGGGAATTTTGGGACAACCACAAGGGAATTTTCAGTCTGATCCAGGAACAGCACTGGAAAGAGGACAGCAGAAGTGAAAATGAAGGGATCACGGGTGGGTTGCGATTCTGAGAATTAAATCAGTTTCACTCAAATTTCAGAATTCAAAATGTTTGAAAATTCTAGCGCGATCATTCCAGGATTGTCTCTCTGTTGTATTTTTGTGAAACTGTGAATACATTTTTGAAAATGTGTAACAAATTTTGGTTTTTGAACTTCCATTAATCCAACATGCCAGAAGTTTCGGGGGGGGGGGTTGAACCCTAAACCCCCGTCTCTAAATACAGCCATGAGGGGAGTGGATCTTTTTGAGCTAGGAATGGCAGAGAAAGAAACAGGTGCATTGATTGATTGATTGATTGAGTTAGTTTATTTTACTTCGCGTTTTGTGCCTCTTGGCTAATTTGCGAAGATGGGGATGAGTGATGAAATGATGAAATTGATGAATGGACATTCACAAACAACCAAGCCTGACCGGGATTCGAACCTGGGACCCTTGGCGTCGCAGCGCGATGTGCTAACCACTCGGCCACAGGGTCGGGCAGGAACAGGTGCAAGTGGAGTTGATGCCACCAGATGCCAAGTACCTTGACTGGTATGTGAACAGTTTATTTAATTGAAACCCTTGAAGCCAAGCTGACTCCTTGTTTGATTACTTATTTGTTGTAATAATATAAAAATTTGAAGTCTTACATTATGCACCAGAAATATGAATAAAACACATGTAAGCCTTCATATTATTTTATTACAATTAATGATAATTTATTGCATGTAATTTGTTTGCGATAGCAAATTACCAGCAGAAAATAATTGTAAAAGTAACTTACTGTTACTTTTCAAATACCATGTAACTGTAATGTTACTTTTAAAAAGTAAGTTCCCAAACACTGTTGATTAAAAGTTGACAATACTACCACTTCACCATCGAAGAGACACTTAAATGGTTCAACAAGGTGACAATGGAGCAGATGACTGATACTTGTGTAAATTCTAAGCTAGGGATAGATTCTTTACATGTCACCCTGCTTTGAGCACTGTAAGTAACAATATCATCAAAATGTAGTCAACAGAACACAAATACCTTACAATACAATTCAATAATTTACTGTATTTTAGTAGCATATTATGGACCAATTTCATTGGAAAAAAACTTGTCTGTAAATTGATATTTGAATATTTATTTCATCTCATGAACAGGTCTGCTCACGGCATCCAACGCACAGTTGGGGACCGGAAACGGGTACCTTCCATTTATGCCAGACATTGGATTCTTCGGGCTGAAAGATCAACATGCAGGTGTCATCAAGATGCTAGAGGCAGAGTGTGATGGATCTCTGAAGAAGGAAGGAGCATATCTTGTGCAGGTAAGTTTTCAGACTTTCTGGGCTGTGAAAGTAAATTTAATAACATTATTTTCACAACTGCAGTTTCGATAATGCAAAACTTTAATTTCAGGGGAGGGTACAGGGTTAAGAAGTGAAAAGGTTCTTAGTAAAATCCACTCTAACACAAGAGGACCACCTTTTTCTTAGGCTAATTATATGACGTTGAAGTTAAGGATGAATGATGAATTAGTGAAATTATTGAGAGATCAACCATGCAGAAGCATTCATGTTTTACTGTTCAAATATCACCAACATTGTACCATGCACCTTTTAATAACATTAAATAGTAATAATGTTCAAAATTAAAATAATTACATTAAATAAAATTAATACTAAATACAATACATAAATTAATAATATATTATTATTACACAAATAAGTAAGAAGACTGTATAAGAGCATATTCATTATGTAGCTTACCTGTAATTAAGATCGGAATATTTTACATAAAATCAAGTGCCCTAGCAATGAAATTAATGTCAAATAGATGAATAATTGAATATTTATCGAATAACAAAAATGATGTTACTTTAAGTTGGAGAAAAGTAAGTTTCTGATTAATATTTTATGCATATTGAGTAGTAGCATGGACGTCTGCAGGTTTTTTTCCAGGGAGGGGCAAGGAAGGCATTTTCTTTCCAGCAAGGCAAACAAGCCACAATTTCCCCAATAATAGTGCTGTTCCCTCAAAAAACATTGCTTAAATTTAAATTTATCATGTTTGTGCATTAATTAACACATATTATTGTGGATGAAATGAAATTATATGTGTGAAATATATAACTTTTGGTTTACTTTCATTTTTCAGGGAGGGGGGCATGGCCACCCCTTGCCCCCCTTCCGGGCGCACGTGAGTAGTAGTGTACATAAATCTTCTTTTTAATGTCATTTAAAGCCCTATGATCCCAATATAATCCTTGCTTTCTAAGAAGTTTAAAGGAAATTAATAACCATCGATTATGCTACAAATGCTAATATTTTTCATTACTTAATTTTAGTACCTCCTAAGTCTTTTGGGGGGGAGGGGTCCACACCTCTGGACCCCCTTAAATACGTCCTTCCTGTCCTTCAAAGCCGTATGATCCCAATCCTTGTCCACAGGGACGTCGTTAGAGGGGGGCACGCAGGGGCACTGGCCCCGGCAAATGTCTACGTGGCCCCGGGAAACTGTTCTGTATTTGCTGGAAATTTTACTTGGATGACAAATATTGCAAAATAATTCTTCAGTAAATTTTGCTTGCAGTTTGAAACACTTCTTCAATTTTCAGCAGCACGAACCAAAGAAAGGCATTTCTTTCTTATTTCCCTATTTCTTGCTTCTTGAACACGAACAGATGTGTTGAGAGGGGATGCAAGTTAATGGTTTTGTTGTCCGCCCCAGTCAGGGAAGTCTGAGACCTGTTGAAAATGCACTTTTCCTCCCTGCTGCACACCAGATCCAGGATTCCCCCAAAAGCCGCACTTAATCTTCATCTGGCCCTGCACTGGCTCCACGTGCGGCGAAAGGACGACACAAACAGGAAGATTTAGCTACGGGTGGCTAGAACTTTCTGCGCTAATTATTTTATGGTTCAGAAAATATATCCCCATGCGTTTCAAATTCCAAGAACAGAATTCTATTGCTTGTCCCTTTTTCGGCGGGGGAATGAATGACATAGCGGTTCTTCTCACATGCGCTCAACCCTCCTGCAAATGACCTGCCCTGCAAGGAGAGAAAGGCCACTTTCTGAAAATTCGGAGAAACGTCGAAGCGGTCGGTTCATCTGTTGATTTGGTGGACAGTTGATATCTGTCAGAGAGTTTGAAGTAGGATTTGTTGTCCGAGCGGTGGTAAATTTCTATAAACTCGAGAAGATATCATCGCGAAGTATTTGTGATCTCGTTTTCCTACATCGCGAGTAAAATGTCGAATGAGAAGCTGCCAGATTGTCTTCCTCTGGAAACAATGGATCAGGATCGACTGATCAACCAAATATCCAACATATTGGCATTCTAAAAGAGATTCTAACTACCACACAATATCCTGGGTTCGACTCCCAGGGTTGTTGATCTCATGTATAATGAAGAATAAACCACGTTTCAATTAAGGAAGGAAACTAGGTATGTAGCAATTGTTTTTACAGCCCTCTGCATGCTCTATAATTATTATGTTACAAAATTTGTATATATATTTCTGGCTTTCTGTAATTTTTCTTCATTTAGCCTCTACCTGCAAATGCGGAAGATGTGCTTAGGTGGCAAGGCTGGCTACACATAGAAATATAATTAAATCCTAGTCAAACAGCGAATAATACTTAAAATATGATCATGAGTTATGGAGAAGCAAATAACTTATCAAGCATTTTCTGTTTCTATTTGTTATACAGTGGTTAACAAGGTGCACTACGATGCCAGGTGTCCTGGGATCGAATCCCGGACTGCGCGTGTGTGTTCTTTATGATGGTCCTCTCATCAATTTCACATCACTCATTGTTATCTTCATCTTCACGATTAGCCAAAAAGTGTCAGAAAATCGAAGTAAAATAAACCAAATCAATCATTTATATATTTCTATATTTCGCCGCTTTTCTACCTCTTGGGTTAAATGCGACGATGAGGATGAGTGATGAGCCGAAGGAATGGCGATGGGACAGACATGATACAACCATACCTGTCCAATGTCCGAACCTTGGACCTCTGGTTTCGTAGCGTGTTACACTCAGTGGAATTCTTAGAAAGAAAAACTGTAAAAGTATGGTGAAAAGAAGCAAAGTTGTACGATGCATAAAACGCCATGTTTAGTTCTTCCAAAACCTTCCTATTATCGAGTTCGTCTTTTAAGTCCACTGTATGCACAGTAAGGCTAATCGGGGATCCAAACCACTATGTGCCTCCACCAGGTATCGAACTCGGGACCCCTTGATTGCAAGGCAGCGACGCTACCACTACGCCATCGAGGAGGTCGACAAAAACTTACAATTAGTCAGTAAAATTAATATTGAGGGACAAGGCCTGCGAAGAGTTCTTTCATTCGGTTGCGCGTGGTCATCACATCGAGTCCCATAGTTTCGAGAGCAGAATTTGCTTCCATATCGCTTTCAAGTACTTCCCAAATTGTTCTCACGATGTTGGAACAGCACAGAAATTTTGGAACTAATACAAGCAGGCACATACCCAGGGAAGGGGCTCGGGGGCTGCAGTCCTTTCCCGAAATCCTACAAATATCTGATTTTAATAATGTGTAGTAGTAATTACATTTACTTCATTAACAGGATTAAACATCTTGTATATGATAAGTTGCAATATACCAAGAAATTCATCTTGAGCGCATTTACTACTCCCCTAACCTTTTCGTCTTTAGATGGTGGCTGCCGATAAGGGATAAGCCCCCTTCCGAAATCAAATTCTGGCTACCTGCCTGACCACCAGGGATCGAACCTTGAACCTTTCGATTGGTTGATTAATTGAACTGGTGTTTTAAGTCCACTTTATGCACAGTAAGGCTAATCGGGACTGGACCTACAGTTTAAAGTGAGATCCGAACAACTATGTGCCTCCATCGGGAATCGAACCCGGGCAGGTTGTTGAACCTGCCGAACCAAAGACGAGAGCGTAATTATTTGAGCGTGTGGGAACTTTATTTTATCCAGTGCCATCATGTATATTCAGTTTTCCACACACAAATAAGATTAATCTTAAGAAATTAGACGTGTGCATATAATTTCTTATCGTCACCATTTCCCAAGTGAACAATCAGATGCCATAGAAGACTCGGGCCCGCCTTTGAACTAAGATATACCGGATTCGATTCCGGTATGAACTATATACATGAGATGCCTAGCTTGAACTCATTACGCACACATTTCATATTTGCACTGTTGCCAATACTTGTAAACCTGGTTCCAGCACTTTATATCTAAAACCACGGAAAAGGGTTTTATCTACTTCTCAATGTTTTCCAGCAAATTTACAAATCTAAAGACTAATAACATTGTTCTTGGTCTATAAGACATTAAGCTAGTGAGTTCTTCTGCATTTAGTTTCCAGAATAATGGCTGGGTATTTTGCGAGAGTATATCCGTAGACTGTTGGGGGCTACAGAAGAAAATGATGTTCCTTTCCAATTTATTGATTGATTGAGTTGGTGTTTTAATTCCACTTTATGCAGAGTAAGGCTAATCGGAACTGGTTCTACAGTGTAAAGTGGGATCCGAACCATTATGAGCATCCACCGGGTATCGAACCCGGAACTCCTTGATTACAAGGCGACGATGTTACCATGCGCCACCGAAGAGGCCCTCGATCCTTTTCTTTCCAAGACTATATATATTAGATGTAATTAGATGTATTCCCTGAAAGGGGTTAAAGTAGAGACAATTTGCAATAAATTTGACCATATGATACCCCGTCCGAAAATTAGTAGTTTTCGAGATAATCGAATTTCAATTGTTGTTTTTTTAAAAATTACAATTTTCCACATAAAAAGATGAATTGAGAAAAAAACTGCTCATTGTATGGAACTTATTTTAGCGTTTTATGATAGCTAACAAATAAGTGGTTCGTTGAAAAAAAGAGTTTTTCCCAAATAACAATCACATGTAAGTAACGGGTGGGTCTAAACTTACAAGTGATGATAAAAAAATGCACTCTTAGTTTACTTGGCAACGTATTAATAACAAAAATGGTATGACACGAAGCGTACAAATTACTTAAATTACTTCCTTGGGTCATCTGCTATCCAACAAGGTACAAATGTTGCTAACATTCACATTTGTGTACAAGAAATAATACTTCATTCATCTTCATGTGAATGGAATCAATGAACAATGCAATTAAAGAACATCACACGTCTTGATCAAAGTGGGCACCTCCGTTACGAATGCAGGCACGCAGGTTTTTACGAACATTTGGTCTCTTAACTCGTGATGTGATTGTGTCCTTGATATGTTGACGAGCTGTTAAGATCCTCTCCCTGAGCTCTTCTTGCGAGTTTACCGGTGTTTTGTCATGTGGCTCCAAATGTAAAAGTCGCAAGGCTTCAAATCGGGGGATCGAGCCGGCCAGGGAATTGAGCCGCCTCGGCCAATCCATTTCTTTGGGTAATTTTCATCCAGCCACAGTTGCACGCCCAGGCAGAAGTATGGATGGGCGTAATCAACAATCATTTGATCGAGCCATTTTTCCTGCCCCAAATCTTAAATGTCATCACTTATGAACATTTTTTGAGGAACGGGATGGCAATGTTGTTGGAGGATGTGCCTCTAGCTACAATACGTGACATGATTTATCAGCATGATGACTGCCCAGCTCGATCCACCGATCGATTTGACGCCTTGCAACGTTTACATTTGAAGCCACATGACAAGACACCGGTAAACTCGCAAGAAGAGCTCAGGGAGAGTATCTCAACAGCTGGTCAACACATCAAGGACACCATCACATCACGAGTTACGAGACCAAATATCCGTAAAAACTTGCGTGCCTGCATTCGTAACGGAGGTGCCCACTTTGATCAAGACGTGTGATGTTCTTTAATTGCATTGTTCATTGATTCCATTCACATGAAGATGAATGAAGTATTATTTCTTGTACACAAATGTGAATGTTAGCAACATTTGTACCTTGTTGGATAGCAGATGACACAAGGAAGTAATTTAAGTAATTTGTACGCTTCGTGTCATACCATTTTTGTTATTAATACGTTGACAAGTAAACTAAGAGTGCATTTTTTATCATCACTTGTAAGTTTAGACCCACCCGTTACTTACATGTGATTGTTATTTGGCAAAAACTTTTTTTTTCAACGAACCACTTATTTGTTAGCTATCAGAAAACCCTGAAATAAGTTCCATACAATGAGCAGTTTTTTTTCTCAATTCATGTTTTTATGTGGAAAATTGTCATTTTTTAAAAAACAATTGAAATGCGATTATCTCGAAAACTACTAATTTTCGGATGGGGTATCATATGGTCAAATTTATTGCAAATTGTCTCTACTTTAATCCCTTTCAGGGAATACATCTAATTACCAGTCACCCTGTATACATATAAATATATATGTATGTATACACCATAGGCATATATGGTGTATAAATAGTTCGTTAATTTATAATAGTTTGATAGAAAAAAATATACGTTTGGGCCCCCAAAACTGATCAATCTAGCTACGTCCCTGCTTGTCCAATAAGTTCAGAGGAAATTATACAACAAATGTTAAACGAGTATATTTTCATTATATTTAAATTTTGTACTTGATAAATCTTTCGGGCGAAGGGGGTGGAGAGTCGACCCTTTTGACCCCCCTTAATACGTCTTTGGGCTGAGCCGATATCACTCTTACCGATTCCCACCGATGCTCATACTGATGCTTTAAAACTGTAGTAATTATGTTGTTAAAAATATATTTTAATATTAGTGTACAAGTATTCCACTCTAATATCATTATATGCATCAATTTACCAAGATTTTTGCTTAAACATATTTGAGAATTACATCAAAATATTAAATTACATGTTATGTTATCTCAAAATTCAGTTTTTGACACAAAACCGGTTCAAAATTAATAAAAGAAACTTGAATTTGCATAATTTACAGGATAATTACACTCCACGAAGTGTTGCACGGCATTTTTGTGGACTCCGTGAACAACCAAAATTCCGGAAAAGTATTGGCAAATAAATTCCAACCTATTCTTTCTGATACTGGTGCCACTCGTATCAGCCAATACCGATACATCGGCATCTCTATCACCTCAGCCCTAAGGAAAACAATGCATTTCTATTGATATCTCATTCTTATTAACATTCATATAAATTCTGCTTCTATTATCATGATATTAAAATGGAAGAAAATATTTGTAATACTGTATTTGAATTTGAATTTTTATTTTCTTCCGTAGACCCTTTGACTAACAGGGCATGGAAAACGTCAAGATTCAAAATGGTGTTTAGTTATTACATCATTGTAACAAACAAAAAGAAAAAGCATTGTGTAGTACATTGGTATTACATCATTACACCAAAGTAAAAACAGAAAAATACATCATTCCACTATATTACAATAAAAATAAGAACACATTGGCATTGCACCATTAAAAAAAAGAATAAAAATAGGAAACATAATATTCCAGTACATCGACATTGCATCATTAAAATAAGAGTATAATTAAAAAAGGAAAAAAAATGCTTATTGGAATCCTGGAATTTCAAGCAGGGAGGCTGTCTAGCTACACTATCATGAGATTTACTTGTGAAATGTATAATGATTGAGCATGTTTCTAAGTTATATTGTCTTGTTTTATGAATTCTGCAAGACTGTAGAGAGCTCTGTCCTTGTCAAATAGTTTTTTATTGTTTGTATTTGTTTATTTTTGGGAGTTGCCTGTTATATCTCATGAGGTAGCTGGTTGTAGGATATTTTCCCTGCGTTCATTGGTGATTGTTTTGAGGTATTTTTAGTCATACTTGTAGTATTTATAATAAACGTTATAATAATAATAATAATAATAATAATGACAATAATCTTTATTCATCCATTGACCCATTTCATATATACTTGTAATATATATGTATATATAGTACATGCATGATTTTTTTAAATTAGAGATACATTATTCCATCTATGACATTATTGAATTTCATTGTATACTTGATACTTGTACCCATTCTAATTTATAGTTCAAAAATGTCATACAGAGCTCTGTCTGTGAGGCATATTTTGATTAGCTGCATTTTTTTCTTTAAGGAGTGATATTTTTTATCCAAGAGGGATAAAAAATATGTGGAACTTTAAAACTGAAGAATGTGGTTATCTGTCTGTCAGAGTTAATCTTTTAGTCTGGATATGGAAGTTTTGTCTTTGTCTTGTATTATGTCCATGAATTTCTTTGTTTCTAACTTGTGTTTTGTCATTAAGTACATAGATTATAGATTTATAAGCATACAGCGAGTATAAAGTCATAATTTTGTTTTTGCAAAAGGCAGTTCTGAATGTGGATATGGATGGTATTTTACATATAAATCTAACAGCCTTTTTCTGTAGTGTAAACACTCTTTTTGTATGTACGTGAGCTGCTCCTCCCCAAGCTGTAATACAGTATTCTAAGTGAGGATAAATAAGACCATAATATATATCATACTAGCTGATTATCCGGCATTGCCCAGGTATTTATTTCTCCCAATCTTCTACTAGACAGGAAAATAATGAATTGTAACTATAATGTAAAATGTAACTAATTTTATTTACTGGTATTGAAAAGTATTAGTACAGTATACAAATTATAAAGTAAAATCTTTTACAAATTCACTAAAACATTAATTTAACTCAAAACTTGATTATAAACAACATTTTAAGTTTCACCTCCTGGAGGAAGAATAAATAAATTGAATGGCATTGTGAGTGTCACTATTCATGTTAGCAATCCTGAAAGCTATAGATTCCACACTAATATCGGTCGTTTTCGATATCATTTACATGTCACCCCCTTCCCACCCCCACCCCTAGGGGTGTCAGGGGTGTCTTACCCCCACAGTATTTCTTTTCAATTGTAAGTCATATGTGTACTAAGTCTGGTTGAAATTACTCCAGGCGTTCGAGAGCTTGGTCATTTTTGACATTTTACTTTTCACTCCCTCTCACCCCCATGCCGATAGGTGGAGAACTTGGAATTGAATGGTATTGGGAGTGTCACTATTCTTGTTAGTGACCCCGAAAACTATGGATTCCACAATAATATTGGCCATTTTCGATTATTTTTACATGTCACCCCATTCCCACCCCCACCCCTAGGGGTGCCAGGGGTGTCTTACCACCATAGTATTTCTTTCCAGATTGTAAGTCATATGTGTACCAAGTTTGGTTGAAAATGCTCCAGGCTTTCGAGAGTTATGCCGGAACAAACGTACATACATACATCCATTTTTATATACACCCGCCGCAAAATGACTTCAGACCTCATGTGAAATCTGCTGTAGTAAGCAGTCTATCACTTTGTAGCCTTGTATATAGTGTTGTTTTCTTTCGAACACGGAATTGTTTCTGCATGAACGTATCTGGGAACAGTGTATTAATGCTGATAAGCGAGTTCATTTCATTTCGTATTGTTAGTTGACACAGGAAGGTTGACTTTCTGCTGTAGTGTGTGTGATAAATTGCTGTGTTTTCGTGTGGTGCACTTTGTGTTGGATATTTTCCTACTGTATTTGTGTTGGATATTTGACTACTGTACAGGGAAAGTACTGTAGTAGTGTGTGAATGGCAAAGTGAAAACGTCCCGATAAAGACGATATGTAAACAAATAGGTCATGCAAAATCAACCATAATGAAGGTACTGGCAGCTGCCAGAGGACTGCCTCTGACTGTCATTTCAAAGCACAAATTCGGTGGTGGAAATCAAAGAGAAACAACCAAATCTACAGACGCTCTCCTAATGGGAGAAATAAAGAAAAACCCTTGACTGACAGGGTCAGAACTTAAAGAAATGCACCCGAGTCTGCTGGAAAACGTTAGTGTTTGCACAATCCAGCACCGTTTACAGAAAGACTTGGATTTGCCGTGTCATACTGCTGCTAAGAGGCCACTACTCACTGCCCGCATGAAGAAGACCGTCTTGCTTTTGCAAAGAAATATGCACACTAGACACCAGCACAGTGGAGGAAAGTCATGTTTTCCGATGAAAGCTCATTCCAACTGTTCCGAATGGGAGCTGCTAAGGTTCGACGTCCATCATCTTCAGATCGATACGACCCAAAGTATATGGTTCCGACTGTTAGGCACTCCCAGTCTATAATGGTGTGGGGGTGTTTTTCAGGTGAAAAGGGTAGGGCAGGTTTATATTTCCTACTGCAAAATGTGACGATGAACGCAGACCGATATATCATCGTTCTTAAAGACCATTTAGTGGATATGCTTCAGATCCACGAGTGTGATCTTTTCATGCATGATAAATCTCCTTGTCACACGGCTAAGAAGGTAAGGAAATGGCCTGAGGAACAACAGATAAAGATGTTAGAGTGGCCTCGATAGCCTCGATCTCAACCCAATTGAAAATTGTTGGCATCGTGAGATTCAGAACCTACAGACCCTCTAAACAGAACTGAAGGAAAGTGGTGCATTGACACGGACTTTAATTACTTCCAAAGTCTTAGTGATTCCATGCCCAAGCGCATCCAAATAGTTCTCAAAAGTAAAGGCAACATGACTCCGTACTAATGTATGCATTTTTCCTGTATCTAATAGCTTAATAATAGCTTTTTACATGAAATTTTTGTATTTTTTTGTGCTTTTGATATGAGGTCTGAAGTCATTTTGCGGCGGGGGTATATAGATTAATTTCCTTGATATTATATTGTGAAAGGATTTTCAATAGATAAAGATTTTTGGTGAGTTTATGAGAAATGTAGTCAGTATGACATGCCCAATTTAATTTATCATCGATGATCAATCCTAGAAATTTTACATGGTTAGCATAGTCTAGTTCATTTTCATCTAAGTAAACCATCAAGTTACCAAAGTTCTTCTTGTTGCCAGGTTTAAAAATCATGAAATTTGTTTTTTGATGGTTTACTAAATGTAAGTGTAAATTAGTGTTTAAGTACTGGGTTATTTGATTAATTGAGATGTAAGTTTGGCTTTCTAATTGTTCTTTTGTTTTTCACTGTGTTTTGTTTGCAATCTAGTGTTTGGGTTATCATTCACAAGAGTGTTATTGAATATTGTTGCAATGGTTTCTGGGTCTCTTACCTCAGTTCCGTTTATGGCTAGTGAGATATTTTCTTTATCTTTATTTTTATTTTCCCTCTTTGTTTAGTATATCCCATATATTTATTTATTTATTTATTTACTCAGAGTTTCAGATACAGTCTTATGATTTTAGATGTATTGCTATTACTTTTTATTTTTTTGCGATAAATGGTGAGCTTTCTCAGATTTAACTAATTTTCCATATTCTTTTTTCTTACTATTATACAGGTCATTATACATTTTTTCTTTGGTAGCTATGAATTTGTCATGGATGCTTTTTAGTTCAAAATTTGATGCAGAATTTTGTTTGAGACACAAACTTTGTTTATTTAATTTAAATATATATATTTGTTTTTAATAGGACATGCAACATGTAGGTAATATACAAGTATGTTTATTAAATTTTCCCAATTTTTTTTGTAGTATCTGATTGGTACACTTCTGTCCATTCTTCTTTTTTTAGAAGATAAGATAGATATCTGATATGTTCTTCATTAATATTTCTACATTCTATTGCATATATCATAAACCATATTCAAGAATTAGAGAAGTAAAATGAATTTGTCAAAATGGTACTGTCCTTTGTTTTCACAAAAAAACTTTACAGTATAACATCAATGGTCTCATTGATGGTGTAGTGGTAATACTGTTTCCTTGTGTTTCCTAATGTCTTATAGGTGTATAGGGAGTATATTGTCATTATTTGTTTCTCCCTGAAAAAATCTTTGCAAGATGCCTTGTAGTTTAGTTTGTACATAATTCTAAGTGCTCTCTTTTGAAGTCTCAGTATTCTGACAGTATTATTATGAGATGCTCCACAAAATGTTATTATGCTATATTCAATACATGGATAAATTAGCCCATAATATATGCATTTGTTAATTTCTGCCACTTGTTTTAGCAGGTATAAGTTAGATGATAGTTTACTGCAAATGTTATTTATTTGTTCTTCCCATGTTAATTTTTGATCTAGTGTTATGCACAAAAACTTCACTGAAGAAGTTTCAATGTACGTATTGTCTATACCCTGTCACAGCTAACTGTAGAACATGGCCGCTAATATCGGCAGAGGAGGAAGAGGAAAATCGAGTGGTGAAAGTGCAGCGTTGCCAACCATATGGTCCTGACCATACATGTACAGATGTACGGTCCAGACCTTAGTCCGTACCCTAAATGCACAGCTTGTGAAAATTTGCTCTTGCAGTTTTATCCCTAATATTTCCCTAAAAAAATCTTAAACCAATCGTACAGACCTGGAGACAAAAATACGGTCCATTTGCCATATGCGTTCGGTATTTTCCTTTTCAAAAGTTTGCAACGCTGAAGGAAATGGGGAGGAATTCGGGAAAACTCCCGTCGCCCATTACACAATCCTGTTTCTCTCACTGTTCATTGGTGGGGCCATCTCGCATCACTACTTGCACAGAGACTTGTTCCTGTTCATCTGGTCTACAGTTAGCTGGTATGGATAATATGCATAGTGTTTGTGACTCAAAATTCATGTTTCAGATTGTACTAAAAACCATAAATTTTGTTTTATTGTGGTTTATTATTAATCCATGTGAAGTTATGTATTGTGCTAGTTGATTTATGGTGATGAAAGTGTTTACTTCAAGCGTTCTACGGTTGATACATCTGGCAACCATATCTGTGTCACCAGTTCTGTGACAAAAGTGATGACAAACTTTGTTTTAAGTTCATCTTATACTCAGATAGGCTAATCAGAATTGAATCTAGAGTTATTGAATTGTAGAGTTATAAAATAGGATCTGAATGAACCACTGTCAGTATGCCTTCAGTAGGAATTGAACCTGGGCCCCCTGCCTTAATCACAAGGAAACAGTATTACCACTACACCATCAATGAGACCATTGATGTTACTACTGTAAAGGTTTTTTTGTGAAAACATAGGACAGTACCATTTTCACAAATTCATTTTACATCCCTAATTATTGAATTTGGTTTATGATATTTGATTAGGAATGACACTTGTCTCTAAGCAGCGTGTTCAGATACCTTGCAAAAATGCAAGCTAAAATTTAGTATATTCAACTTTCTTATACATTACATTTCAAGAAATTCATGAATATCAGCAAGCTCAGTTCTGGATATGGTTCTTGTCTTTTGAGAGCTACTGTCCTCTCATCTTCAGGAATTGAAGCTCAGAAACATATCCAGAACTAACTTTGCTGCTATCTCAAGAAAATGTCTTCATATCTGAGAAATCTTGAAGAATTATTGCATCACATGTTCAGAGTTATGATAGTTTTAAAATGGCCTCTTCTGCACTGCTGGTACATGGATTATATTCAAATAAGCTAATTTTTCTAGTCTCTGGTGGACTCTCTTGTTAGTTTTCCTAAAGGACAGGAAGGTTACCTCAGAGAATATTGAATAAAACACCAGTTTTATTTTATTTTTATTCTTTCTAGGTGCTGTGTTTCCTGAAATGTGAAAGTTAGTATGAAATAAATAAAAAGTTTTATGGAGGTAGGTAAGGTAAGGCTAATCGGGACTGAGCCTACAGTTTAGAGTGGAATCCAAACCACTATGTGCCTCCACCGAGGTAAGGCTATGTTCGCATGGCATGAGGCATATGTAGGGATGTTGGGGTAAAATTCCACACATATCAATCTGTGCCATGGAGCTGATGTGATCAGCACCACTCTCCAGCCACCTTTACCCCCAGATACCCATTTTAGCTGAGGTTGGTTGAGCCCCAGAGCAGCTTTATGTGGGGATAAGGTGGAAACATTTATTGCAGTAGAGAGTAAAATCTTTTCTATTTATGCCTTTAATCGTTGAAATACAAACTATTGTTAAACAACATCTTTCTGAGCTATATTTATGGCCACAAGTAATGAGTTTTCTCTATAATTCCAGAAAGCCATAAACGGCACTGGAGAGTGCTTTCTACACTTAATCACATCTCACCAGGAAGAATTGTCTTCAGTGTTAGGTCTAGATGCTACTTTTGATGACATTCATAGGACAGTTTGTGGGTTAGTATTAATTTAAATGTAGTATATTTATGTAAACAATTACGTGATTCTTACATCAGTAGTGTGCCAGTTGATATATTTGAGCTTTGTGCATACTCAAATAATTTTACTTCTTATGGTGTGGTGATTAGATCTTAGATGTATATTGCACATGTTCTTCATGAGCTCACTCCTAATACAGGATGATTATAAAGTCACTATACATTTCCTCATAAGCATGAGTTATTACACAATATAAATATGTACTGAAATCGTCCAATCACAATAGGACACATAATGAATATAACTGAATGTGATCACCCTGCAGGTTTAGGCACAGCCACCAGCAGTCCATCATGGTCCAAAAACGCCCTCTCGATATAATCCTAGCAACTGCAGCTATATGTGAGATGTTGTGGATCTTCACCTCGTACACTTTAGATTTGATAAACCTCCAGACAAAAAAGGTATAAGGTGGTTGAGTGAGCTCATAGTCATGGCGATGCATGACAAATTCAAATTTAACCAGCTGAAGTCATAATAATCTTTATTTATCCATTGACCTATTATTTCATGGGTGTGGATATCATCAGATACATGAAAACCTAAATATAAACTATAGTATACAGTGTAAGAAAATGAAAGATCTTTACATAATGTACATTTCTCCAAGGGTTACCTGCTGCTCTGAAATATTTCACAAAGCCCAGAAGTTGTGAACGTGGCAACAAAGGTGTTGAGCACAAGCAGAGAGTAGCCAACTGGACTACAGGTCCCTTTACTAGTAGCAAAAGATTTACAGTCATGCTTATAAAATGGTCAGAAACTACATTAGACCATTTTAATAGAGAACAAAACTGGAAACTTAAGTATGGGGAATAATGGTAGAGAAGATATCTGATTCTCCTTATTGAAATTGGAAACAGGGAAACTTTTATGAGTTTGGAAACTGCGCTCGGTAGGAAATCGTTGTCAGATATGAACACAGAGAGGCATTACTATGAATAATTTAGGCAAAATATATTGAACAATGTTTTGCAAACAACTGTGCAATATGCAAGAAATAATATTTCTCAGAAGGTGCAACAAAAATGTTAGAAAGTGGTAGCCTGCACAATCAACTATACATTTCAAGAAACTTGCTTCAGATGATGTTATAGAGCGGTTGGTAAAGTGCTAATGTGTTAGTTTCTTTTTTCCAAGGAATAATATATCGCTGGTTAAAATCCATACCCCTGCAGTTTTGTTTTCACTTTTTTTCTTTTAAATATCGCAGTGGTATCAGTGAAATTTCCAGCAGTGAAGGTTCATTTTCAATTTTCTTTGCATTATCATATTCAAACAGTGAGGTTTATTGTAATGCAATGAAAATTCATGTTAATTTATAGATCAGGAAAGAAAGAATAGCCCACTTGAAGTTCATACATGCAACACATTCGAGTTATGGAAAATCTAGAATAAAGTAATCATAGACGTCTGGAAAGTAGGGGGGGGGGGGGGCAAAGGGAATGGACACAGCCTCACCCTTGAAAATGAATGTCCAATTAAAAATTATATATTTCACACATAATTTAATTTCAGTCACAGTATTTTATGTTAATTATTATAAATGCATTGAAGAAACATTATAATTTCATACTGAAGAAATAGTGTTATTTGATGGGGCATCACAATAAGGGGGAAACTATGCCTCCTTTGCCCCCCCCCTGTAAAAAATACCTTGCTTTCCTCTCCCTGGAAAAAATCCTCTAGACGTCCATGAAATCAATGTAAAAAATAAATTTCAGTTGCTTTTTTTAAAGCAACAATAACTATAACTGAGTTACTTTTTGAGGAAAATAACTGTAAGTGTAACCTAGTTACTTTGAAAAAGTAACTTTTGTGAGGCTGTGGTTAAATGGGTGCAATGACATTTTTATAAGTGGAAGGGGAAAGTCTACTGAAAATGCATTTTGGATGCCATCATGATTAGGAAAATGGAGCAAAATAATTATAATGACTTATTTTCTCAATAAAAATTATGTTCAAAGATGGGGGAGGGGTATTGTAAAGCCACTGACAAAATGTATGTTTAATTCTCGAATACATAGTCTGTGGAAGTACATGGTGGCTGTTTTTTTCACTAATACTTGCAACAAGTGAAAGCACTAAAAAAATAGAGTAATTCTAAATTTTAAGTTATCTGATTTTCTCTGCAGATCCATAAAATATAAAAAGAAATGCATGGAGAGGAAACATCAAATTTGTTTTAGCACTGTTTAATTTAAACGATACAAAATCTTGCATTTTTCTTTTCTGTGATTGTTGGTAATGTTTTTGCTTAAATACACTTAGTATATTTCATGAAGAGAAGTAGGATGCCACTTGATTTGTGTGCTTCAAGTTTTGAAACTCATTTTGGCCTTAAACTCACAGCAGCTTTCTCTCTGATAGAATTCTCCAGTGATATGGATAGCGTAAATAAATATCATATGAAACAGATTCATAGTCTACTAGATTGGCAAAGAATAGAGGAACCTGAAACTGTAGAATACAATACACAGCTGTGATGAACTGAACACTCACTCCATTTGTCTATACAATTCAGAAATTCCATTTTTCTATTTTGTTAGGGGAACAAGTAAAATATTAGGCAATGAACTTTTAGTTCTGCCAAGGCAAAAGGGAAACTGTTTACATGCATCTGAGATGGTGAAGAATTTGTCTATTTTAACTGTTAGAACCTAATGCTTGAGAATTTACAGTCATCCTTTTACCAAATATGGCAGAAACAAACTGTGTGGAGACAAAATTTAATATTACTTTCTTATTCCGTAGTATTCTTAATCCTGAACGTTTAAGGCTGCAGCAACACAAGCCTTCCACCTGTCCCTATCCAGGGCAAGATCAATCCAATCTTTTCCATCCTTACTGATTTCTTTTAGGTCCATTTCAACATTATCCCTCCATCTTTGTCTTGGTCTTCCTATAGATCTCTTACCATCAGGTTTCCAAACAAGAATCCTGTACACTCTTCTTTCCTCTCTCATTTGTTTCACATGGCCTGCTCACCTAAGTCCTCTTGATTAAAATGTTCTAATAATATCTGGACATGAGTACATATTATGTAGTTTTACATTATGTAACCTTCTCCACTCACCTATCTCCAATATTCAATATTGTTTATCTATATCCCAACTGTGAAGAAATTGTTAAATTTGTGGGGTAAGGAACATCTACCTTGTATCTATTGATAGTCTAGTACTGATTAAACCAGTAGGAGCCATGGAGGTCTAGTCGATAAGGTATCTGACTGCCATGAGGGAAAGCCGGGTTCGATTTCCAGAGTGGGTGATCTAAGTTTGGAATTTTTGCGGCCTTGTCTCCACATAAAAGTGGCTCCCGGGCTCACCCAGACTCAAATCATTGGGTTCCTGGGTGGTGGTGGTGAGGGGGAGGGGGGGGGGGGTGAAGGTGGCTGGAGCATTTTGTTTATCACATCACCTCCAAAATGGCCAATATCGAGAATGTGTGTGGCTCTACCCTCACATGCCATAAATATGCCTATGTGCATGGGGATCTTTACCTTTACCTTACTAAATAAATTTTGAATGATATAAATCAAGCATCTATCAATGCTAAGGATTACTATACATTAGATTACTTTCACAGGATTTTTACTCCAACATCCATGGATAGAAATGGAAATGCATTGGTCAATTGTCATCACTTTAGCATTGTGTTGCAGTGACAGTGATTGCTTTTTTTTCCAGAGAAAATATATATAATATATATATATATATATTCTGCAATTGGCTGTACCCTGTCTTCATTGTTATAGGTATTTTCTACTCTTACGACAGCTGGTCCTAGTTCTGGCAAGGGAAGGGGGAAGTGGGGATTACGCCGCAGACCAACCAAACAACAACTGTGGCGCTGAGAGTTACGACGTGGACGGAACAAGTACTACGTGAACTTCATTCTACTAGCTGCTGCATTTCTTATCGTGCTGGATTGGTCGCTTGCTTGCTTCCCACTTCCCTTGCCAGCATTAGGAGCAGCTGCCGTAACAGTAGAAAATACCTTTACACACCCACGCACACTTAAATATATTTCTCTGTTCTTTTTAGTTTGTCTCCAGAATTTCTAAAGTGCATGAAAGGAGCTACAAAAGTGCTGAGAGACTGCATGACATTTGATGATGCAACCAAGGAAACAGCAGACAAATCAATGGAGATGACTGTGAAATATGTGTGTTCCTGGAAAGGAAAGATCCGTCTGAGTAAGGATGACAAACATTTCTTTACTTTTTTTTTTAATTAACACTCTTTTTTAAACACTGTCATGCTGAGTAGCTATGTGTGAATTTGTCATAATTTATTTCGAATCAAGTCTTTGTGTTAACCCTGAGAGAAGAAAGACAATATATTATAAAAAGCACACAATACTAGAAATATTCTTACTTATGGGCACTAACTGTGAGGAGAAGTTGTAAGGTATCTTATGTTTGGTGGTGGATATTTGATATGCTTTACCATTGAATTTAGCCTGAGATAATCTTGAAATGCTATACGTTTGTAGGAGTTCTCCAGAACTTTTCCAAATATATACCCTCAATTTACAGCATTCTTGAGACTTGAGAGGGATTGAGAATATTAAAAAATAAGCGTGCATTTATAACATCTTAATTTTACAATTATTTATTAAAACTTGTAGAATATAATGAAAAAATAACACAAATGTTTAATTTATGTTAAATTTCAAAATTGGTAATGTGCATTGTATATATCAATAGTAATCCATGTCACACAGATAAATAGGAAAGCTATGATCATAGCTATTTATTATTTGATTTATTATTATTATTATGCTGTATCAAATTAATATTGTTTCTGATTTAACTTCATATGTAATCACAAAATGGTATGTAGACTTGTATTAAATTGTGTTCTTTTCCCATTAAGATAAATGAACCACATTTCTGGCAATAACTATACCATTGAAGCATTTTGATACACAATTACTTCAAATTGTGACTTAATTTCTGGTGGGGGAGTGGGACATTTCAGTACTATATATATATCACTAAACTGTAGAAACTTTCAGCTTTTTCATTGTTATAACAATGACCTATAACACAACAGACCTCGAGGGTCAGGACCTACCTACCTCCTGTTAGTTCACTCTCACATTCCCCAGCAAAGGTGGGCGATCATTCAATCAGTTAAGGGGTAGTCAGCTCGCCTAATTGGGAAAGCATTTTGAATTAAGTATACATGTCCTCAGTATTCGTGAAAGTTCAAGTTGAATATATTTCCACATTGTTATTGTGTGTATGATCAGGAATTTTATTTATTGTTTGACTGACTTGAAATTTGACTGTTGGGTTAATCTCTCAGGACACTTGAATCCACAAGACAATAGGTAATAATAATTAACAAATAAAAAATGAAAACGAAAACAACAAGCCACAAAAAAGATGATGGCAATATAGATGCCATCATACACTGCTAAGCTCCCTCGGGGCACAACACATCTCCACATAAAGTGTAAGCTTATATGAAGGCTATAATATGTACTATTAAAGAGTATTGATAATTTTGTTCACACTGAAGAAGAAAATATAGTGAAGTATCTAAAAAATTAAATGAACCATAATGGTCCATATGAGATGGAATGGCAAGGTTCCAGATTTTCACAAGCCGAAATGCCATTCTAGTCCATTTCGAGCCCTGTTTCCATTGTGTTTAAAATATTGTCCTAAGGACTGTATCAATCAATCTTAAAAATACACCCCACTGCCCTTTTGAAATTACATAATAAAATTGTTGTACTATTTCAATTTTATGATCCTTGTTACCATTTCAGATGATGCTATTGAAGAGCTTATGGAGTCTCCAATAAATATATACTGCCTCCAGTTAAGACTCCAGGATGCCATGCACCTTTGTTATGATATATTAGACATTGAATCTGGGAAATACAGATTCTTCGCTTTGAATGATGCAGAAGCATGCTGGTTAGTATTCAACTGTGTTAAATATTATAATTTTATTTCTTATGAGATACAAAAGTAGTTTTCCATAGAAAAATAAGTGAAAAATGCAGTAGCATTACCAGGTATTAAAGTTCCCGTACTCAAAGCCATCTAGAGTGCTTGGTATAGAGGCTATGAGGAAGCAAATGCTGATAAAAAAAAACAACAATAGTACAATTTTTTTCCACCAGGTGGAAATGTTCTGAAATTTGGTGCACAGTGAACAACATTCCAGGAAAAGCTTCACGGGATCAAACTTTATTATACTTCCAAAGGATCATTCACACAGACTGCATGGACATTGAACACTACTGAACTGACATAAACCAAAAATTAAGTTTTGCATGTGGACCAGAGGCGTGGCATGCATGTAACCGGTGTTACCGCAGGTAACAGCAAAATGTAAAGAAATTAAAAAGTTTTTTTTTTCTCAATAAAATAACAACATTGTTAAATAAGGTAACCGACAGTGTTGCAGTTGAGTGTACATTTTTTCTGCAGCCGACAAAAGCGAAGAGACAGGCCGTTCCACTACCCTCAAGAGGCAACAAGAGGAAAGGGCACCCACCAATGCAAGGGAACAGCAGGGAAAGTCTTGGAGGCATGTGTGCTAGGGGGTTATTCATATGCCTGTTTAGGGGCCCTGTTGCCGCTGCGGCATACCGGATCAGCAAGTGTTATCACATTGGATTTCCAGAAAAGAGCTAAATCCCACCTAAAATGGGGATACTATTTCTCTGAAACAACAAGAGCTAGACTGAAAAGCCAAAGCTGACTTTAACTACAACTGAGACCGTTTAGTAATAGACAAAAAGATAAGTACTTGATGCGATTCGTGATTTGGACAAACCTTGCTCCAAAAAACTAAGTTGGCAACAGTAGTACGTACATCTGGACTTCCTCCCACCACTGGAGGAGGGGAATTCTGTCGTCTGCTCAATGCAGAAATGTCAAACTGACCCAAATGTGTGGTTCTTCTTCCCCTTTCCACCTCTTTGCAAAGAAACGGATATGGTTCACAAGGCTCGATACTATTTACTGACGGTAACTCTCTCATGAGTGGTAGTTCTTTCTAGGAGTGATTGTGGCTAAATAAATCATTGAGCGGATTGCAAAAAAAAAAAAAAAAAAAAAAAAAAAAAAAAAAAAAAAAAAAAAAAATCCAGATCAAAGGCATGATTTTTTTGGGGGGGATGGTAGGGTGGAGATGATAACGTCTGATGGCCCGTAACACCTTTGAAAAAGTCACACCATGCCACTGTTGGGGATTTATGGTAGTTGTTAATTCCATGGCACACTTTCACCTGTGGTGAAAATTTGATTTTTTTTTTTTTTTTAAATTAATATTCACTTCCTCAAGGTCTCCATGGCCTCTGTAGCAAGTTTCACTGCAATCCGTTGCTTGAAACAGACTCCAGAGGGGTCTGAGAAGGGGAACTTTAAATTGTGACCACTGGACACATCTCCTATGACTGAACACAAATTTAAAAGGAGTTTTCATTGTAAATGAATATTAGCTTTCTTCTTCTTCTTCTTATCTTTGTATGTATGCCTTAGGATTTAAAGTAGATTAATGTGATTCAGAAACTGTAATGAACAATTTGGAGAATTTAAAAAAAAAAAATCACCTCAGATTATTATTGTGATTAGAATGGCACAGAGATAATATTTTAATGTGCAAAGTTAATATTGCATTTGAATCAACCTGATTAAGGTAGCAAAACCTTGATAAGAGTTCAGTTGGGGAAAGTAAAACTACATTCCATCTCACTGATTTTACAAACTCTGTATTGATGTGTACAAACAGGATGGGCTCAGACCACCCAAAAATCCCATCCCTGCATACATTTAGTGTAATTTTAGTTGTAATTATATACATGTCATACCTCTGATGAGGTAATGGAATTCATATTTACTTTATGTAAAGGCCAGCCTCACATCTAGTATCATCGCTGATTGTATGGGATCTCCTCACAAACAAGGCTATATTTGAAGTGACACTGCCCCTTCCCATTATTTTCTATCAGAAAGTTTGTTTTAAATACACTCTATGCACAGAAAGACCTACTAATTATTTATGTAGTTATGTATTTGATTTAGATTTAATTTTTGTTATTTGGCGAATTGCGGTGATGAGGATAAGCGATGATATGATGAAATTGATGAAGATATACTCACAAAGAACACCCATGGCCAGGCTGGGGTTTGATTACGGGATCACTAGCATTATAGTACACTGTGAAAGCTACTTCACCATGGTGATTCGGAGTGGTTATAAGGGACAAAAAGTCTAATGAAATCAATAATGGTCTCCTGGTAGTAATTACTTGGAGAAACTGAAGGAAGCTACAGACGGATAGATTAGTATGAAAAGTCACACTTGGACATAAGTTTATGCAACCCTGAATTTTCACATGTTTTGAATCACACAACGGCATTTTTATTCACTTACAAAATCTTTTCTGGAACACATTTTTAATCTCCGAAAATACAAATAAGGGGAAGATAATATATGGTTGTGGTTCTAATTCTAATTGTAATAATAGGCAGGATCTGTATGTTAAAATCAATAATGATTAATAGAAATTGGGTTCTATGAAGTGCCACTTTTTGAAAAACCAAATTTTGATATACATAGTTGCCGACATCTGTAGTGGAATGGTTTTCATCCTGAGCAGTGTGTAATTTGTGAGTATTCCTTCATCAATTTCACCATATCATCACTCATTCTCCTCGTTATGATAAACAAAAATGGCAGAAAAGTGAAGTAAACTAAACAAAATCAACAACAACAATGGTACACATATTTGGCATTGAAGTCTTGGGAGCCACATTCACTGATATTATTGACCTTAACCATATGGAAAAGCATAACACACCATTATTTCAATGATATTCAGGAAGATAGCTTGAAATAAAAATAAGATATGTGAATGAAAATACCTGGATGGCATTCAGATAGAACAACTTTGCCATCCCAAATTTGTGTGCCATGACACACAAAATTGTGCTTTTCTTGATTTGTTTGTTCTTCAAATTTGCATTGACTGTCTGGATTTTGTACACCAACTAGACAAAGATTCAATGATGAATTTACTTTTGCTTCATAAGCGAACACTGACTTTTCTGTTGTGCTAGTTCTACATTTGCAGTGCATGAGGAATTTAAGAAATAAAACAAAGTTATCTTGTCTTATGAAAACTCAAGAATTATGAGAATCAGACATTAGTTGTGGATAAAAAATAAAGTATGCCACTAAGTAACAAAGTCTACAGGATATACCAATGACAAATGGGATATTTTTCTTTTAGGAAATGATGTGGAAAATATGGATCAACATCAAAGAATGATTTGGATTGATTTGTTGTTTTAAGTCCACTTTATGCACAGTAAGGCTAATCGGGACTGGACCTACAGTTTAAAGTGGGATCCGAACCACTTGTGCCTCCACCGGGTATCGAACCCGGGACCCCTTGATTACAAGGCGACGACACTACCACTGCGCCATCGGGGAGGCCCACATCAAAGAATGATTATCATGATTATAATTAATGACAATGTTATCCTTTATTACTTTCACATTTCCATATCATATTGTTTGTTTGAGTTCGTTTATAAGTCTGCTTTATGCCTGCAAAGACTAATTGGGATTGGACTCACAGTTTAAAGTTGGATCCAAATCTCTATGTGCCTCCATTGTGTATCTAGCCTGGGACCTATTGATTACAATTTTTTCACACCATTATTATATAGGGTGATTCAAAAGTCTCTTGTCGTTTTGATCAAAAAGCATTTTAATGACAAAATTGACAGTACTGCTGAAAACTACTCTAGAACAGAAGACAAACTCAGTACATTTCAATGTGGTGCCCTGTAAGTTTAGGCATAACACCCTCCTCTCTTGTGTAGACCAGAACATATGCTCCAACATAGCTGGCATGAACTCCCCTGTTGCTACAGATATTTGCTGTGTCAGTTGTTCTATGGTGTTGATCTTTACTTGGCACACCCTAGACTTAATGAAAGTTTGATTGAGTTGGTGTTTTAAATTCACTTTATGCACAGTAAGGCTAATCGGGACTGGACCAACAGTTTAAAGTGTGATCCGAACCTCTATGAGCCTCCACAGGGTATCGAACCCAGGACCCCTTGATTACAAGGCAAAGACGCTACCACTGCACCATCAGGGCTTAATGAAAGCCCAGGCAAAAAAGTCTAGGGGAGTCTGGTCTGAGAGCGAGGTGCCCAAAGTCTTGGTGAGTCATGGCCGATCCACCTTTCAGAGAAGGTGTCAGCGAGGTAAATGATTCTGGCAAAATGGACTGGTGCACCATCTTGCTGGAAAACAACAGTGTCTTTTATTGCATCCTGAAAACCATGCATTAGTGATATAAGGAAAATATCAAGAGACCCTGTACTTAAATTAATGTGCAAAAATTATAATAACCCTTATGCACCATTGTAAGCGAAGCTTTTGAAAGGTAAAAGGTAAGGCAAAATTTTTATCGTGAAGTGTATGTTGCATGACTGCTCACTTAAAAAACTCGGGGAACGAATTGTTGCTTTAATTAAATGTTAGAATATATATAATAAAAACCAACTTCTGACTCGATTTCTGGATTTTACATACAATATTTAGTGCTTTCTTGTCTTTTGATTATTCTGCTGGAATGGTGTTTAAATTAAATTTATTTGTGTTTTTGATTGGCAAGATAATCATCCTTTTTTCTCAAGAAATCAATGATATCAATTTACAGAGATTTAAATGACTGGTTTAACCCTCCTCCATTTTGATGGTCCAACCCTACTTCAAAATATAACATGCATTATTACCATTGCTGTAAATTATTTTCCTACAGTTCACATAAATGTTTATTTTTAGGGATGCGGTGAAGAGAGTAAGCTGTGTTACAGCAGAATTGAAAAAGTGTGATCTGCCCATGATCTACACTTTTGTTAAGGAAATTGCACAGCGATCATATGAAGCTAGTCCTTGTTCATCGGGTTCTTGCCACTCAGTATTACCCTTTATTCTGTTCCTTATGCTCCTTGCTATTATTATCAATCATATAATCAGGGATATATACCTACTTTAAATGCACTTCTAAAAATAAGCTTACTCACAACACAATAATGCAAACATATGTTCAAAATTATAAACTGCATTGTTTGAGTTGTGAATCTTATATTTATATTGTACCTCGTATCCTGTGATAACTGAAACATTATGTGCAAGGCATATGTACAGGTATCTTTGTACTGTGATAGTTATGATAAGATTAACAGTTTTAAGTACAAATTTATGCTTTATGGAAAGAATGTTTGGAGAAAGAGAGGAGGATATCATCAAATTTGTTCCTTCATACCAGGGGCAGATTTAAATGTCTGAAAACCTGGGGCAACCAACTAGGGAAAGAAAATTTCCTCCCATTTGAGAATACATATCCATCAGTTATTTGCAGTGCTAAGAACTCAATATTGAAATGAGGAAGCGTCAGTTGTACTATTGACATGTTATACCTTTGAAAAAAAAGAATTGGAGTCCTAGAACTGTAAATTATACCTATATAAAAGTGTATTCCTTTGAAAGAAAATTGGTCTATAACTTTTAATAAATATATCTTTTACTTTCTCACTTGTTACTGTAACAACACAGTTTGAATTGGCTTCTACTAGATAGACCACAATACTTAAAAATTTCTGTAATACTATTTCTGTAAAATAGATATCTGAAGTTCTCATCCCTTGCACAGCTTGTTGAATTCTAGATATATAATGTCTGTTAGCATTAAATATATCAATGGTAAGTACATGCTTACTTTCAATAAAAAAATATCCTGTAGAACGTATCATGCTCTATTTATGACTAGAGGCCACATTCCAATGTGTCATTTTTTCACTTTGCTCCCATTTTCGAATCAATTTCTCCTTTCAAGTAGTTGTGGTCAGTCTCCAACCATTCTCTTCTAAATCTGGGTCTGGCTCTGATGTATGAATGGAAAGAATGATAATCACACACTACACCTCTTAAAATTAACATGTGTGTTTCATCATGTACTGAAATACATGATACAATGTTCCTAGAATATGTGATAAATTACAAAAACCAATGATCTCATAAAAAAGTACAATCCATAAGTGATATTATTGTTGTTGTATTTTGTAAAGTATTTAAAGTGGTATTTTGTAAAATATTTAAAGTGGTATTTTGTAAAATATAAAGTGGTATTTTGTAAAGTGTTAATTAAGACATTATTGATGAAGAAGTTCAAATTAATGTATAGGTACTAATTGGTTGAAATTAGAATATAATTTTCGACGGTATGAATTAACACATAAAAGCTTGTTATTAAAATGATATTTTTTAAAAAATGTATTTCCATTTTGACACATAAAAATTTAGATATGTGAGTAATCAGTAAGTGAAAACAAACTTTTTCGACAATATTAGACAATAACTATTTTCAGAATGTTTGACGCATTTGATTGGACAGGCAGATATGTTATCAGTTATCGGTACAATTTTGCTATTGTAAGATTTCTATTTGTTAGAACATTGTATTTATCTTGAGAATAATAAATATTTTTTAAAAAAATGCAGTGGCAGCCATATTTCTACTTTTGACAGACCTTTATTGTGACTTATTTTTGTCCCTCAGTGATCTTAACATGTCTTACTACAGTGCATCACATATTAGAAAGCCAACCCAACTAGAAATTTTCAAACACCATGTGCTCTGTAATTATTCTGTTCGATCAATCTGGGATTTAATGTTCACAAAGATAGCTACAGGATAAAGTACATTTAGGGAGCAGGAGTTTGAAAATGATATTATGATAGAAAACTGGTTCACAAGATTAACAAAATGAATAAATTTGATATACCAAAAATATATATCTAAAGAATTCTTTGTAACCCCGCCAAACCAGAAGAAAGGGATGCTCGTCACTAGAGGAGGAAAGGGGAGGAGGGAATTCTTCATCATCACCCCCTACAAATATTTCTGTATGAACCAAACATGATATGAGCTTGGATAAAAGCTTCACTGTGGTATAGGAAAACGGAATGATGGGTGTGTGATTGTTGTTTGGGGAGGGTGTCCTTATTGCAGTACAGGTAAAAAAGTGTGCTCTCAGAAAAATGTACAATGCACACCATGCAGGTATATATTTTAGGAAAATGAACAATGACTATTTATTCTTTATGTGTAAAAAACTTGTACAAAGGTATAATACATTTTCTAAACAATTTACTTTATAAGTGGGCACTACCCAAGTAACCAGAACCGTTGGGCCAACTGCAGTTTTTACATGGGAAAGGCTGTGTTTACATTGGTTGGCAAATTCAAGTCGATCTTATGTTGGGCCAAAGGTTGTTGCCAATGCTCACCCAACCCAAGTGAGTCAAAATCAGCTTTAATAACTACTTTCTCCTGTTAAGACAACTTTCAAGAGTATGCTGTAAATTCTAGAGTGTAAAATAAGTAACATGTAACAGTGTTTCTCTTAGAATATTTCAGTCACCTCACATACTCGAAATATAATATTTTGTTAATGAAAGTAGAAGCTATTTTTAACTTGTAGTCACTCACTAGCCCTTTGTCAGCCGCCATGAATAAATTATATATCTGTGTTTGTGCTATTGTTTGTCTGTTTAGCTGTAGCAGAGAAAGAACATTCTTGTGAAGGTGATTGAAGAACCATATGAGCAAAACAAAGAATGTTATGTGCAGACTAAATTCCAAGAAAGGAGGAAAACTAAGTAAACTCTAAGTTTTTTGTGCTACTTCTACCACTCGTGATTTACAACACACTTTCAGGATATACACTACATATACTCTAAACAAGGGGTGTAAAGATTGTAACAAATGGTATCAAGTAGATTTATAAATGCTGCTGTGCTCGTCAGAAAATACTTGTAGATAATAGGAAAAAACTTGTGAAAACCTGCCACACAGACGACACGAACATCATAAGTATCTCAGGACATAGTGTAGTGATAAACAGGTAAAAATTTGGTATAAATTAAGGAAAAATCATAAAAATGCCAGGCTGTTGTAATTGTAAGAAAGCGAAGCTGAAATAGAAAAACTTGCAGGTGAACTATGAACAAAAAATGAGATCATCAAAATTCTCGAAGCATACAAATTAGAACTGTTAAACCAGAAAAGAGAAGAGAAGATGGAACATGGTACATGGTCAGAAGTGGTTAAACAAAACATAAAGAAGAAGTCCGTATGTCTGTCAACCTGTAGTAGCACCATTTTGAATTCGAAAAATTCCTATGCCAGGATGATCTATGGGTTTTGTATAGTTTTGAACAACCTTTAAAAAGTTTTGAATCCGATTCAGTTTTTCGTAATAACGAATTCAAAAATTCTACTACAGGTTGACGCCTCAGTAGCACTTTCACCAAATTCAACGGAAACGATGCCATTTCGTAGTCTAGGTTATGTATCGTTTTGAACAACCTTTAGAAAGTTTTGAATCCGAAGGACAACTTCAAAAATTCAAATTCAAAAATGCTACTATAGCAGCACTTGTTTTGAATTCGAAAAATTCCTATGCCAGGATGATCTATGGGTTTTGTATAGTTTTGAACAACCTTTAAAAAGTTTTGAATCCGATTCAGTTTTTCGTAATAACGAATTCAGAAATGCTACTACAGGTTGACGCCTCAGTAGCACTTTCACCAAATTCAACGGAAACGATGCCATTTCGTAGTCTAGGTTATGTATCGTTTTGAACAACCTTCAGAAAGTTTTGAATCCGAAGGACAACTTCAAAAATTGAAATTAAAAAATGCTACTATATCAGCACTTGTTTTGAATTCGAAAAATTCCTATGCCAGGATGATCTATGGGTTTTGTATAGTTTTGAACAACCTTTAATCGGTGTTTCAAAATGACGAGTTCAAAAACGCTTCTTCAAATTTACAACTCAGGATAAGTTTCAACAAATTCTACCGTTGAATTTTCCATTTCTTAATACACTCAGGACTATGCACATTACACTAGAAATTGTTTCATCTTAACACGTAATATTGATGTTGATAGTTTCTTAGAAAAGGGGCCACGCCTTATAATTTTGTCCGGATTGCAGGAGCGAAATACTGATTAAATATTGTGGACAGATATAATGTTTATGAGTTTTACAAGCACGTATTCTCTGGCCCTCTTACTCTCATTCTCTCTTCTATTTCTTTTGTTTTTCTTTCGCCTTTTCTCTTATTTATCCTTTTCCGCCATTGTCCTCTGCTTGTAATCCAACCACATCGCGCTAAGACGCCAGGTGCCCCAGGTTCGAATCCTGGCCTGGGCATGGATGTTTGGAGTGTCCATTCATCAATTTCATCACATCATCACTCATCCCCATCTTAGCAAGTTAGCCAAATGTGGCACAAATAGCGAAGCAAAATAAAGCAAATCAATCAATCAATCAATTGTATTACAGCCCGCTTTCACCGTTTTTCTAATGTCCTTGTTAACTGTCTCAGTTTTATTATCTCTATCCATTCCAATCTAGAAAGAAGTAGGGAAGGGACTCGATGTTGTCACCTGTTGTAAAGCACCTTGTCTACCATTCCTATTTCTCCTGTTTCAATCTTCACATAATCTCCCTATTTCTCTCCCTCTTGAGTTTCCCTTGCTCCGGTCTCCGTGGCGGAATGCATAGCGCGTTCTTGGTTTTGAATCCCGTCCTGGGAATAGGTGTCCCTTCAATCAATTTCATCTTAGCATCACTCATCTTCATCTTCGCGATTAGCCATAAGTGGCAGAAAACCGAAACAAAATAAAATAAATCAAATGAAAGTTTCCTAGCCTTCATTGTATCTCTGTCCATGTATTTCAGTTTCTCGCTGTGGACTTTTCTCTTTAAGTTATACTAGTATATTAGGTGAACCAAGCAAATTACATTAATTGATATGAATGATTTGTATAATTTAGATTATTATACTGGCTTTGAGTCCAGATGTCAAAGGTTTGTTAGTCCGCAAAATGCAGTCTAGGGTGTACTAAGTTAGCATTTAGGGAACTGATTAGAGTATATTGTTTAATTCATGCGACAATTATGAAAAATATGGAAAATTTTCTTTACAAGTGCAAGTGACACCCAAGTTATACTATAGCCGTCCGTAGGAGAGGAGCAAGGTTTCACACTTCATGGATGGAAGCAAACGAGCAGCAAAACATTTTGAAATGTAATTTTAGCGTTTTATATTCTGAAAGCAACTTATGCCAAAATTCGAAGTTTACAGTTGCACCCTTAGTTACTACTACTAACGCACTTTTCAAAAGGAAATGCCTTGTATTTTTCTTGCTATACAAAACAATGTTGTGGGTGCCGTATATTTTCAAGGATGATGACAAAGAGACAGATATTGACAATAGGGTTCTTGCGTGTCAAATCATCACAACTCCCAGCCCTAGCATCTAAGATTTTCATAAAATTTGGTAGAATGGTAGAGGACATGAAATATCTTACATCTGTAAAATTTTAACCCTCAATGATACACGGTGTTCCTGCAGCAGGGATGCCAACTTCATAGAAAAATGTCAAATTTATTCTTACAAGGCCAACAAAAGATATCATGACTTTTCTTCTAATTATGGTGTAACTTTCATCTTGGGCTTGTTTTGGAACTAAGGGAGCATAGGTTTCGTAAAAAATAGTCTTACATAAAAAAAATTTAAGTTTCTTTACAAGCTCACATGATGTGATCTTTGACTTCGAATACCTAGCAAAGCGGATCTTCAATTTTGGTGGGAATAAAGTATGTTATGCAGTTAAGTGTAATGTCTGTTTGGTGTACGTTTCATTTAGGGGTTGATTTGAGAACAGGCATAAAACAAATCTGACAGTAGTATATGCTACATTGAGTGAAACACCTTAGAACTTAGTCTAGTAATGTCGTCTGGGCAACTAATTGCAACAGAAATGAAGCTAACTGCCTCCATAGTAAAAAAAAAATGTGCCGAATCCGATTTTGAAGAGTTTACAACTCTCTAATCTGTAACTTCGACGACATCTTGAACAAGGGCGCCAAGATTTAACGTTGAAAATTTAAAAAAAAAAGAATATCTCGAAAACGGTGAATTGTGCACTAAAACTGAAGATAACCAAAATTAAAGAGCAGACCATTTGATAACTTATGGTTTTTGTTTGATAAAGTTATCTTATATCTTAATTGAATTAGAAAGATCCAATTATTTACTTTAATTTGGGAATTAGAGTAAAAGTTGATTTCTTTATTTGATTTATTTTACTTCATTTTGTGCCAGTTTTGGCTAATTGCGAAGATGAAAGATGATATGATGAAATTGATGAATGGACATTCATAAACATCCATGCCCAGTCCAGGATTCGAACCCGGGACCCCTGGACCTCTGACGTCGTAGTGCAATTTGCTAACTACTCCCCCAAAGGGGCCGACTACAGTAAAAGTTGGTTTGTGACATAAATAACAGCAAATATGTAACAAACTATGTAATATATGTCCTGAAGACACTGAACAAAATAAATATATATATAATATTCTGGATATATTTGTGTTGAATGCAGATACATAACATTCAGATGAGCGTCAACGTGTGTTTTATAGCGACATGTTAGTACCTCGTTTATGTGAAAATGTGAAGTTTAATGTAAGCGAAAGCATGTTATATATTATCGCATTTACAAAGAAAATCTAAATCACACTGCCAACACACTCAAAGACTTTGTGAATCCAATCGAAATTGTATCAATATCTACAGCTGAATGTGAAATCGGGGTCAATGCTATGAATCTAGCTTTATCAGATGAGAGAAATCAATAGAACCGTTTCTTTTTATCAAGTCCAAGGATCTCAGTGCCCTTCACAGAGCAACTGGTTAACCATCAGACCTGCAGGAACAGTCCCATTCATTTGTCTAATCAGCAGATTTATATGATTTTTCCTATAGTTTGATTTTAGAATTTAACTTTGAATGTTTATAGTTTGATTTTAGATTTTAACTTTAAATTATGTTAATTTGTGTTCCATGTGATAACAAAACTAGATTTTAAGCAATTAACATGGGATTAATAGCACACTAAATTTATAGATAAAAGAGATAGTGCATGCGAGGTTTCAATTAATAGAAACCTGTGTGTCTTGGAAACTACTGGTACCTACAAGCTTACTCAGATAGTAAACTCACAACCTATTAGAAATATTATCGAGATGAGACGAGTCGAGACTTGTTACAATCTCGTTTCGTCTTGTGTATGGTGAGGCCCTTCTCCTTGTTTGTGTTTGTTCTCGTCTGAGTCTATACTCAGAAGTTTGTTAAAACAATCTAATCGGGACTGAACCAGGCGATTAAATTGAAATAGAAATACCTATCTGCAAATAATTTATCTGATAAAAGTATGTGACCTTTTTAATTCATTTATATATGCATACAATGAGGAAAATATCAATTCTTCTTAGTGATGGAATACAAAAAGTTACAATATATATAATTTCATAGGTAGTAAAAATTCCTACAATATCTTTTGTGTGAATTGTGTAAGTACGGTATTTACTTTCGAAAAATTATTTTTTAAAAAATCTGAGGGAAAGAAGGCGTGCAGCATAGTCTTCTGAAACAAATTTACATCTTATCAAGCAATCGACGCAGTGCGGTATCTACAAGTCTTGCCCCCCCTCCCGCAAAATATTACCAAAGGTTACACCCCTACCTCCACCCACCTACACACACCCACCCAACTCATTTTTTTTAAATGGGAAGGGGGTTATGTGATATATATATATACTACACTGTTTTCTCACACCTAGAAAATGATGCATTTGTTACAATCATGCAGTCATATTTTTTTCCTGATTAAAGATAGGTTGAAGAAACCTTCACCTCTGCATTTCTCGTAAAATTCTAGCCTGATTTGATTCTAGTCTGACTGCCACGCGGGAGACCCAGGGTGGGTGATCTAAGGTCGTAATTTTTCCGGCTTTGTCCCCGTATAAAGCGACTCTAGGGCCCACCCAACCTCAAACCAAATGGAATCTGGCCGGGGGGTAAAGGCAACCGCAGCGTGGTGCTGATCACATCATCTCCAAGATGGCCGACATCGAAAATCTGTGAGGCCACATTCCCTAAATGTGCCTTCATAGCACGGTGCTATATGCACAGGGAATATAACTTTTCTTTTACCTGTATATATTGTATTAGTTTCTGTACCCCTGAATAACTAAGTTTGTATTTTTTCCATAGCCTATGCATATATTAACCCTCCACTATGACAATGGCTGAGGGCCCCCTAAAGGCTTGCTTGTCTCCCCCCCCCCCTTTGCACTGCGGGGTTTTGCGGCTTGTAGATCCGGCACTGAATCGACGTAATATCCTGTAACTACACTTCTTCATATTACACCATTACACACCCATTTTAAACAATTTTCATCTCTTTAAAAAATGTTTACAAGAGCACAGATAAAGTGAACTAACTACCACAATATTGTAGAATATGTTCACAGTGGTTTGAATTATTTTAAAGAAGAAGGTAATGTTTGTAAACAATATACACTTTAAATGTAAATTAGATGTGTTCCATAGGACAACAGTCTCCCCTACCGAACTTTTTATTCTGCTATTGCGGGCGAGAATCTGAAATTTCTAAAATAATGTTTTTAAAATCCCACAGAGGATGTTCTTTGAATTCAACAATACGTTTTAAAGAAAACTTAACAGAAACATTCCTAACATTCCTAAGACTAAGAACATATTTATCTTGGGTTCAATCTCAATAACGACACCTTCGATACCATTCTTTAAAGGCGATAAGTGTATCGAGGCAATTTGAAAAACAAGAAACGAAAGTACTTTCTAATCAGCTGAATAATGACCACTGCATTCTGTTCGATACATTTACTTAATTCAATTCAGCCTATAGAATTTTTCCACGTTCCTGTAGTACAGTCAGATATACTTTTTAGGCGTACATTTGACATGCATAGTGGACCAATTGTAGTAAATATTAACAGAACGATATTTTTGTATTTCCATAGAGTGCAGGAAGATATACGGTAAAATACGAACACGAGCGGGCGCACATACCAATACAAAGAAATCCCTAAAATAGAAGTTTCAGACCTGGAGACAAAAATACAGTGTGATTGCCATTTATGTAAAGGCGTTGAAAGGTTTCAACTCTGCCGCGTTAAACTTCTCTTTTATTTTTTGATACTAGGTGTGAGTTGTAGAACAATTCAACTTATTGACGCATATAGTATATCCAACGATGACAAATCTAAACCACTACCGCAATAGTCCACCACTCCGTCTCAAATTACGACCCAATTGTTAACAGCGATGTATTGTTAGATCGATAGTTACTTATAGTTTTGAGACAGACAATACAATCATACAGAATCGACAACATTCCAGTAAACATTTCCCCAAAAACAGTTTCCAAACGGAAGAAGGTAAGTCGTTATTCTCTTAATGTGTTACATGCTACCGTGACTGCAAGGTGTTGTTAATTGTTCTCCAGAAACACGTGCATTAGCACTGCGCCGGACTGGAGCTGCCAAGAGGTCGGTGGCAATTTTTCTCAACAGGGCGCCGATTGCCAGGAGTTGACAAAAACGTGGGGACAAAAATGTGTTTTCGGAAAGGCATTGAGAGGGCTTACCAGGATTTTGGCGGGTGTCCCGGTGTGCCAGTCTGGGCCTGCATTAGCACCAGTATGAAAATGGAAACATGCCCGTTCCTTGTAGACTAAAAGGTGGAGCTAGAAAAAGGGTTGTTTTGTAATTCTTCTTGAAAGCAGGATTTTTTCAAATTAGAACTCGGAAGCACTTCAAGATGGACAGACGTAGCTACTCCTATTTGGATGGATCGAGAGAACTTTGGGAAGTGAAGGACAGTACAGAACACAGGAAAATCAGAAGTTAAATCAATTTTATATTTAATTTACAGGGTGTCGCAAAACAACTTCAACAACGCTTGGGTAACAAGTAACTTTTCCTAATATACTTTTCCTCGTAAGCGCTTAGTTTCTGCGCTACAAGCGCTTAAAATCTATTCTGTATGTATGCAACCCAACACAGGAAACAACCGTTCTGACATAACTTTCAGGGGAACGCGGCAGGGTTGCCACTAGTGTCACTTGGCGGTTTTATCTGAGTTAAATTCAAAAGAATAATGTTATTTGTGATGTTGTAAGTAGTATTTACAGTACTTACAAACTTACCAATGCAAAGGATTTCAAATAAATGAGGACTGAAATTCAAGAGTGTTCATTCTAATAAGTACTGTAAATATGTAATTTTTACAACATCGCAAATAGCATTACTCTTTTGTATTTAACTCAAGTAAGACTGCCAAATGAGGTTGTTCAAAACTATACAAAACCCAAAGATCATCCTGGCATAGGAATTTTTCGAATTCAAAACAAGTGCTGCTATAGTAGCATTTTTGAATTTGAATTTTTGAAGTTGTCCTTCGGATTCAAAACTTTCTGAAGGTTGTTCAAAACGATACATAACCTAGACTACGAAATGGCATCGTTTCCGTTGAATCTGGTGAAAGTGCTACTGAGGCGTCAACCAGTAGTAGCTTTTTTGAATTCGTTATTACGAAAAACTGAATCGGATTCAAAACTTTTTAAAGGTTGTTCAAAACTATACAAAACCCATAGATCATCCTGGCATAGGAATTTTTCGAATTCAAAACAAGTGCTGCTATAGTAGCATTTTTGAATTTGAATTTTTGAAGTTGTCCTTCGTATTCAAAACTTTCTGAAGGTTGTTCAAAACGATACATAACCTAGACTACGAAATGGCATCGTTTCCGTTGAATTTGGTGAAAGTGCTACTGAGGCGTCAACCTGTAGTAGCATTTTTGAATTCGTTATTACGAAAAACTGAATCGGATTGAAAACTTTTAAAGGTTGTTCAAAACTATACAAAACACATAGATCATCCTGGCATAGGAATTTTTCGAATTCAAAACAAGTGCTGCTATAGTAGCATTTTTGAATTTGAATTTTTGAAGTTGTCCTTCGGATTCAAAACTTTATGAAGGTTGTTCAAAACGATACATAACCTAGACTACGAAATGGCATCGTTTCCGTTGAATTTGGTGAAAGTGCTACCGAGGCGTCAACCTGTAGTAGCATTTTTGAATTCGTTATTACGAAAAACTGAATCGGATTCAAAACTTTTTAAAGGTTGTTTAAAACTATACAAAACCCATAGATCATCCTGGCATAGGAACTTTTCGAATTCAAAACAAGTTCTGCTATAGTAGCATTTTTGAATTTGAATTTTTGAAGTTGTCCTTCGGATTCAAAACTTTCTGAAGGTTGTTCAAAACGATACATAACCTAGACTACGAAATGGCATCGTTTCCGTTGAATTTGGTGAAAGTGCTACTGAGGCGTCAACCTGTAGTAGCGTTTTTGAATTCGTTATTACGAAAAACTGAATCGGATTCAAAACTTTTAAAGGTTGTTCAAAACTATACAAAACACATAGATCATCCTGGCATAGGAATTTTTCGAATTCAAAACAAGTGCTGCTATTTTAGCATTTTTGAATTTGAATTTTTGAAGTTGTCCTTCGGATTCAAAACTTTCTGAAGGTTGTTCAAAACGATACATAACCTAGACTACGAAATGGCATCGTTTCCGTTGAATTTGGTGAAAGTGTACTGAGGCGTCAACCTGTAGTAGCATTTTTGAATTCGTTATTACGAAAAACTGAATCGGATTCAAAACTTTTCAAAGGTTGTTCAAAACTATACAAAACCCATAGATCATCCTGGCATAGGAATTTTTCGAATTCAAAACAAGTGCTGGTATAGTAGCATTTTTGAATTTGAATTTTGAAGTTGTCCTTCGGATTCATAACTTTCTGAAGGTTGTTCAAAACGATACATAACCTAGACTACGAAATGGCATCGTTTCCGTTGAATTTGGTGAAAGTGTACTGAGGCGTCAACCTGTAGTAGCATTTTTGAATTCGTTATTACGAAAAACTGAATCGGATTCAAAACTTTTTAAAGGTTCTTCAAAACTATACAAAACCCATAGATCATCCTGGCATAGGAATTTTTCGAATACAAAACAAGTGCTGCTATAGTAGCATTTTTGAATTTGAATTTTTGAAGTTGTCCTTCGGATTCAAAACTTTATGAAGGTTGTTCAAAACGATACATAACCTACAATACGAAATGGCATCGTTTCCGTTGAATTTGGTGAAAGTGCTACTGAGGCGTCAACCTGTAGTAGCATTTTTGAATTCGTTATTACGAAAAACTGAATCGGATTCAAAACTTTTCAAAGGTTGTTCAAAACTATACAAAACCCATGGATCATCCTGGCATAGGAATTTTTCGAATTCAAAACAAGTGCTGCTATAGTAGTATTTTTGAATTTGAATGTTTGAAGTTGTCCTTCGGATTCAAAACTTTCTGAAGGTTGTTCAAAACGATACATAACCTAGACTACGAAATGGCATCGTTTCCGTTGAATTTGGTGGAAGTGCTACTGAGGCGTCAACCTGTAGTAGAATTTTTGAATTCGTTATTACGAAAAACTGAATCGGATTCAAAACTTTTTAAAGGTTGTTCAAAACTATACAAAACCCATAGATCATCATGGCATACGAATTTTTCGAATTCAAATTGGTGCTACTACAGGTTGACAGACATCAAACTGTCGTCTGTGTTGGTTGGCACGTCGCAGCTGAAGACAAGGAAGATTGTGTGCCCATTGAAATGAAAGGTAAGTGCTGTTCTAAATTATAGTAAAAAATGCACGTGATGTTATTTTAGAGTAGTTGGAGTTAAGATCTGAGCAGAAAATAACGTAAAATAACGGGAAACTGACATAGCAACAACGAAACTACAACAAAGGAGCATGCAATGCAAATGGCATCACGCAGTAGTACAAACTTACGTAAAATGTTGCAAGTTGGGGAAATATGAGCACAGCAAGTTGGGTTAAAATGGGCATAGGAATTCTGATAAGGGCGAAATGGGTATTTCATAAACAAATAATTCAGAGACATGGAATCTATTTCCAAACCTCAGAAATCTCATTACGCTGTAAAGGAAAACTGCATCCTATGATATGTTGCTGCTTATAGTATAGATTCTGCGTAAATCGTTTGAATTGAAAACTTTAAAAAACTGTGGACTGCTAACGGAAGTATATCGAAATGCCATCTCGCTCGCGGTGGGCACGTTCGCATCAAGCCTACGTGCCATAGATAATTGTGGTCCTTCTTTTCTGATTCTTCATCCTTGTGACCTCCTGGGATAGATATTTTCTTGCTCTTGCAAAGAGTTGTGTTACATACATCCACGTATTGTGTCTCTTGGTTTTGTATGTTAGTAATTGTTTCATTCTTGCATTCCAGATGCCACGAACGTACAGGCAAACCTGGCAAGCATAGCACATGGAGAACACATGATGAAATATCCTTATTGCAAGACGACACAGCCTCGTTCAACCAAGAGGATAGAACTACACCGGCCCAACCAATTCCAAGCAGAAGCTCTCAAGTGGTCGTGGAACAGTCTGTCAACAGTCCATCCTGCTCAGGATCTCAGAGGTGCGAATCTACAGTTCCTGGATCGCTCAATGACGCTGCTTCTCCTACATCTGCACATGCAGTAAGATCAAATTGTGCAAACACGCATGCACGCATAAGATATTCACCTCGGAAACTTGTGCGCACATTGTCACCATTTCCTGTTCTTTACAAGCTACCTGTGACCAGGAGAAGACAACGAAGAGAAGCAAGGGAGCTTACCTCATCAAAAACTATTTCTGCAGTAAAAAAGAAGCGTCTCACTCATGTGTCTGCATGATCCATGGAAAGTTCGAGTTCTATTCCATCTACAGTTGCATCTAGCGGCGAAGATAGCGAGTACAATATATGCAAGGGTTGGTATCATGAAGACAATCAAGGTGAAGAAGAGTGGATACGTTGTGAACACTGTTCCGTGTGGTATCATAATAATTGCGTTGGCATAGAGGAGGAAGATGTACATTTTATCTGCCCTGCTTGTCGTGGGTAAAGGGCTATTTGAGACATGCAAGTTAATTTTATGATATGTACCGTATTGAAGAATCATTCAGTGTTATATCGTGACTTGTCTTTAGTGTATATTCTGTAATATTTACTTTCAAACTCATCATGCTCATATTCCCCAACAGTGTGCTCATATTACCCCCACTGTTCGGAGTAAAATGGGTTTTGTAGTAGTTTTTTTTTATTGTTTCTCATTTGCATGAAGAGAATTCCGCTCATGTGTACTACTATGTATTGCGGAAAGATTGTTCTAAATTTTGCAATATGTATTTTTTCTGTATTTCAATACATCTCTAAAATATTTTAAATTTTGTCTTAAGGTGGTCATAATCCCCCCCACTTCCCCTATAGGCTATGCTGCACAAATCTTAAAGTACATGTACTGGATATCCAAGGGGCCCACTATTAGATAAATGTTCAGGGTAAGTATTTTGTACAATATTATAGTTATAATTATATAATTAATGTATATATATAATATAATAATAATATTAAAATTATTAACCATATTCAAAGCTACTTGTATTAATTTTTTTTAAGAGGAAAGTTATAATTTCATTTCACTGCAGTGAATATAGTTCGGTTGCATTCTCTGTGATAAATACAATTTTTGAGAGTTTTGTACCTCGACGAACAAGTATTAGAAGTTATTGTGAACTATTACCGGTAGTTATTTCTGTAATAGCCCAATGCGACATCAAGAGTAAAACCTTCATGTGTCAAACTGTTCAATAAAGTCGTGCAGTTTACAATAACCTTAAGAGCTTGACCCGTTCCGGCGTCTAAGTGCGTATATACACCCTATTGTTTCACGAACACCGGGCGACATGAAGGCAGAACGTAGCCGGATTTTATTTACTGAATGCATCCTTTGGGGTAAACTTGTTCTTGTTCTTGCGCATATTTGTTGCTATGCAACTTCCACGTTGCGAAGATCCGACTGAAACACTTTGGAGATATGTAAAAGGAGGAAAAAAAATGCCAAAACATCGTTAATTTTGTTTGCTGCTTCAATGAACTGTCAACAATCGCGCGGAACCTGTCCTCTAACGTCAAATTCCTTATAAGATCCATTCTAATTTTTACGAATTAAATTGTCGGTGTTTCTTTTTCGGCTTCAGAACGTGCAGGCGGCTGTTCGGAAGGGCTACTGGACATTTTTGAACATTTTAATAATCCGCAACAATAAGCGGCAAGACAAACATTTTTTTTAAATAAAAAAGTTCGTGGTATTGCTTCCCTTCGGATACTCAGTTGTGGTCTGGTAGTGAGTGAATCGCATGCATTGGAAGAGTACGGTCTTAACAGGTTTTCCGTTATCGCATCCAATGAAAATGAGTACAGCAAAGAAAAAACTGTCAGCAGCAAGAAATAGGAAAAGGCAGAGAGAACGGGAAAAGGCTATCTTGCGTCAGTCTACTTTCATGAATAATTTTCTGAAATGTTTGAAATCGAGTGAGTTATTGAAATCATTGAAAAACGGCCTACTTCTAGCGAATAATTTTTGTTCACTTTTCCCGAACAATATCATAGTGAAAAAAATTTTGCGATTCGAATTTTGAAACCTGAGATATCGACACTTGAATTTTGGATAACATTAGTTATGTCAGGTTTAGTGTTGTCTTTGTTTCTCTCCTGGCTTTTTCCTCTTGAAATCACAATAAAATATTGCTGCAAGAATTGGACATTACTTGGTAAAACTACTTATAGTATTAGGTACTGCTAACAACAACAAAATGAAACGTGAGTTATTTAACCAACCTTTCGTCCGTGAAGTTAAGTTATTGAGAGACAATGAGAACACGTAACATTTCGCACCTGAGAAAAAAAGGTAGAGTCCAGCACAGATATTTCTGCCGTGCGATGCGCGACAGAACTAAAGAAGCAGTGTTGCTAATGGAGCAGATAGAAAAATCGCTGCAGTGCGCCGATGCACAGCTGTTACGTACAACAAGGAAATTAGAGAATTCAGGTCTATCTAACGTTGAGTTTTAAACGTCATGCATTATACCAGGACTAGGATTAATATGTACTAACAAGTGGCTTTGTATGTAGCTACATACATATGGACTAAAAATTCGCAAAATATGAACTAACACATACGTAAAATTACCAAAAATGCTGCAAAGAAGACTTCTTCATACGATTCCTTATTTGAGTGATTTCAAACAAAATAAAAAAAATATTATTTTTCATTGCATTAATGCACTGGTGGCGTTCTAACTGTTCACTCCCAAAACCCGTATACACTGGTACGGAAATGCAACGGCAGATAACAACATGCCAACGTGTTAAACCGCGACAATTGGACCACAACACTCCTCCTCAAGCAGTATTATTATTTCCTCTCTGTGATCGGCGAAAGTCGGTTGCCTTTGTTCTACATTTACAAACGATGCCGGCTTCCAAAACAATAACAAGTACATATACTGCCACTAGACGATAAGCTGCGCGGCTTTTTCTTTTGCTATGTCCTCCCCTTCCGCCGGACCTGCTATGAACTTAGTCACCCATCAAAGCATGGCAATTTTAACACAGAAAACAATATGCATCGAATTAAGCAGCAAAAATGACAGCCTCCTCTTCCTCCACCTAAATCCCATCTTTCGCAGCAAACGTCGCAAACTCTCTTGACTTCCCGCAAAATGTATGTCCGCCTGTAATTTAACATGCAATATTTTCAATGTCGGCACTTCATTTTCACGCAGAGCGTAGTCGTAAATGCGCCTACGGATAACGTTTTCATCGAAAGCGTCCACTGACGATTTGGTCGCTGGTCTTTGTCGTTCTTTCCGGGAGTGTGGAATGATGTCGAGGGGCCTTCTGACATCTCAAGAGATTGTCTTTCGTTCATGATAGCCCTGATTGTTCGTTCAGGAACTCCAGTCGTAACCGCTGCTCTCTTGCGAAAATGCTGTATTGGGATGCTAACACCTTCACTGGCTTCCTCCTTCATGAACTCGTGCACGTTGCTCAGAATTTCCCGAGCTTGGCTATGCAAGGTTTTTCATTTCAACTTTGACAGAACTGGAGGCATTATGGAATTTAACGTTCATTAACAAACACACACTTTCACATACACACACGCAATACACGCACACAACGTCAAACCGGTAAAATACTTAGTATGAAATAAAAATATGGTGCTTCCAATCCAACAAAACTCACCGTCATTTTACCTGCGGTTCCCCTTCCGTGACAGAAATAGTGCTTCATTATTACAGTTGGCAACACTAGTTACTAGCTAGCCAATGAACATGCACTGCATAAAAGAAGCAACCACTACGCCGTGCTATATTGCCACATTATCGTCCCTGTGAACCGCGAGCTGGAGCGCTATTCAATTGTTTTCAATGATGTTTGCGCGAGTGTGTCCAGGAATGGAATGACAATATGGCAACAATAGCGAAGGTTTTCGAGCAGGGTAGAACACGTGATACTAAGAGAGAGGGAGACGAAATGAAAATTGGTATCTACGCAACGGCAAAATTATGTGTGTTGTACTCTAACCAAATCATTCGGTGAAATCAAAAATAAGAACCACCATGACACAAGATCGACTCGAGGAATTACTGATGATGTTTGTTGAACAAAACTTGTGCAGAAATGTTAATATTTCGCATTGCATTGATAGATTCATATCGTACGGCCCTTGTACGCTTCTTTTGTAAACTCAATTGTTAACCTTGGTATTTTTAACATGCACAAACATTTCAGTACAAATAGAGGAAAATTGAATAAACCTTACGGCACCGGCGCCACAAGAGAAAGGTAGATTTCGTCTGCTTAGAATGTAAAGTGGATGGTAATATTTTGGAAAGGAGGACAGAAGTCAATGATCGATCTTAAGTTAACTTTCGTCTTTCGGAACACATATTGAAAAAAATATTGTATGTAATAGCTACCTCGTATCTTTTACTAGGTTTTATTATAACAAATACAAAATACATTAACAATATAGAGGCACATATTATATTATTTAATTATTAAATATTAATAATTAAATGTTAATAGTTTAGTTGGAAGCATATAGAAATATGCCTGTATAATGTGCGATCCTTTTTACTAGTGCTGTATATTCCAAAAAGCTCTTACGTTTATTATACTGTATTATTAAACTTATAAAAAAATCGCCATACACATACTACATAAAAATTGCTAGAAAAAATTTAGTATAATACATTCTACTAGAAGAGAAATCCACGAGCAAATTTCATTGTATAAAATTATCAATGGATCAACGGAAAAGCAGGAAATTTTAAATTTATTGAAATTCAATGTGACCAAAATTAGGTTACGCACTTCCACAAAAACAGGTTTGCCTTTGCAGTTGCTTCGCCTTTGCTGTAAATTGTACATTAGTCACGTCAATTGGTAAAGGTATTGTAATATATAAAAGACGGTGTGAAACCGTGTAATCGATTTTCATTCTTTATAAGTACAGGGGGGCGCTGCTTTGCTTATCGTACAGCCCTTGTTCACGAATCCCGAAACTGCCAGTGCCTGCAGACTTCTGGCATGGAAATTCCCGCATCGGTTCCGCGCGTGTTCTCGCGTCTCAGTGGGCGTTAAGCTAAACTTTTCAAGATTCCTTTGGCTCACACCGTGTAAGCACATGCTCATATTGAGGGCTCATTAACAATCGGTACACCACAAGGCACAATTCACATTACTTCTCGACCTCTCTACTGAACCGTCCAACCTATCGGAGAATATAAAATTCACTACAAACACCCATTCCATCCTCAACGACCCTTTTCCAACACCTTCTGCCCCAATTGAGGTAATAAAACCCACTCTGACACGAACACCTACATCTGACACATCATCTCACACCCCTCTCACATTCAAGAAAATTGAACTCGCTGCAGAAGACACACTTGACTTATATGACACCGATCTCGATACTGACTCGGAACCTCCATCACCCTCGCCAGAACACTCATCCCATCCCTCGGATCCGTACCTAATATATAGAAACTTCGAACACAACTTGAAACTTTCACGCCTAGAAGAGAGAGATATTCTCATTACTGCACTGAGACTACTAGTCAGGAAGAAGCATAGCAAGGGCAAAACTATTACCTTCCCCATACCAGAAGCAGTGGACAGGATAACGTTAAAAACTTACAACCTTCCTACCGACACAGAGGAGCTGCTCCGGCTAACCGAGACAGCTTTCGGACGTCGCGGAGAGTCCCTGGTACTTGACGATGTTTACGCGGACTTTGTAAGGGCACACGGGAGAATGGAGTTCATAGCTACAAACGAATGGCCCCGATGCCACCAATTAGTACGGCACTCATAGATAACGACAAGATACGCGTTGCACAGATCAACACCAGAAGAAGCAAGCTTGCAACACTTGAAACAATCAATTAGTGCAAAGAGCAATACATTGACATAATTCTCATGCAAGAACCATACACATCCAAAAACAAAATTCCCTACATACCACTCAACGTTCACACAATTCAGGACCGCAATCAAACCATGGCAGCAATAATTAACCTAAACAGAAATCTAACAATCACCAAAATAGCACAATATTGTGACACACACATAAATTGCGCTCAAATATCTTCCGAGCATGGTTCTTGGATCCTAATAAATAGTTATTTTCAATTCAGCAATGCCATAGACCCATATTTGGAAAAAATCGATCTGATCTGCAATGCGTACAAAAACTACAAGATCATAATCACAGCTGACACGAACTCCTCCTCTCCGTGGTGGTACAGCCAAGAAACCGACACCAAGGGGGTAGCCATGGAGGAATTCATTTCTGAGCACAACCTACAAGTCGAAAATCAGCCAGATAATCCCCCCACCTACAGGGGAAGGGCGGGCGCCTCAAGCAACATTGATCTAACACTCACGAATGCAAGGGCCTTGGGCGATGTCCAAAACTGGAAAGTTATAGATCTCGCCACAACAAGCGACCACAACTTAATACTATTCGACTTAATCTACAGGCAACATCAGCTTGAACAGACAAACCAGGAGAACACATTGAACTGGAGAAAAATCGATCATCAAAAATTCCTAGAAAAGCTCATCATCCCTGAACAATTGGACCAACAAAAATCACTCAACACGCTCGCAGAGGAACTCTCTGCAAACATCAGACAAGCAATTGAAAATTCATCACCCAGAAATAACCAAAGGAAAATGAAGAGGAAGCCATGGCCAAAGAAATTAACCAACCTTAAGAAACAAATGCAAAAAGCCAGGAAACTATATAAAAAATCCATCATCGCACAATACAGAAATGCCAACCTCCAGATTTACCGTGCCAAAAAAAAGCAATACGAAACCGAGCTACTAAATTATAAGACACAACAATGGAATATCTTCATCGAAAAACGTCTGGAAATAAATAAATGGGGCACCCCGTATAAAATCGCTACCGGCAAAATAAAAAAACCGCAAACCATTTCCACCTTAATTAATGACGAGAACAACACGAATATGACAAAGGACTTGGAAGAAACCATCAACTTCTTAATGAAGAATCTCATACCAGACGACAAACCTGAAAACGACAGCGAGGAAAATAAGGATACAAGAAAAATCTATCACCAGCCATATCCAGAATCACCAATATTACCTTTCACTTCCCAGGAAGTAGAAAACGAAATAAGCAGCATGAAAATGAAGAAGTCCCCGGGACCAGACGGAATTCCTGTGGAAATAATACAAGAAATCACCCCAGTACTTACGCCTTACATTACTCAACTATTTAATGAGTGCCTTGTTCAGAAGATATTCCCAGAAACCTGGAAGGAAGCAAACTTAATAATCATCAAGAAACATCCAAATAAAGATGAAACCAGGGTCAATTCATACAGACCAATATGCCTTCTCAACGTTTTGGGAAAACTCTTCGAGAAACTTATCCTAAAAAGACTCAAAGAATTTCGCCTGCTCAAACCCATATCAGGGATACAATTTGGGTTCACGAAAGGTAAATGCACTGACGATGCATTACGCCTGCTATCGTCTACAACACAAAACACTCCAAACAAGTACATGGTTGGAATCATGGTGGACATCGCCGGGGCATTTGACAACTTGTGGTGGCCCAGCCTTTTTCAAACACTTAAAAATATGAACTGCCCAGGTACACTCTTCCTACTTCTGAAAAGTTATTTCTCTAACAGAAAAATTAGCATCAAATATCCGGATCTACAAATGAGTAAGATCACGTCAAAAGGTTGTCCTCAGGGTTCCATTCTGGGACCCGAGCTTTGGAATACTAACTTGGAGCCTGCGCTTATGAAACTACAAGACCATCCAGACATAGACCAGATCATAGCTTATGCGGATGACATTATCATGCTCACTTCCGGTAACTCAAGAAGGGAAATCGAAGATAAAGCATCCACTGCAATCAATATGCTATCCAATTGGTGTGATCATGCTAAACTCAAAATAGCTTCGGAAAAGACTCATTATATTATCCTTAAGGGGAAGTTACAAAGAAACCCTGAAATCAAACTCAGAGAACGAAATTTAAAAAGAGTAAGAGAAGCTAAATACCTTGGTATTACTCTTCAAGAGAAGATGTTTTTTAACAGACACATAGCCCTGGCAACAACCCAGGCCGAAACAACTATAAACAGTCTAGCCACATTGAGTTCAGCAAACTACAACCTTCCACTATCACACATAAAAACATATCTCATTACCATATATAATTCTATTATTTCCTATGGCTCGCCCCTGTGGGCCATGGAAACCAGTAAACAGTACATTAAAAACAGATTGAGATCTTCACAACGCAAAGTGATACTTCGCCTAACGGGTGCATTCAGAACAACCTCAACCCTGGCTCTTCTCATGATTGCGGGCCTACAGCCTATTGAAATCGTTATTAAAACTAGAGCATCAAAGTATTACTTTAGAAATGGACAAGAGGACGAAATCTATAAACTAATTGGAATACGCCCTGCCACGGTACCAGAAATTTACAACCACTTGTTTAGTGTCTGGCAATAGGAATGGACACAAGCTACGCAAGGAAGGAGACTTCACAGCTTCCTTCCAAACATAAAAGAACGACTTTCGATGGACCATTTCCATCCCACGAGAGGTCTCATACATTTCCTAACGGGACACGGTCCCTACGGTCAACACCTAAATAAGCACAACCTCAGACAGACTGATAAATGCCTGAAATGTAAAACCGAGACGGACACACCGAAACATAAAGCCTTCTTTTGCCAGACATCAAACAAACAAATCGAAGATTTAAGACAAAAGCTACCAAACTTCAACACGTACCAGTTAATAAGAAATCCCGAGCACTTTACGTCACTAAACGACTTAACAAACCTGGTGTCGAAAGAGGAACATTCCCTCTTCAAATCCGGCATCACTCACCTCCCCATTCAACCCCTACCTCCGGAATGTAATATACCCCCCAGAAGATCACAAAGAATCCACCTTCGACAAACTCAACAACAGGACATCCCTCCTTAGGACTAAGATCACCAAGAGGATAATGAAGCAGAACCTCCCACAGGAACATCAAGAAGGAGACACTAATACAGAAGACAGTGATACGCCAAAACGAAAAAAGGTTACGTCTCCCCGGAGAAAGGCAAAGGATAACACTGCAAGGACTCGACCTAGGAACCAACCGAATTTAACCAAGATTCTTCTTTTTCGTTTCTTTCTTAAATTGTAATCTTACACCCCCTTCTTTATTCTCGATACTAAACACACTGTAAACTTCTCTCACTGATTCTTGACAATTCTCTATATTTCCACTACCGAACGTACTAATGTACCCGATACTTCCCAGGAAATCCCTCCCTACTTCTTCCCTTCCTGATGATGTCCGGGTACCAACCGTCGTACCGATGTTCATCCCAGTCCGACCAACTCTTGCTGGTCTCCCGCAAGTCTCCTTGCATCAGGTACCACTCGTTCTTTCATATCTCTTCCTACTATTAATACGTACATCTCAAAGCCAATAATTCTCTCACTATCTCAAACATAACATACTAGAACATAGACCCTGCTTAACATTAATAGAATCGTGTTAATGTCCATTCCTCATCTCATCCATCAACACTAATGCACACGACACACAATAAAACTTATCCTAAGAAAACATTACCCACCCAATTACACTTATGTAATTTCGTATCTGTGATCATAAATAATATTAATGTTAAACACTAACACTTATTTACTTCCTACTATTTCTAACCTTTATCTTAATCTTCTTACCTTGTAGAATGATGTGAAAGCAAATTTGTTCAGGAAAACCGAACAAATTTGGTTCTTCACACTGGGACATTCTTGCCAATGTCACAGTGAATTATTGTAATTAAAAAAATAATGGAAATCAAGGATGAATCAAATAAAAGCGGGGGAATCCGTAAAAAATTCACGGAACTGACGCCCTGGGTTAATTTTCAGGTACCAGGGCATAAGCACATACCTCCGAAAGTAGCTTGACTACTTTTATCCGTATACATAAAAAAAAAAAAAAAAATAATCGTTCTATGTAACCATATCTTGTATACTGTTTAGGAAATAAAATTCTTTGTAAGTCATTGATCAATAAACATGTTTCTTCTCACGGGGATATCTTTTAATACCGGGGACATTCTTTTGTCGTCAAACAACAAACAATCGTTTCCCCTTCCTAAACTCAAACCACAAATCATTCAACACCCGGGATACACTTCGTGTGCATTGACGGCAAATCTCCTCACGCCCTGTTTTACTTTGATCTTGTTTCCGTAAGGAGGATTATGCATTTTAAACAAGTTGCTTGATTTGAAGAGCTTTCCCCTTCGGATGAAGCCCACAATAACACTCGCTGAACGGGAGACCTTGATTCAGTCATTCTCGCCGCTGTATAGCACGATTATTAATCACAATAAACATAGGGTTAAAATAGTGGGATGTGCAACACTGGTATCACGGATTCCACGCGCTCTGCAACGTATTCAGTCTTGCTCGACTCGCACTTGGGCTTCATCGATTCCTCAGCTCAATATAAACTCCAGTTGGCGAATCTGCGGATCCAAGTTCGTCTGCACAGTGATTGCATCCGATCAAGTCCACACCTGCTAATGGATGTATTATTTTGTCTGTATTTTACAAATTAAATAACTGTTTTCTTGCAAGTATGCAGTTGTGTCGGAATAGAACCCGTCTCAGCGGAACTATATTCTGCGCGCACGTTTGGATCTACATATGCTAAAACCTGCTGCAAGGTTAACCTGACGCTTGGCTTAGTCACCCATCAAAGCATGGCAATTTTAACACAGAAAACAATATGCATCGAATTAAGCAGCAAAAATGACAGCCTCCTCTTCCTCCACCTAAATCCCATCTTTCGCAGCAAACGTCGCAAACTCTCTTGACTTCCCGCAAAATGTATGTCCGCCTGTAATTTAACATGCAATATTTTCAATGTCGGCACTTCATTTTCACGCAGAGCGTAGTCGTAAATGCGCCTACGGATAACGTTTTCATCGAAAGCGTCCACTGACGATTTGGTCGCTGGTCTTTGTCCTTCTTTCCCGGGAGTGTGGAATGATGTGGAGGGGCCTTCTGACATCTCAAGAGATTGTCTTTCGTTCATGATAGCCCTGATTGTTCGTTCAGGAACTCCAGTCGTAACCGCTGCTCTCTTGCGAAAATGCTGTATTGGGATGCTAACACCTTCACTGGCTTCCTCCTTCATGAACTCGTGCACGTTGCTCAGAATTTCCCGAGCTTGGCTATGCAAGGTTTTTCATTTCAACTTTGACAGAACTGGAGGCATTATGGAATTTAACGTTCATTAACAAACACACACTTTCACATACACACACGCAATACACGCACACAACGTCAAACCGGTAAAATACTTAGTATGAAATAAAAATATGGTGCTTCCAATCCAACAAAACTCACCGTCATTTTACCTGCGGTTCCCCTTCCGTGACAGAAATAGTGCTTCATTATTACAGTTGGCAACACTAGTTACTAGCTAGCCAATGAACATGCACTGCATAAAAGAAGCAACCACTACGCCGTGCTATATTGCCACATTATCGTCCCTGTGAACCGCGAGCTGGAGCGCTATTCAATTGTTTTCAATGATGTTTGCGCGAGTGTGTCCAGGAATGGAATGACAATATGGCAACAATAGCGAAGGTTTTCGAGCAGGGTAGAACACGTGATACTAAGAGAGAGGGAGACGAAACGAAAATTGGTATCTACGCAACGGCAAATTTATGTGTGTTGTACTCTAACCAAATCATTCGGTGAAATCAAAAATAAGAACCACCATGACACAAGATCGACTCGAGGAATTACTGATGATGTTTGTTGAACAAAACTTGTGCAGAAATGTTAATATTTCGCATTGCATTGATAGATTCAGATCGTACGGCCCTTGTACGCTTCTTTTGTAAACTCAATTGTTAACCTTGGTATTTTTAACATGCACAAACATTTCAGTACAAATAGAGGAAAATTGAATAAACCTTACGGCACCGGCGCCACAAGAGAAAGGTAGATTTCGTCTGCTTAGAATGTAAAGTGGATGGTAATATTTTGGAAAGGAGAACAGAAGTCAATGATCGATCATAAGTTAACTTTCGTCTTTCGGAACACATATTGAAAAAAATATTGTATGTAATAGCTACCTCGTATCTTTTACTAGGTTTTATTATAACAAATACAAAATACATTAACAATATAGAGGCACATATTATATTATTTAATTATTAAATATTAATAATTAAATGTTAATAGTTTAGTTGGAAGCATATAGAAATATGCCTGTATAATGTGCGATCCTTTTTACTAGTGCTGTATATTCCAAAAAGCTCTTACGTTTATTATACTGTATTATTAAACTTATAAAAAAATCGCCATACACATACTACATAAAAATTGCTAGAAAAAATTTAGTATAATACATTCTACTAGAAGAGAAATCCACGAGCAAATTTCATTGTATAAAATTATCAATGGATCAACGGAAAAGCAGGAAATTTTAAATTTATTGAAATTCAATGTGACCAAAATTAGGTTACGCACTTCCACAAAAACAGGTTTGCCTTTGCAGTTGCTTCGCCTTTGCTGTAAATTGTACATTAGTCACGTCAATTGGTAAAGGTATTGTAATATATAAAAGACGGTGTGAAACCGTGTAATCGATTTTCATTCTTTATAAGTACAGGGGGGCGCTGCTTTGCTTATCGTACAGCCCTTGTTCACGAATCCCGAAACTGCCAGTGCCTGCAGACTTCTGGCATGGAAATTCCCGCATCGGTTCCGCGCGTGTTCTCGCGTCTCAGTGGGCGTTAAGCTAAACTTTTCAAGATTCCTTTGGCTCACACCGTGTAAGCACATGCTCATATTGAGGGCTCATTAACAATCGGTACACCACAAGGCACAATTCACATTACCTAATGCTCGGAAGAAACGAATGTGCTGTTCACATTCGTTCACACTCCCTTTCAGTGCACACAGTTCTTCTAGTTCCATGTACTGTTGTTTAAAACTAGAGTTGATGAGCTGTATCTTTGCGGGTGAACCCTGGGCAAACACGGCTGCGCAGTAGCGAGGGGAGGAGCTTAGCCACTGCGCGCCATTCTTTTCTTACTTTGTATGGGCTGTAAACCACCAAACTGGCGAACACGCACACACACACACGCATTGTCACGCTCTTTGTGTGGAGCATTCAAGGTCACCAGTTGCCTGCAAATTATAATTGTTAATATATTTTTAAACGGCGAAGCTACTATGGGTGGTTGAAATTGTATGGAATGACCCTTATGTGAGAAATTATTATAAAGGACCCGGTGAAATAATAACTAGGAAGTTAAAGCATTGACTCTGTATCTCTCGGTGGCTCCACGATGACCTCAAGGCTAAACGCACGAAAGAAAGTGTAGGAACATAGGTACTTTACACATGTTAAGCGTGAACTAAACCAAAGTACATATATAGAGGATAGGTAAAGCCATCCGAAGATTGCCGATCTGCCACGAACGCGTGACGTCACCACAGAGGCACTGAGCTCGGCTGAAGCAGACGGCCCGTAGCATTTATATGGGAGATTCAGAGCAAAAGTATTTTTTTACTTTGAGGAGGGGGAAAATATGAATTGTTATTCTCCGAGATGGTATTGAGGCACTTTTAATGATTAGTAACATAAATGAAAACGCGCTACTTTTAAAAGGGGGCAAAGTACACGTCCAATGGTATTTTGAAAATCCATGCCTGAAACTTTCTGATCGATGCGATTTTTTAAATCGTATTATAATTTTAACCAAAACGTCGCATGTTTAAAAGAATTACATAATAAATGAAAGAGTTAAAAATAAATAATTCATTGATAGTATATTTCACTTCGCTTATCTGCTATATTTGGCTAATCGCGAAGATGAGGATGCGTGATATGATAAAAATTGATGAAACGATACTCGCAAAGAACACGCTTGCCCAGGCAAGATTCGAACCCGGGGACCCTTGCACCGTAACGCGTTGTGTTAATCACTTCACAGTGGAAATAAACATTGACAATTATGTGGAATACTATTTATTTAATCCGGGAAGCATTTACGAGTGGTTATTGAGGTAAAAAATAATTTTTACAATAAGTTTTAATATAAACAGTAATAATATTTCTTATCGAGACTTACCCCTTGCAGTCTCTAAATGTACTTGTAGGATACGCATAACCTTTGCTGATAATAGCTAGTGTAAATGAATTGGCGCAACAGCCCTCCGACAGCCAGGTCCTGCTAGAGCGGCTTTTTCATTGGGTGACGTGTGGTCAGCGCATCGAATCCCATCGCGCCTGTTTTCTGGCATTCGACACCGGAGCCCGCTAACGTTTTTCAAATAACTCCGCAATTGTCGTTCCAACGCTGCGAGTTTCCACCGAGGATCTAACACGGGACCATCTCTTGCCAAAGGAGAGAATGCTAAATACTGGGCAACGCAAGAGCGCAGTGTAATTTAATAAGCTATTAAAATTTAAAACTTATCCCTGTTCGAAAAAGATGAACTGCGAAGTAAAATCAATCTCTCATGTGTATAATTTTCTATCATGAGGTCAGGCCCGGGTTTGGTTGAGGGGGAGGGGGGTTGCTTGAAAGACCATATCACCGAACCTCGATATGTAAAGGGGCTTCAACCGGGAAAATATTGCTATGAAGCTTCAGAAAATAGTGGAAATATTTTTTTTAACGCGGCAAGTTTATAAAAATGTAGCTGGCCATCTGACAACTAAAATCATATATGGCGGGGGTGAGGGGCAGGGTTTTGCAATTACGCGTAAAACGCGTAAAATACGTAAAAAACGTAAAGTACTTAAAAAACGTAAAGTACTTAAAAAACTAGAATCAAACTAAAATGAAAAGAAAACATGTTTTTTGCAATGAATATTGTTATGTATGGCAGTTAGCAGTAGTAGAAAACAAAAGAAAGGCTTTAAAAAAAATTCCTTCTGAATTTGTAATTTTAAGAAAGTAAAATGCTGAAGTGCTCCCCTATGCTTTGCACCACACCATGAAGGTATATAGGGGGAGGGGTTGTAGTTAGGGCTCAACACTTTCTTGATCACGTCCGAAGATGGGGGTGATGTGATCAGCTGATTATGGGGGTGGCAAAAACCCTGACGAAAGTTCAGTCGGAAAAAGAAAATCCCCATTTCATCTCACTGTTTTATTGCATTGTTGGGTATGGAATAGAGGCGTATATAGTGTCCGGACCCTCCGAAAATCAATGTATTACAAGAATTCAAACTTTGACCCCCTCCTGTGGTTCAGAGGCTCTTTTACATATAAAAACATGGTTTCGTACAGCAGATTCAAAACAACTACACATAATTTATTAATTTCTAACCGTGGCGGATATTGAGGGAGCGTGTGGGGGAGTTGGCCCCCACACTTTTACCCCCGCACTATGGCATCTTCATGCTAACCTTGTCTACAAAGACAAAGTAAACTGTCCATGCCCCTTCCCCACTTTTCCCATCCAAACGCTGCTACTGATTTCCAGTGAATTGGTAAGTTATTCTGCAAACTCATAGAGCTAACACAACTAACGAATAGTGTTAATAACAAAAAGGATGCTAGAGAACGATGTTGGATATGTTCAATTTCATAGGAAGTAATGCACTATCCTCCCCTCGATAGGTGCTTGAAATATTCTCCGGCTCGAAAATACTTTTTTTTAAGACCATCATATTTTTTTAATATCTGTGAAAAGATTCCTCTACACTAAAATTCTAAGTGAAAGCCTATGGATCAATCATAATTAGTATGCAAGTGTACAATACGCATGAAAAAGGAATTTGAAGCTGTTACTAAAACTTCGAAATCCATTCCAAATAAATTGTCGTTAATGGTTACGTCTTGTTTTAGTACAAGTACCGTGCAAGACGTATACATCAACAGGTTTCTCAATGTTGAAAATATGTGAAAGGACAATTCTATAGTAAAATATTGTTAGTCTGAGGATGAGGGCGTGAGGTGTCTGTGCAAACAATCTTCAGAAAATAATGATTTTGTGCTAAAATATATAAGAAAATTAAAATTAATATAATTAAAGTAGTTTTTATATTAATAATTTACGAAGGAAAATTAGTTTTTTACATCTGCGTATAAACCTGGTTTTCCACTTGAAGTAAATTACGCGTAATTTACGTAAAAAAAACCTAACGAGTTTTCCAACCCTGGGGAAGGGAGCTCAAGATTTTGATAGCACGGGCTCGACTTCGAGCGTAACTGCCGTAAAATGTATTACACAGCAGATGGCAATGCAAAATACTAATTAAAACAAATATGTGACATATATATATTTTTTTAAAAAAGAAGTGTTGGAGCTATTGGCGGCGCCAAAGAAAAGACAGAGGAGAAACGCGAAGAGTGCAGTGATATTTTACGGGAAGCAGTCACGTTTATTATACCCTTACATTTTCATACAATATACAAAAGTTCTGCTTTTAGATCTCGCACAATGCCTTTTTTACAAAAATGGGCAATCCCGCATATTTTACTTGAATGTTGTCTATTCGTTTACTTACGCAATTATCGACGGGAAAGCTGTGATATTTTACATCTCCCATTAGTTTTCTGATAGAGGAAAAGGTCTAAATATGGGCCCCCCTTTTCATTTTGTCATTTTCGGAGGGAAAAAATTAATATATCAAGCACCTGTCTTTAAAATGCATATCTATGAAAGATATACTTAAATGTAATAGCATGCTAAAGTATAGGTCTCCCTTTTTTTTTTTTAAAAAAAAAAGTAATTTCAAAAAAATTGTAAAATGATGTATTTCAAAATTGTGATCTAAATATGGGCTACTAGTGGCAATATCACAAAAAAAGCAATTAAAATTTAAAAAAACAGTCATTTGTCGCTAAAACATTATAAAATTGATATTTATTAATAACCTGTTGTTTTAAAAATCACGCGGAATGGGAATAATCGAAATTAAGAAAAACATCCAAATATTTGTTGAAAATGTGATCTCAGCATTAGACCTCATGTCATAGCCCATATTTAAACCATCACGCTATTTTTCTTCTTCAATTTATTCTCGCTCTCTGTGGTACATATTTCACAGAAAAATCATGGCATTATAAAAACCCACATTTGTTTTATGTACCGCTAATATCATAACCTATACAAAGCAGATGAGAATTCAGAAAACGCTGAGTTAAAACATACCCGCAAAAAGTTTTCGGAGGTCGCAATTCTATACGCGTCCAAGGCCGAAACTAACCACCACTTTCTCTTGCGAATTGGCACCGCAACCTTTCTCCTTGACAGATAACCAGTTCCAGACAGGTCTAGCATCTGCCAGGCTGCAGCACCCCGGATTGCTGGTAACCCCAAAACCCATATTTAAACCTTCGCCCATATTTAGACCTTTTCCTCTAATAGTTTTCACAGCTTTCCATGGCATTTAGGCATGATTTCAGTTGACAAGAACAAAAGAATCTCTTTGAAAACATTTAACAAAAATAAATCCAACGCCTATCATGGGCAGCGCGGAAAGAACAAAACAGGGGTTCCTTCGGAAAACGATTTTTCGAAAACTATTGGACGCATTTGAATCAATTTTGTGATAAATTGATTAGAAAGGATGAATCTTAACAGTAAAAGTTGTAACTTTTCCCTTGCTACTATATTTTAGAAGATATTCGTTGTCAAATATCTCAATATTTGCATAAGGAACCAGCCTTTTCCGTGCCGAGCTTTTCGACGATGACGTAATGCATCCACGGACAACTGCGCATACGATCTGCGCAGCCGAACGAGCACCCCGTGAACTAAACCAGTACTGCCCATTGAACTACATATAGTTCAATGGCAATGGCACTGCCTGCTGACGTCACAACGAAACTGGTGAAGATGACTCCTATCGTGAAAACCTGGAATTTGTATTAGACCGGCTCAAACTTAGAAGTGAGGATATTGAGGCTTTTGTGCCCACCCCCATTCTAACTCCTTTGGCGAGTTTGGTTAACCAACCTTTAAAAACGTAGTCTACACAAACATTTTAAAAGATCAAAATTGGGAAGAGATGGAATTCTCCTAATTGTTACCGAAACATTTCAAACGTGGTGTATATTCGTGTTCTGCAAGTCGAGTGCGATGCATAAAACGCAGTCCAATGCTCAGATTTTATCATGGAAGTTCTAGCCAAAGTCTGATTTCTAAAATTGACTCGTTTCAAAAGTGTCTAACGTTGATCTTGACAATATACAATTACAATTACCAGTACCATATTTGACCAAGCACATAGGGACTTAAAAGACCGATGTCTACAAAGTAAATTTGACTTTAAATATTGTTAATGAAATATGTTGACATATTTTTTGGGAAAATCCAAGGATTACGTGGGAGGAGCGCACGTGAGATCAGCGCACAGCAAGATTTCGTGGGACTAGCGCATAGGATCTCAGGTGTTAGTGGGATTAGCGCACAGTATGATTATCAATAAGAACCTCCCCTTGCACTTTTCTTTCCATACTTGGGACTGGACAACGTGTAGATTAATACACGAAGGTGGTTTAAAGGTTCTTCTATCAGCAGCTTCTATTTCAGCTTCGTCAACTTTTCAGAACGATCTTCAATCAAACTTTGCAACGTACGAGAGAGAATTGAGGCAACGAAATAAATTTTCAGTTTCAATATATTTGCCTAAAATTGTTTTTATACGCCTGTCGGTTTCAATATACTGTTTTCTTCTCTTGCGACCTGGAATGCCTAGGTCTTTAGCTATAATTTTGGCGCTCATCTCCTCAGCGTTTTCCATCAGTTTCTGAATGAGGAAATAAACATTTGGTTTATGTATTCCCACCATCCTATTTAACTTGTTATTCCAACCTTCCACAGGGTTGTTTGTCCTGTGTCTTTGTCTATAAACATTCCACATGGTTTTCGGCAAAGAAGCATTGTCCAGCCATTGATCTACGAAATAGTCAAGAAACTACATCAGCTTTTCATTCTGGGGAGTGATCTGCATGATGCATAGCCACGCTTCGTCAATTTTTTCATGTGGTATCAAGGCTAAAGCTGCGCATATACGACATATTTTCCTAATATCTTCATTTTCCTTATATGTTGTTGCTACACCTATGTTTTGTATATGACGCCAAAGGCATTGATTAAAATGGTAATTTTCGGAACTACCAATCTGATTTTGGGTTGTTCCCAGTGTTTTCCTACGTATTTCACACAAAGAGGTATATTCGTTATATCATATTTTGGAATTTCAGTAACTATCATAACCTCTATTCGTCAATTTCCTAAATTCTTGTTTGTAGACGACGTTTACTGGCGTAGACAGTTCCTCCCTTGCTTTACATATCTCCAGTAGATAACATTTTCAGTCTTACGGCCAACACGATACTGATGTCCGTCCAGTAAGAGACAAGGTTTACCCTTGGCACTTGTAACAACTTCCATAGCTCATTCACCTGCAAGGAAAGAAAGAAGAACATTTGAATGTGCGCTTCACCCACGATCTTTTTCTCTCTGTGCGCAGATCACACTGTGCGCTCCTCCCACGTGCGCTTCTCCCACGACACCAATCCAAGAAAGGGTATCACATGAAGTTCTAACTGTCAACTTTTGAGATGATTAATCTACGTTGGAAATATAGTAAATTTAATTTAATTTTTTTTTTGTTACATGTGAAAGTTACTAACTTCGTTGATGTCATGGCGTCAATAATTTAGAACTTTCTTCAACGTGACATCTACCGTTTTTCGTGTAACAAAGTAAAGGAATTACATTTAAATTTCAGTCGAGGAATTGCTTTCATACAAGGAAGCATGGGCGTCGAAACCAGGGAGGCCGGGAGGGTCGGGCCCCCCGTTTTCGTTTCGTTCGTCATTTTGCAACAAAATATTATTTGCGTGAAGTCTATTTAATAATTGAGGATTCTGTTGGAGAACATTTAAATAGGTCTTAATTTTCCTCTGGTTTCCAAAATGAATTATTTTATTTTTTTAAGATAACACAAACTCTGCACACAGGAACTTCGTACAGAAAGAGGTTCGAAATTACGAAGATTCAGCCCTGAAATGGACACAATCATCCAGCAGAATCTTTAGTGATCAGCATGCCTGTGCGTTTACTCTCTCAAGATTTTCTTCTTTCGAGCACACAGTGCCAAATCAATCCATCACTCGAAGACAGTGTATTAAGAAAAGGACATGGTGAATTATGATTACGTGAGATAATAGAAGAGAAGCTTGAGAATACTGTAGTCCTCGTGTTCTTAGTTTGGGTTAGTTCATCGAAAAATAGTCAACTTCTTTGTTTTCCGCACAACGGAAGCCACTTTTAACTTCCATTGCCGCTCTCTATTGTCGATATATCGGCCTCCTCACCAGATGAACCTCTGAGGGGCAGAATTTGGATTGTTTTGGCTCTCACTTGCATTTGAAAGAGACAAAAGTAAGGAGTGCGAAAATAAATTATGAACTCCCGGATCCGAAAGGAACAAAATGAAGACGAACTCAGTAAATGGTTAAAAATAAACAAAAACTTCCTGTACAGAACATGATGCACAGTACGAAATCTTAAAACTTCGTCAAATTTGCAAGGAAGTTGTTGATAGTGGACAGTTAGCTGTGATGCTTGATGGGACACAAGATGTTTCGGGCGTGGAAAATCAATCTCTAGGCGTCTGTTTGTAGATATAGCTAAACTTAATGCATTGTGATAAAATTTCTCGTTGGAGAAAAACTTCCAGCCATCTAAAATTTTGCAGAGACTCAAACAATAGTATGGGGAAGATGTCTCGCACGAACTCGTGTGTTTCAGTGCTGTAAGTACTTCAGAGAGGGAAGAGAGGGCGTGGAGAATGAACCGCATGATCGTCGGCCGCAGACCCAAGAAAGCGCGGAGGACCCGTTCGGTACGAAAAGTGTAGCAAAGTTTTTTGGGTACTGGCAGGGGGTTATCCATGTAGACTTTCTTACAGATGCCAGAACAGTCACTGCAGCTTATTACTCAGAACTCCTGACAACAGAAGTGAAGGAAAAGATCCGATCCAAGCGGAAGAGAGGTGGAAAGCGGGTAGCCTTCCTTCAAGACAATGCACGGTCTCATACAGCCAAAACAACTATGGCAACCCTCAGCAAATTGAAATGGGACCTTCTGCCACACCCGTCATACAGTCCCGATTTGGACCCAAGTGATTTATACGTGTTTGGAAGGCTTAAATCAGACTTGGAAGGCATGTGGTTTGCGGATAACGACGCCGTCATCGGCAGTGTTCGGGAGTGGATACGCAGCCAACCGAAAAACTTTTACGAAAAGTGCATTAAGATGCTTCCAGAACGTTGGAAAAAAAATATGGACTCTGGAGGGGAGTACTTTGAAGGGTGATATGTGCAAATCTTTATTTGACAATAAAGGATTTGGTAAAAAAAAAAAAAAACAAAAAAAAAACAGTCCCGGTCATATTTGAATGACCTAGTAAAATAACCAGAATCAAGAAATGAATCAAATAACCTGCTTTATAGTACTCTATGTAAAGAAGACATTGCTGTGACACTCTAATGAATTTGCTTAACCAAACCTCCAAATAACCAATCTACACAAATATTTTAAAATGTTAAAACTGGGAAAAGAGAAAATTCTGCTAATTGTTAGCGAAACATTTCGAATGTGGTGTGTATTCATGTTCTGCAAATGTGAAAAGATCTAACTTTTTTTTTAAACAGTTATAATTACAATGAACAGTATCATTTATTTCACCTCGCACACCTGGATATGAAACCAGCTAGCGTCTACAAAGTGAATTTGACTTTAAAGAATATTAAAGAAATATTAAAGAAGTGTTTATGAGGAAAATCCAAGAATTAGTATCTAGTGAAATTTTAGCAGTCAACTTTGAGAAGAATATTCTACTGTTGAAAGAACATAAAGAAATATGTTTTTCTTTCTGTAGAACTTGTGAAGTTGCTAACTATACTCAAGTAATATCTTCAATATTTTTAAACATTATTCAAGGTGACATCTACTGTTTTCGTCCAACAATATAAACTTTAGATTAGGCATTACTTACACAACATGGCATCATTTCACTAAGTAATAAAAGTCCAGCATTAACAATTTTTTAACCTAACTTACCCTCCCATGTTTTAAACTTCGACTATTATTGTCTTTTCTTCTGATGAAGCCACATGATGTAGTGAAAGGTGAAAGCTAGAGAAAAAAAGTAAGTACATGCCAAAATTGGACTTATTGCTTAGTAAAATAAACTTCTGTTAAAAGGAATTGAAATTACTCTCTAAAATTTCATTCCTCCGCCTCAGTGTTATACATGTAATGGCTTCTCACAGGGCTGGGTGGGTGGACCTGGGTCGTGTTCTATAACCAAACATTTTCGGAGGCCTCAAAAAATCATTGATTTTTGATATTTGGTATGAAATACAGGTGTCCTGTATAATGGCAATATAAACATTATTGAAATTTATAAACAATTAGTTTATATATTTTGTGTTATTACCTAAGAGAGAGATACAAAACATGTTAATGGACGGCCTCCGTGGTTCAGTGGTTAGCACAGGGCCACAACGATAGAGGTCCCGAGTTTGAATCCCACCCTAGGCATGGGTGTTCTTTGTGAATGTCCTTTCATCAATTTTATCATGTCATCACTCATCCACATCGTCGCGATTAGCGACACTAAAAAATATCAAAACCAAGAATAATGGAAGGTTACTAATTTTTTTCAAACAATTGTTCATTTAGATATATTTAATTACAAAACCGGGCGTGTTCAGTATCAAATTATTATTTTAGCTATCAAAGTGGCATTCTTCCATCGTATCCAATAATATTATCTATGAAAATTATATTTTGTTTACTTTTAAATGATTTACATTGTTAAATATAAAATAATATACAGTAATCCTTAGCCATTTTTATCTCACGCGGGGTCTTGGGCAAGTGCCCTAGTTGCCCCTCCCTGACTTCTCAACTCATCTGTTTTTAATATTAAGTAAAATGGAGAATAGTGTATATTTAATACTTAAGTATTTCATCGTTATTCTAAAACGGAAATGAAAACAAACAAAATGATTCCTTCGTTACGTTTCTTACAATCGTTATGTGTGTGTGTGTGTGTGTGTGCACATAAGGTGCCGAGAATCTGGAGCGAACTAACCACAACAAGTCTCTGTGGCGGAAGTAGTGACGCAAGAGGAACGGGATTGCGCGGGCGTACTGTGTCGCTTCTCCCCTTTTCTACCATTATACGCGACCTTCCTTCAAAGATTCCCAGGATAGAGTGTAGGCGTTTGCAGCAGCGCGCATTGCTTTGCTCCGCCTACCCGCTTTCTTCCCTTCTCTACCGATATGCGCTATCTTGATCCACGTTTCTCTAGACGGGGTGTGTCTTTTTTAATACCATATTACCAAAATTGCCAAAATTGTCAAGTTAAAAAGTAGGTATGCTTCTAGGTATGGCCCATTAACTGTTTGTGGAAAGCTGTCATTACCTATCTGAATAAGATAGGAGTGATAGAGATATCCGACATGAACTGTGCATTTATTTCACCTAACTGCACTATAAAAACTTATCTGTTCACTAAAAACAAATTGTAAGAAGCATGTCCCTAGAAATTAGTTTATTGCTACTTCTCCAGATGTACGAGTTTCCGAGAAATGTCAAACAGAAACAAGAACGAGGCGTAGAAATCGAGAAGACACCGAGATTGGTTCCCTCATTTACGAGACGACAGTGTGCCAGGACCCATTTCGAATGCATACCCAACTCGAGACCAAACCGAATTCTTTCTAAGCAGTGTTGCCAGGTTTCTATTTTTTTCTTCGAAATAATTAATAATTCCTTTCTCCATGAGCAAAGAGATGATAAGACTGTTATAGCTCTTTTCAGTTCTTACGGCGGGCACTCTAGAAGCTGGCAGGGGAAGTGGGGAGCGGGAAAGCGACCAATCCAGCACGATAAGAAACATAGCGACCAGTAGAACAAGTTTCACGTAGTACTTTTTCCGGCCGCGTTGTGTCTCTCGGCGCCACTGCTGTTGTCTGGTTGGTCTGTTGCGTAATCCCCGCTCCCCAGTTCCCCTGCCAGCTTCTAGAGCGCCCGCCGTAAGAACTGAAAAGAGCTATAGGTGATATTACAGCCTTACCTTCGTCGTGTTATCAAGATCGCAAATAAATGAATAAATTACTAGCTCTTTTTCTGTAAACGACGGAGAACAATTAACATAACTTATTTAAAATTCTTGTTCAAATTGCAAATGATTTCAAATTTGAATATAATGCTACTTTGACGTCGCTCACATGGACTTGAAAATTAATTTTATCTATGCGATTATTCTGATTTCAAATATATATAATATTTATTGTAATATCATTGTGCAAAATTTATAAACTGTGACATTACAATTGTTTCATATGATAAATATTAGCACAATAATTTTTTGTTGAAGAAGTGAAATATATTATTTTTACACTTCAAACTTTGAGGAACTTTGAAAGCTTACTGCGGTATGTACTTCTAAATTCTAAATAATGCTTTTTAGCGCCATCTACAGTTTGTTATGTAAAAACAATGCGAACTCTATTAAACTTTAGTAACAATGCATTCTTATTTACACTTATTTAGTATTAACTATTACAGTTAAATTGATTGATTGGGTTAATTTTACTCCGCTTTTTTGCTACTTTTACTAATTGTGACGATGAGCATGATTTATGATATGATGAAATTGATGAAGAACACCTTATGCCCAGGCCGTGATTCGATCCTGGGACTCTTGGCGTCGAAGGAAGCTGTGCTAACCATTCCGCCACGGTGGTCGGCGAAATGCTGTTGAAGTATTAGTAATGACGTGGTAGTATTTCAGCTAGAGCTAAAAGTGTATATATATATAGTTGCAATATTATTGTCCAAAGTAACTGAAGAAAGTCAATTTACCCAATAGACCTCTCTGACTCGGCAATCGCTTACAGCAACAATAGGCTGTCATATGGGTTACAGCTTGGTTCTTATTGTTTACATTCGATTAAGTATTCAAATAGTACTGTGTTCCGCAAATTAAAAAGGTTTTAATATTTCCTCTAATTTTCTTGTATCAACACCATAGAAAATCCATAATAATTCTATAGGCTATGTAGAAAATAATATACTTATAAATAAAATTATACGTATTAGCAATTATTATTAACATGTCTAAATGTGAGTTGACAACAAACGAGACATTTTTGCAACACGACTGCAGTTAAAGAATATAAGGACAGAGATTAAAAAGAATGGACTTTCCCGTCTAAATCTGGACATCTGGTAGCCTTGCATGAAAGGTTATAGAACTAAAATTACGTAATATTGCACAATGCTGACTTATGGAGCCTGTCTCTCTCTATAACAAACCCATTCATTTATACAAGGACGAAATCGAAATTCTTTCAAGATCTGAAAAATCGTATTTTCGTATGTTTATAGATGTTCACATTATAATATTTCATGTATCGAAACGGACCTGTCCCCCATGGCCCCTCTTCTGGGTACGGGCCTGTTGCCAGACGTTTCAGTCTCTCCGAAATAAATAATAATTCCTCTATCATCATACGAGAGATAATAATATTAAGTGAAATAGAAAGCATTACAGCCTTAAATTTCACTATGGTATCACAAATCGAAATTAAATGACAAAATAATTTGCTTTCTTTCTTAAAACTATAGAGAACAATTAACAGAAATTATCTAAAAATTATGGAAACTTGATATGATTTCAAAATTAAACATAGCACTAATTCGACATTGCCCATCGGGATGTGAAGCAGTTTTATCTTTGCAGTTATTTTCTTTTTAAATATAAATACATATACATTGTTACTATATATGATTGTGGAAAATTTTAAAATTATGACACTACAATTGTTTCTTGTGTTAAATAGTGGTGCAACATATTTTATCTTGAAAGAACAAATTTGGGTTATTTTGTATTTCAAAGTTTGACGAAATTTTAAAGTTTGCTGGACTAATTTCTTCTAAAAATTTAAAACTTATTTTTAGCGTCATCTGTGGTTCGTTGGGTCACAATCCAAACTCTACTAAAGTTTAGTAACATTTAATTATTACTTTTTATTGCTGATTTATGAACATATTAATAACATATAGTTTACACGTGTGCAGTATCAATTATTACAGCTAATTTACTTTATATTTAATTACGTTAGTTAATTCTACTTTTAGGATTTTGCACATTCCTTCAAGTTATTTATTTATCTGAAGAGGCTTTTTGTATCATTTATTTGTTTCTTATGAAATGTTATTTCTGTATCATTAGTAGTCCTGTAAGAAATCTATATATATACAGGGTGATTCAGTAAAAGAGTGCAAAACGAAAACACGAAATAGTTGATGCACCACTGAACACTTGAAGATAGGAAAACTATCTTTTATTTTTGCACGATTTCACGGAATCACCCTGTACGGAATGACTATAACCTCCAATGCCAATATGATTATTCGAACTCTCTTTTGGAGCAAACCCCAGGTTAACATGATTATTCAGGACAATAATACCAAGCGCTTGCAACGTTTCACCACTACTTTCGAATTTGAACTATAGTTTCCTAATAGCTTGCATTTGGCGGCTGTCTCTGTTTTAACGTGTATTAACAGGTTGCGCTTATACCTTTGTACACAAAGCAATACTAAGCATAACCTCGAGCATAAACAAAATAAAATTAAGCATCAACTCACTAACAACGTAAATGCACACAGCTGCATATGCAAAGTCCGCTCTGCACGGGTCAGGGTTGAGCGCCTCTGGCGGAGAAAAGTGGACTGAGAGCGAGAGCACTGATACTAGGAGGATCGTAGCTGGCTATGACAGAACAAACTTAGAAGCAAGGATGCGATGATATAGCTTCAACACCAGTCCATAAAATACACTAGTATCAGTTCGGTTCCCCCAAACCTCCAACAATGCAAAAGAATATCTGCAAATAGTTAACTGAAACAATTCGAACGGTTTGTAGTAGTACGTACATGTGTGTTCTACAGTGCCTTCTATGGTCAATACGTCAGTGGAGCGGCGGTTAGCGCGCCGGGAAGTAAGAGCGCGTCTGTCGGCAAACTGGATGCAACATCCGCGTAACTGGAACCGCTAGCTATGTAATGAAGTAATCTCGTACAATTACATGAACAGTTACAATTAAGAAGAGCACATACCTTGTTACAAGGGGTGTGTGAAATGAAGGCATCCTGCTTTCACACAGTTACGGCATATTTACAGGAAATTTTTACTAATACGTATCAGTTCCTTTTCCAAAATTACTTCAAATTCTCTCCTGATATTTTCCTTCAATTCTTCTAATGTATGGCTTCAGTTTTAAAAGCTTGGTAGCTCGCCACTCAGACGTCATGAAAATGTCTGTTTCTTGTCGAAGGAGGGATTTTTGAAAGTACATTAACGTCGTCTAGTTTCTCCTCATTAGGCACATGTTGTTTTACCCTTCGCTTCTTATCAAGAACAGACCCTGATTAGCTAAGTTCACATGTATCTGTGTGAAAAAGGAACATCGGGGAATTCTGCTGCAAAACGTATTCCAACTTCCTTTCAAGAATTCGTAATGACGTAAGATTAGTACATAAAAATATTTTGTATGCATAGCGTGACATCATTAGACTGCAGAAAAGCACCAGTAATACGTAAACTAAAACAAAACAATCTAAAACACTTGTTAACACCTTAACACGTCACAAACACATGCAAACTGGACACCATTTATCTGAATACTGAGACACTGATGCGTACAAGGCCAGCCTACAGCTGTGGGTCTACATGCCGGCAAACGCGATCCTACTTCCCGCCGCGCTAGCCACCGCTCCACGGATGCCTCGATCATAAAAGGCACTGTATAAGTTGAGTTCGATGCATAAAACGTAGTCCGTAGCTCAAATTTCAGACAGTAGGTCCGCCTAATACTATAATTTAAAAAAATAGACTAGTTTCAAAAGTTCTAACGTTTTTCATAGTGTAATTATACTAGTTAACAGTATATTTTTTTCACCATTCTCACCGGGATATCAAGCTGACTAAATTGTCTGCAAAGTGAATTTGTCTTTAAAACATATTAATGAAATATTGGAGACATATTTTCAAGGAATATTCAATAAACGCTATCTACTTAAATTTTAAAAATCAACTTTAACAAAAACATTTCACCACTGAAAGAAAGCTAAATAATGTTACATTTTTGACTTAAAAGTTTTGAAAGTGGCTAACATCGTGAAGTAATTGCTTCAATATTTTAGAACTTTCCTGGAAGTGACATCTGTTATCCGGGCAACAAAATAAAGTTTTGACAAAAGGAATTATGATAGTAGTTGTCATCTACGATAACGTCGGTCGCTATTTAATATTCGCAATTTATTTGCACGTATTTAGAACTTATTTGCACGGGTGTTAATTAATTTGCACGTACATATAACTAATTTGCACGTACTTAGAATACTTTACATTTATGTATTTGCATGTTTATAATTTTTATGAATATATAATTATTTATTTTATGAAAAATATGTATATAGAAGGTAATTAGAGGTACTAAACGCTATGCATATGGTTTTATATTCATTACTGCAAAGTATGTAATGTATCAATCGATAATATTAATGTTTATAATATTGAAAATAAGAGTTTATGGTTTATGAACCGCTATAAAGGGTGGTAATGGGTGTAATTACAGGTCCAATTACGATTTGGGACGGTCCCGGTACTCGAACCCGCGATATGCAACGGTAATAAATGGTTAGGCCTATAGTGCACTATGTATGTAATAATGTATGTTATTATGTTATGAAAGACGATGGTTTGAAACAGGAGACGGTGAACTCCGCGCTGAGGGTAGACGAGAAAGGAATTTGGGGGATGTGCGATCTAGGTCAAATGACGTCAGAACGACAGAACAAAGAAAGAACCCGATTGACCAATCAGAACCGGTTTTCCCAAGGTTAATTAGAATGCAAGAACAGGTTAAAGGTATGCAACGCCGTAGGGTATGGGAAGGGTTTGATCCAGACAAGAAAGGAAGTCTGGGAATGCGCAGCAAGGGCCAATTTTTTGAAACTGTGCGTCGCTTGCATGCTAGAACATGTTTCTGTCTAAGTAGGCCAAGGTTTTCTAGAACACTAGAACAAAGGATGTCTGAGAATGCGCGATGTAGGTCAAATCTCTGAAGCTATGCGTCGCTTGTAGAACCGGTTTCCGCCGCCAATTAATATTCCGCTCAGGGTTGCCCCAAGGCACAGGACGCTTTAACGCAGGTTTTAGGCTAGAACGCTTCCATGTCAGAACAGGTTTCTGTCTAAGTAAGCCAAGATTACCGAGAACACAAGAAAAAAGGATTTTTGGATACCCAATTAGATTGGAGCGAGTACTTTAATTTGAACAAGGAGAACGAAGCGTAAGGGTTTATTATCTGTACTAGGAAGAAGGGAGAGCTATCAAGGACTGGGCCTACAGTTTTCACTATTTGCTTTTATCACGGGGTATCGAACCTAGGACCCTTTGATTATTGATTTAGGTAGTAAATTTATGTTACTGTGTGCTATTTAACATAATATACTATTGAGGTTATTTTTTACCAAACTTTGACTTTATGTCAAACATTTTCCCAGCTTATCCTTATTTTTTTTCAAATAATACAATTCAATCTGTTCAGGAAAGACTTTTAGTTACATTTTCGACTCACAAAGTGTGTGTTCTCAACTTCTATCTGTTTATTTTACAAGTTTAGCCTAATATTTACTCAAATAACACGATTTGAACGTGTTTTGACATACATACACACACACACACACACACAAACACTCACAGAAAGAGAGAGAGATTTTTTCCAAGTTTACAGGATTATTCTCCAAGTTTACTAAAATAACACAATTTAAATGTGTTTTGAATTAAATTTTGTACACACGAAGTGGTTTTCGTCAAGTTTTACCCTTTTATTTTTCAAATTTATGCTAATTTTACCACAGTAAGACGTCTTAGTCTATTCAAGAAAGAGTTTTCAATTATATTTTGGATGCAAAAGTATGTTTTGTCAAGTTCTACCATTTTATTTTACAAGTTTATTTCCATGTTTTTACTCAAATAACACAATTTCATCTATTCAGGCAACATTTTTTTATTATATTTTACTCACAAAGACATGTTTTTCAACTTTTAACTTATTATTACTCAAATAACACAACTTAAGCCATTCAGGAAGGATCTTTATTATATTTTGGATGCACAAATAGATGTTTTTAATTTTTTTACTGATTTTTTTTGCAGGGTTTGTATTAATTTTTATTTATTTTGTTTTGTATCATATATACATTTACAAATTTTTAACTTAGAGTTTAGTATTTAATTAAATCTTTTCAAAAACACTAAAAAAAGTACTTTTAGCAAAAATGTAAGCCACAGAATATATTATTATTATTATTATTATTATTATTATGGTTTACTGATTTCCACTTCGCCATTTTTTGTTTTGTATTTCTATATGTATTTATTTAGGTCAGGTTACGCCTGCTACGTAGGAAAGTTTGTTTATTTTAGAGTTTGCTGAGTATTTTGTTACTGATGTACTAGGTAAACGTTTTCTAAATATATCAGGTAGGGCTCCATGCTATTTTGGAGATGATGCGATCATTTATCTTATGTACCCAATATTATTTTGAGGCTTAGTGAATTCTAGAGCCTATTTATGCAGGAGAGAGGTCTTGAAAATTTTGATCTCACATAACCCACAACTATTATTTTATAGGATATTTTATATTTATTATGTGCCACTAGAATATCAAAGCTTGCTTAATTTTTATGTCTGTAACGCTGTTATTGTATTTCTAGCTAAGGCTTACTGGATAAAGTACACGAAATGTTTATCATTTCGACTATTTACCTTTATACGAGGCCAAATGTTTAGTGTTACTAAAATTATTGTGTGTCTATAAAGACTGAAATTCCTTTACCGATGGGTCCATAACTGGACGCTTACCAACATTGTTCCTTTTTTTAAAAAAAACAACAACCATTTTTCAATATATTGGTAATTCACAGGACAAGACGAAGTTCACAGACGACTGACTATATGGGCCATAGGTCCACTTGCTAAACTTTTTTCTATGCTAGAAGAATAACTTAGCCTTATAGCCTTTTTCAAGGTATTTTTGAAGTATTACTGGATTTTTGGGTGCATCAACACTTGGGTTATTTCCATTTGGTTTATTATACGAGGCTACAATCACTATCTGAACACTGAAATCCTCTGATTGAAACTAAAAGCTTAGGCTGTAATTAGGGACTTAGTATGTATAACGACAATTTATAGGACAACACGAACCTTACAAAGGATTATAGGTGACGTAGGACCACACGCCAGAGCTTTGTTAATCTGCAAGAAGCACAGAAACCAACATTGCATCCAAAAAGAGAAATCAATAGTCATACCCATAGCACAGTTTAAAAAACTACATAGCTGAAACCTTAGAGAAACATAAAACTGCAAACACAATATATCTAGATTCTTCCAAGGCATAGGATAGAGTAAAAAACATGGCTTGCTTATGGACAAACTCAACAACATAGGAATAATATAGACAAGCAATCCTTTTTTCAGTAGAAAATTCCAATTACTCAAGTAAGCTACATCATACGTAGTACATAAGAAGAGCAAATTAACATCATCAGCAGTAAACCATCATGCAACTTCTATCCGCTGAAACAACTAAGTGAGTATAATTTATCAGAAAAATGCCTACATTTCAGCCTAATTTACTTCTACATTAATAATACTACCAGAATACTAAGGCTTCAAAAGTGAACACTAAGAATAATGTTCAGACTAAAGTATAGAGCATCTTGCAAAGGATTATTACTCCCTACATCTACAAGTCAATAACAATTATTCTAAATACTACGAACTTGGACAAAATATAGTCAAATACACAACACAAGAAGAAAAATAATTACAAGTAAAACAGCAGACACTCAATATCTCAAAACAATCCGGTAAAAATATTCTACAACAAACTGCCTCATAACATAAAACTGCTAAGTCCCCAAAACATATACAAATACAATCAATAAAAACTACTTGAAATGGGAAAAATGTCTACAGTCTCACAGAGTTTATGTGAAATAACAGCAAAACTTAGAAGCATGCACAGTCAATAGTGCTCAATTTGCATACAGTTCACATGCAAACTCTCATGAAAAGGTTCAAAACTGTCTCCCAGCTCAGTTCTCATCTATACTTGGACAACAAAATCCTGCAACAAATTCTCAGAAATCCTACCTTTCCTACCCTTGCTTAAATAGCTAAAGTGCAATCTTCATACTAAAATATTGAAAAACGGCATATCTATTTACATAAAAGTGTGTACACATGTGTTTGTCTGCGTGTACTCTTAGATAAATTGATAAAAAAGCAATATAGTTATAAATCAAAGACTATACCTAATAATATTAATTTCAAAATAAGCTGATAGAAAAAGATATAATAACTACAGTATGAGCTTTTAATTGTTGTTAATTACAAAAAATAAAAGTTAAATACAGTAAATAAACCTGGTCCCTTACATTGAAAAAGGAACATAAATTGAGAGTATTTGAAAATAAGATCCTTAGGAAAATATTTGGGCCTAAAACAGATGAGGAGACAGATGAGTGGAGAAGGTTACATAATTTAGAAGTACATAATTTGTATTCATGTCCAGATATTATTAGAATGATTAAATCAAGAAGACTTAGGTGTGTAGATCATGTGGTACGAATGGGAGAGGAAAGAAGAGTATACAGGATTCTTGTTGGGAAACCTGATGGTAAAAGACCAATAGGAAGACCAAAAGAAAGATGGAGGGATAATGTAGAGATGGACCTAAAGGAAATTGGTAGGGAAGGAAAGGAGTATATAGATCTTGCTCAGGACAGGGACAGATGAAAGGCATGTGTTGCTGCAGCCATGCACATTCGGGTTTAAAAAGACTAGAGAGTTAGTTAGTTATACATTAAATAAGCATAATATTTGGATTGTAAGTAGAGAATATAACAAATGTACAATGCATTGTGCGAAAAATGTCAACTTTGCATTATAAGCAGAAAATTAAACCAGTTTGCCCTAGAAATACATTTTAAGAATAGCCCAAAATAGCATGCGTAATAGAAAATTAAGAAAACTTTCTGATACATAAAAGTACTGACTAGTGCTGAATGAATCAATTACTGTAAAATATTATTCTCTGATTCAAGTAATTTAACTGTAAACATTATCTTTTGTGTGTAAAATATAATTGTTAGTTGAACTGATAAGTACAAATATTAACTTTATACGCCTTCATACACTCTAAATAACATAACTTTGATATATAAATTAGTAACAATTTGTTAAAATTAAGTTAAACTGTAGAATTGTTTTCTTAAATAAATATAAAGTAGTAAAAATACTAAACAAATAATTCCTTCTTTTCCTATTTAAAGGATGCCAAACAGTGTAAACCAGTTGTTAGTGGCTAAATAACATACAATTTGAAGGCAGTAACAACATTTTTAAAAAATACTGTTTTTTTACCTAACTTTGTGAATTAAATACTAGTACATTTTGTCAAATTATAAATAAAATATACCTATTTCTTTGGTATTTGTACTAAAGTGAAGAAAATGTTACTAAAACTTGGCTAGTACAGTAAATCTGAGAGTTTTAGCTTTATTTGTCCGTAACTGGATATAATTGTAACTTGTTAATCTCGCCAAACACAATCTTTACCTCAATTTTGGAAGCTAACTGAACTTTAGCGTTTCGAATTACATATAGTGAAGGCCTCTATAGTGGAAAAATACACCCAGTCTGTAAACATTTGGAAATGTTGTCTCCTTCTCTGTCGAACCAGACCAAGAGTGTTCTCAAGTGTTTCAATATATTTCTTAACATAACTAAGTTTTCAAAAAAAGTATACCTTGTGCCCAGATAGCTTAGTTGGTATAGCGTTAGGCTTTTAACCTATCTGTCCAGGGTTCGAGTCCCTGTCTGGGCGATTACAATTTTTAAATATTGTTATCGGATCTTTTGCAGAATGGATATAAAATATGTTTACAGTCTAACAGATTATTATTTATCTAAAATTTTGCAAATAAGCTTTTAAGTTTCTCAAATATCAGCATCTTTAGCTAACAGTACAGCATAACCAGTATTATTATGATAGAAAAGTTCTGGTGGTAGAACCTACACCTACTGTAATATCTCTGTGGTATTAACTTACATGCAGCCCATAACTTTTGGGACTGTTTCTCCTCCGTTACATTTCCTCGCCATTTACCCTTAGCGTCGCGATTAGCCTCAGAAGCAAAAAAAGCGAAATCTTATATTTGTTCTTTTTTATATCTCTCAAACCACCTATACTATAGAACTACATTTAATGAATTTTGCAGTCTTCCTGTTTGATCTGTTAAATAATCCAGTCAATAAAAATATACTTGCATAGAAAAATCTGTTTTTCAGATACTTTAATCGGGTAATCTGCTTTTGCGTACTTCCTCAGAAATATACACAATCATAGTTCTTTATAAATTTAGCACCTGATATAGAATAAGTCGAAGTCTAGTTAGAGTTGGCCTGTAAGTGCTTCTGGTACAAGTAGTTACTTGAAAAAAGCAAATATTGGGTGTATAAAAGATAGCATTCTTGTGAAACAGTAAAAATCAACCTCATTTCCTCGTAACATTAGCTGTAAGTGCTTCTTGCAGATTAACAAAGCTCTGGCGTGTGGTCCTACGTCACCTATAATCCTTTGTAAGGTTCGTGTTGTCCTATAAATTGTCGATATACATATTAAGTCCCTAGTTACAGCCTAAGCTTTTAGTTTCAAATCAGAGGATTTCAGTGTTCAGATAGTGATTGTAGCCTCGTATAATAAACCAAATGGAAATAACCCAAGTGTTGATGCACCCAAAAATCCAGTAATACTTCAAAAATACCTTGAAAAAGGCTATAAGGCTAAGTTATTCTTCTAGCATAGAAAAAGGTTTAGCAAGTGGGCCTATGGCCCATATAGTCAGTCGTCTGTGAACTTCGTCTTGTCCTGTGAATTGTCAATATATTGAAAAATGTTTTTTTTTTTTTTTTTAAAAAAAGGAACAATATTGGTAAGCGTCCAGTTATGGACCCATCGGTAAAGGAATTTCAGTCTTTATAGACACACAATAATTTTAGTAACACTAAACATTTGGCCTCGTATAGAGGTAAATAGTCGAAATGATAAACATTTCGTGTACTTTATCCAGTAAGCCTTAGCTACTCTTGCGGCGGGCGTCCTATATGCTGGCAAGGGAGGTGGGGAGCGGAGAAGCGACCAATCCAGCGCGATCAGAAACTTAGCAGCCTGTAGAACGAGGTGCGCGCTGCACCTCGGTGGGTTGGAATAACCGCGAAATGGATTAAGCGCGAAATGGAGTAAGCCCGAAAGAACACAACCGCGAAACGTAACACAGAATTAAACGCGAAAGGAATAAGAGCGAAAGGTTTAACCGTGAAACGGAATAATCGCGAAGGAATCAGCGCGAAAGGTTTAAGCGCGAAATGGAATAACCGCGAAAGGAACAACCGCGAAACGGATTAAGCGCGAAACCAAAATTCAACACCGGAATATGTGCGAAAAGAACAACCGCGAAAGGGAATAAGAGCGAAACGAAAATTCAAAACCAGAATAAGCTCGAAAGGAATAACCGCGAACCGGAATAAGCGCGAAACGAAAATTCAAAACCGGAATAAGCGCGAAAGGAACAACCGCGAACCGGAATAAGAACGAAACGAAAATTCAAAACCGGAATAATTGAGAAAGGAACAACCGCGAAACGGAATAAGAGCGAAACGAAAATTCAAAACCGGAATAAGTGCGAAAAGAACAACCGCGAGACGGATTAAGCGCGAAACCTAAATTGAACACCGGAATAAATGCGAAAGAAACAACCGCGAAACGGATTAAGTGCGAAACCAAAACTGACCACCGAAATAAACGTGAAAGGAACAGCCGCGAATATGATTAATCGCTAAACGAAAAGTTAACACTGGAAGAAGCGCGAATGGAACAACCGCGAAAGAAATTGAGCACGAAAGGAATAAGAGCGAAACGGACTATGAACGAACGGAATAAGAGCGAAGAGATTAAGCGCGAAACGGATTACACGCGAACGGAATAACCGCGAAGAAACAAGTGCGAAAGGAACAACCGCGAAACGGATTAACCGCGAAAATTTCACTTTCGAGCTTTATCCCTTTTGCGTTAGTTCTGGCGACCCTACACCTCCCCTCCTCGACCTTGTAACTCTCGGCGCAACCGCTGTTGTCTGGTTGGTCTCCGGGGTATTCCCCGTTCCCCATTCCCTTGCCAGCATGTAGGTCGCCCGCCGTAAGAGTAGGAAAAACCTATAGTGTTGTTAGTGATGTGGATGTAGATTCAGCATCACTTGCGAGTTCACAAGTGGTTACGAAATCAGTACCGGGAAGAACAGTTGCAATAACCTCGCCATACTGCCATGAAGCACTTTCGAATGGCGTGGAATTTTCACAATTCTCGCGAGAGTCACTACGCCACATTTTGAAAAAAAAAAGAAAAATGAACTTTGCAAACAGAATTTTCCACAATATTTCAAAAGCTCAATAAGGGGTTTAAACCCTTAACCATCCCCTTTTGCGTACGTCATTGCTATATAAGGAACTCAGATTTCAGTGTGTTAGTCCACGCAGTAGTAAAGTCGTGGTTAAGTGCAATTTTGAAAATGGGCTCGTTTTTTCAAAGAATTTAATGTTCTTTACTAATAATGTAATTACAATTAATAGCATCATATTTTTTGAAGTGGTATAGAATGTCTTCGTCAATTTGAGTTTCAAATGTATTAAAGAAAAAAATATAATATCGAAAGTCGAAGAAACGTTATCAAGTGAAGACATAGCAGTCAACTTTGACAATATTCTTATGTTTTATACATATGTTAAAATTGTGAAAAATGCCAACTTTGCTGAAGGAATCGGTTCTACATTTTACAGCACTCTTCAAAGTGACATCTGTTTTCTGTACAACAAACTAAAATTTCGTCAAAACTATTTACAATTAATCTTTATAAAGAGTTTTTCTCGAAATATCCACCAGGTAATTTCCGGACAGGCTTCCTGTGATTTCTCGAGAGCCAACTTTATTCTCATTTTCAGGGATTTAACTTTTTCATAATTATATATGAAAATACACTGTTACTACAAAATTTACGATATTGTTTAATGTCCATTACCAGTCCTCTACGTTTTTTGATGGAAGCAAATTCTTGTTCTAGTTTGGTCAAGTCCAGTTTTCGAGCCATTTCGCTTTCGATGCTTGACAGCGCCAGTTCACTCAATCCCACTCTTGTCATTGTGCTTCTCAAGTAATTTTTAATCAATTTGAGTTTGGGAAAAAACACTCAGCTGATGAAAATATCACAGGTAGGGTCAAATACAGCATATATAAGAAGTGCACACGTCAGGAATGCTACTAGCTAGAATATTGTTTTCTATCAAAATAAATTCTGCAACTTTGCTGATGATCGACATGTTTCATCTTTTGATTTCAGTTTATACTACAGTGCAAGATACATATTCTTCATATTTATCCCAGAAATTAATAGCGGATGCCATTGTTTGTCGTTTTGTTTCGTTAGGGCTTGAAAAGATGAAACTTTCTTTGATTTATTTGATACTCTGAAATCCATTGTTTACTTGATTTACTAGAATATCTAAATCAGGGTAGAAAAACGCAATTTTCTTACCTGTCAACTACCCTTCGGCGTTAAGCTACTCATCTAATGAAGGTTGTCTTCTAATCTGGTCACTTTCTACTTTTCTAGTGATTAACGTTTTCTGTTTGCAGTTGTAGAAATAAAATATGTTTGGTTGAAAATATATTTTAACTCAGAAAGGAATACTTTTGTTAACTATAAATCTTTCTTAATTTATAATTCTTACTGCGCCCCCTAATCCTGTGCGGAGGTGTTATTTACTCCCCTGCAAACGACGATATATCGCCAGAGACGCAGGTGGGCACAAGTACCAGGATAAACATACCATTATTATTATTCATAGTAGTATCAAAGACGTTATTATACTCGTAAATTACGCAAAAAGGGGGTATAAGTCGAAACTAAAGCATTTGTGTTGGAACAAATAATTTGAAATATTTTTTTCAAAACGATCTATTTCACATTAACTAATATTGGAAGCACACAAATTGTATTTTTTGATAGAGGATGATAAATGCATTCCGAATATAATTATTTTTGTACATTCAGTATAATATGTATAACTTTAATGTGCAACATATGTTACCAGTCCCCTGCTTGCGAAGCCAAGTTTTACCATTGCACAAAATGGCAGGGAGTGCCAATTATGCAATAGCAAACGATCCATGTTGAGTTCGGGTTCTGAACGGTATTGCTACCCTTTCAATGCGGGAAGGGGATAAAATACCTAGAAATATATTACCTAATGCTTGGAGCCCCCGATATAGCCTTCCCACGATTAAATAATATAAGATTTTGACTACTACTCCAATCAATAACTCTTCTATTATCAGGAAGAGTTGTAGAAAGTGGTGCAGGAACTGCAGGAATTGCACATACTGGAGCCTCCGTTGACCTATCATTTTTTTCATTACATTTATCAGGAGTTTCCTCTATCCTAGGGGCAGTAAACTTTATTACAACAGTAATTAACATACGAACCATAGGAATATCCATGGAACGAGTACCACTATTCGTATGATCAGTAATCATCACTGCGGTTCTGCTATTACTATCATTACCAGTTCTAGCAGGAGCAATCACCATGTTATTAACAGATCGAAATCTAAATACCTCATTTTTTACCCATCCGGTGGAGGAGACCCAATCTTATATCAACACTTATTCTGATTCTTTGGGCATCCAGAAGTCTCTAATTTTACCGGGATTTGCATAATTGCACATATTTTAACCCAAGAAAGAGGTAAAAAAGAAACCTTCGGAGTATTAGGAATAATCTATGCAATAATAGCAATTGGGTTCCTAGGATTTGTTGTATGAACACATCACATATTTACTGTAGGAATAGACGTAGATACACGAGCATATTTCACTGCAGCCACAATAATTATTGCTGTACCAACAGGAATTAAAGTACCGGGTGTCCCAGAAGTCTTTCCCTGATTACAAACTTTATTCATATCCGCTATATACAATGTAGAGATGCGAAAGTGGTGCCAAAATGTTGGAAAACTAACCAAGTTTTTTGTTGCAGGTTTGAGTAAAGTGGCTGTAGTGTAGCAGTGTTAGTGCCCAGAAAACCGGAATGTTCACAAATCAGGAAAAAGCTCAGCATGTCCTCTGGTATCACGAGACCCGGTCACCAACAACAGTGCAGAGGAACTTTCAAATGTACAGAATTCTTTCGTCTAGAATATCTACCATCAATAAGTTGGTATTTTAAAAAATATAATTTATCTTCATTCCCAAATCCTGTCAAGTCAAAGAAACATTGTATGGAAAGATGCCACCGATGTCAAGAGCATTAATTCCAGATTCCTTGGCACTGACACTGCTACTACACTGCAGCCACATTACTGAAACATGCAACAAATAAACTTGGTTAGTTTTCCAACATTTTGGTACCACTTTCACATCTCTACATTGCATATAGCGGATATGAATAAAGTTTGTAATCAGGGAAAGACTTCTTGGACACCCGGTATTTAGATGAATTGCCACACTGCACGGAACACAAATCAACTACTCCCATTAATTCTATGAGCATTAGAATTTTTTTTTATTTACAATAGGAGGATTAACAGGAGTAGTATTAGGAAATTCATCATTAGATATTGTATTTACATGACACATACTACGTTGTAGCATATTTTCATTATGTACTATCCATGGGAGCAGTATTTGCTATTATAGCAGAACTGGTACACTGATTTCCACTGTTTACAGGAGTAATAATAAACCCAGATTAGCTAAAAATTCAATTTATTTTCCATATTTATTGGAGTTAACTTAACATTCTTTCCACAGCATTTCCAAAGACTGAGAGGTACCACGACGATACTCAGACTATCCGGACGCCTACACAACATGAAATATTGTGTCAAGATTAGGATCAATCTTATCATTTACAGCGGTAGTTATTATATTTTTTTTTACTTGGGAAGGCATAACAAGTGCTCGGCCAACACTATTCAATTTACAACAAGCATCATAAATTGAATGATATCAGATATCACCTCCATCCGAACATACATACTCAGAACTTCCAATATTACCAACTAATTTTTAAGGTGGTAGAAAAGTGAATGGAATTTAAGCTTCAAATATAAGGATAGCCTTCCTTAAAAATGGCAACCTGAAACCAAATAGGACTACAAGATAGATCCTCCCCATTAATAGAGTAAATAATATTCTTCCATGACCATACAATGCTAAGTTTAATTATAATTACAATATTAGTAGGATATTTAATAATATTATTATTTAATAACAAATTAAACAACCGGATACTTCTAGAAGGACAAGTACTAGAAACAATATGAACAATCATACCAGCAATCACTCTAGTTTTTATTGCACTGCAATCATTACGACTACTATATTTATTAGATGAAATTAATCAACCCTTACTAACCCTAAAAACTATTGGGCATCAATGATACTGAAGCTACGAATACTCTGATTTTATAAAAGCAGAATTTGACTCATACATAACCCCAACAAATGAAATAATAACAAACTCATTCCGACTATTAGATGTAGATAACCGCACAGTATTGCCGATTAATATAGATATTCGAGTCCTAACTACAACCCACAAATGTCTCACACTCATGAGCCATACCATCAATAGGAATTAAAATAGATGCCACTCCGGGACGACTAAATCAAGCAGGGGTAAACATTAGTCGAATTGGTTTATATTTTGGACAATGTTCAGAAATTTGTGGATCAAATCATAGATTTAAGAATTATTATTGAGACTACAACTCACAAATCCTTTATTAGTTGATTAATAAAAAATATACAAGAATCATTAGATGACTGAAAAGTAAGTAATGGTCTCTTAAACCACAAAATAGTAATATAACAACTACTTCTAATGAAAAAGTTAGTTAAAATACAATAACATAGGAGTGTCAAACCTAAATTATCCTTATGGATACTTTTTTATTCCACAAATATATCCATTAAGTTGAATCATCCTATTTACAATATTCATATCAACTTATTTTCTATTCGTAATTATTAACTACTATAATTGTAACAAACTATTAAATACTAACAATTTTATAATAAAAAATAAATCAAAAGATAAACACTGAAAATGATGATAAGATTATTCTCGTCATTTGACCCAACGTCATCAATTATGAATCTATCACTAAATTGAACAAGAACATTTCTGGGATTGTTAATAATTCCTAGTCCATTTTGATTAATACAATCACGAGTCTCTATAATATACGTATAATATAATGATAAAAAAAATACATGAAGAATTCAAAACATTTTTAGGAATACTTAATCACCAAGGAAGAACGCTCATATTTATTAGTATATTTTCAATAATTCTATTCAACAACTCAATAGGACTACTCACATATGTATTTACCAGATCAAGTCACCTAGTTCTTACTTTAACATTAGCCTTACCAATATGACTATCATACTATTTGGGTGAATTAATAACACAAAGCATATATTACCACATCTAGTGCCAGAGGGTGTACCAGCACTATTAATACCAATTATGGTGGGTATTGAAATAATTAGAAACCTAATTCGCCCAATAACTCTATCAGTGCGACTAGAAGCAAACATATATAATAGTCGGACATCTAATAATATCAATAATTTGAAATATTAGAAATTATTGGACTTTCAATATTAATTTTAGCATAAATTATATTAATTATTATAGAAACAGCCGTAGCATGTATCCAGTCTTACGTATTTGCATTATTAATTGCTATTTATTCCAGAGAATCAAAATAACTAATGTCAAGAACCCAAAACCACCCATATCACCTAGTAGATCAAAGCCCATGGCCAGCAACGGGCGCCGTCAGAGCAATAATACTAACAACAGGCCTCATTAGATGATATCATGAACAAAATATAATACAATTATTAATGGGAATAATAATTATAATTCTTACAATAATTCAATGATGACGAGATATTTCACGAGAAGAAACATATCAAGGATTACATACAAGTCAAGTCATAATAGGTCTACGATGGCGTATAATTCCATTTATTATTTCAGAAGTATTATTTTTTGTGTCATTCTTTTGAGCATTTTTCCACAGAAGCCTATCCCCAACAATTGAACTGGGAATATTATGACCACCAAAAGGAATTTTACCATTCAACCCAATACAGGTACCCTTACTAAACACAGCAATTCTTCTAGCATCTGGAGTAACAGTAACCTGAGCCCATCATAGCCTACTTGAAAAAAATCATTCTCATCAACCCAAGCCCTCACATTAACACTAATACTAGGAATATACTTCACTGTTCTTCAAGCATACGCATATTACGAGTCCCCATTTACTATTGCAGACGAAGTATATGGATCCACATTCTTCATACCAACAGGATTCCATGGATTGTAAGATTGCATGTTATTATCGGATCAACATTTCTAGGAGTCTGTTTAACTCGACATATTTTATGCCACTTTTCACCAACACATCATTTTGGATTTGAGGCAGCAGCATGATATTGACACTTCGTAGACGTAGTATGATTATTCCCTTATATTTTAATTTATCGATGAGGTAGATAACATTTACTTAGTATATTTAAAGCACATTTAACTTCCAATTAAAAAGATTATAGTAAAAATAAAGTAAATAATTAATATCATCATAAGTATCTCATTAATTATCATAGCGATTACCTCAATCGTAATAATATTATCCACACTATTATAAAAAAAAACAATTACAGACCGAGAAAAAAGATCACTCTTCGAATGTGGATTTGATCCCAAATCCTCAGCCCGAATAATTAATCTTTCTTATTTTTGATGTAGAAATTGTACTGCTATTACCAATAACAATCATTGTCCCCAGCTCAAAATTATTATACTGATTCTATGTAAGATTCTTATTTCTATTAATTTTACTTTTCGGACTATATCATGAATGGACCCAAAGATCACTAGAATGAGCATGCTGGAGTAATAGTTAATAATAACATTTTAGTTGTATTCAAAAGGTATTGAATACTTCAATTTACTTCATCAAGTAAGAAGCAAATGCAATTAGCTTCGACCTGAATAAATTTGTATTATATATTACCCTTACTTGCTTAACTGAAGCCAAAGGAAGGCGGCATATTAATTTTATTAATAAAATTAGGGTTAATTCCTCAGTTAAGGGAGTATATTAGGGGGCTGCTAACGTCCATCTTTAGTGGTGAAATTCCATTAATACTCCTTCCATTGTTTCTTTAGTATAAAATTACATGATCATTTCATGATAAAGTTGGGTTTTAAAAAAACTCAAGAAATGCTTACAAAGCTTTAATAACTTTTCCTAACAACTTCAATGTCATGCTTTACTTATAAGCTATATAAACACACATAAATTATTAATAAAATTACTATTAAAAATGAAAATATTAAATAAATATTAAAATAATTAGAATGTATTAGTTGAATATTCAAAGAACCACTCCTTATATATTTATACACTCCTTGCCCACCAACCAATTCAATCCATTCCATAGTCAATAGACTTAATATACCCCACACCTATAACAAATTGACTATTAATTAAACTCCCTGAAGATAAATAAGGAAGAAATCATATCCCACCTAACACATAGTACAGCGTGGCTCAAAACGTCACTTAACACCGCCGGTACAAGGCCACTGGCAACGTGGAAATGGTGATGACCAATCGTTATCAGGCCAAGAGGGAGCCACATTGACGCCACCAGCACGGTCGGCGGCCATCTTGATGTCCGCCACCTTGAATTCAACTTCAGAATTTTAAATGGGAAGGAGGTGATATGATATATCAAATCAGGCTAGAATGTCACGAGAAATGCAATGGTGAAGGTTTTTCCAACGTATCTTTAACCAGTAAAAAGTTATGACTGAATTCTTGTACCAATTTGCTCCTTTTCGATGTGTTACAAAAATGCCTTAAAATTTGTTTAGCGCATCGGTAATGTATCGAGATCAAAGTGATGTCTAGGGAGAGAAGTTTACATGCTATTGCACACGATTTTAATCGGATACATCCACGAAGAGCTGCGCATTATGAATGGTTGTCGCGAACAATTGAAAAGTCCTTCACAGTGACAAGGCTAATGTTCATGTTTATAAGGAAGTTCATAAACAGAATATACGACCCTTGTCATCTGATAACTAACTTTGGACAGAAACTGCTTCACAACGTTCCCATAGTGTTCTGTTGTTCCTCCCTATTGAAAAAAAACTCTGTAAAAACTACCTTCTTCCATAAGCAACGATGAAAAACCTGTTTATTTAACAAATCCAAGTAGCCCTAAGCATTTAATGTTCCGTTGATGAAAAATTGACTAACCAATCGTGTTCCACACAGCACGCCACACAATTAACTTACCAGCACAAACCATTCAGCTTTGATCTGTCGAAAATGGGTTATCAGATAAAAAGCATCAAATATTCTGTTTATGAACTGTCTTATGAACATAAACATTAGCCTTGTCACTGTGAAGGACTTTTCATTTAATGAAAGTATCACACTGTAATTGTTCGCGACAACCATTCATAATGCACAGCTCTTCATGGATGTATCCGATTAAAATCTTGTGCAATGGCATGCGAACTTCTCTCCCTAGACATCACTTTGATCTCGATGCGTTACCAATGCGCTAAACAAATTTTAAGGCATTTTTGTAACATCTCGAAAAGGAGCAAATTGCTATTATTTTTTTATCACCCTGTCTCTGAACCGCCCATCCCAATTTTTCCATCAGGCATTAGTACAAACTCTGAGCTACCTACATACAAAATTGGGGGAAAATTGAAAGGGGGGCATTGCATGAAATTCGCTCTTGAAGTTAGTCATTTATTTTTCTAAAAAAATACATAAAACTATATATAAAAATACATGTTTATTGATGCATTCATCTGAAATGTTATTTAAATGAAAGCTGATACTATTATAAACAAAAGAAGACAAACTTGAAGTTTCTACGGCAAACCCGAGGGAAGATACGATCGTTTATAACCTAATGCGTGTCATTCAAAGTGGAAGCGCATGTGGCGTACACGGAGATCTTAAAAAGCGCGTAACTTCTGAACCCCTTGACCAATTTTTAAAAAGTTGTCATTTTTGTAATCAGCATCAAAAGTTCTATAAGCATACCGAATTTCATCAAAATCGGGAACGGTGGGTGACATTTTCACAAAATTCTGGATGATTTGACATGGAATGACCCCAACCCGATTAGACAGGGCAGTTAATATCCCCGCTAAAAAAGAACAAACATTCTGATAATAAATTACTAAACAATATGAAACCAGCCCTAAGCCAACTCACACCAAAATAATTCTAATAATATTAGGAGAAACAATTAAAAACATTATAGACCCAACAAATAATAAGACTAAAACAATAAATCGACTTATATTGCAATCTCCTTCTTTTTATGAGAACCTCTATAGTTAAAAACTATTTAGGAAATGTTTATAACCAACCCTATAAAAATTAAGGATATTCAATCAAATAGTATTGTTATAATAATATTAGAACTATTTAAATTAAGAATACTTCACTCAATAAAAATTGTAACATCTTTAATTAAAAATATTACTCCTAGCAATAATAGAATTACCCCACTAATTAATAAAATAATGAACTTATAGTTGTAATAGAAAAACTAAAAACTATTGATTTAAGAACTTCATAATTACCCCTAAGCCCACAACTTAATATTCTACTTAAACTACTTAAATAATTTAAATGCAATGAAGTATTGGAGAACAAAAAACAATTAAAAAATTTAATGGAAATAAATGACAAAATAATAATAAATACTCACGAATATTACTTCTTCAGCAAGAAAATATACCAGAATAGTATATTCCATGCTGGAATTACGAATACAAATATAAAGTATAGGCCGCGCTTAAAAAAGAGAGTAGTGCAACTCCTATAAAACTAAAATTGGACCACCCAATAATTCTATTTAATAAACTAATCTCCCCCAACAAATTAATAGAGGGTGGAGCCGCTATATTAGTGATTCTTAATATATACCACCATAAAGACAATCTAGGAATATAATTAATCACTCCCCTATTAATTAATATACTACGGCTACCCATCCGCTTATAATGCTGATTTCACCAAGGTATCTGTTGTTTGTTGGGTAATTTGCCCCCATTCATCCAACAAAACACACTCAACTTCATTTTGGTTGAAAATGTGGTATTATTGGATTCTTTCTTCGAAAATATACCAGACATTCTTGATAGGATTAATGTCTGACGATTGAGGAGCTGTTTGCATCCAGCGTGGGGTGTTCTACAATAACCAGATCTTGGCTTTGAGGGCTTATTGTCCTGGGTGAAGATGTAGTCACCAGTAAGCTCAAATCATTTTCATTGAGTTGGATAGGTGCTCCTTCAAAATGCTGATGTAACGTATATGATCCATTGTATCACCAATGAAACACTCTTGTGTCCGTCAGATTTTTCTAATCGAGTTCACAGTTCTTTTATCGCCACGCAATTACGCGACCATCTGACGCCCATAGGCCCAAATTACAATTATATCACAAGAAAGAATTACAAATGGGCCAATGGGCGTCTGGTGGGCGTGGAATGGGATCTTGCCAACCACTGTGGAATGTGCCTCCACCTCAAAGCAAAGATCCCTTGATTACAAGGTCATATCTCCAGAATATCCTCTTCCTGTTCAGAGAAAAAACTTAATTGTTGAAGTTATTGTTGAAAAGATTCGATTTATGTTAACACTGTATAACAAGGCGCTATTGTTTGAAAGCAATAATATTATTGTTTACTATGCTCTACAAGGTGGAATATCAATAGAAATAACTGTTATATAGCTATTTTCTTTGAAATCTGGTCTATGGTCCATAAAATGCACATGAAATTCATCTTTTATAGAGAATTAATCACACCCTGCATCTACCTTTGTTGTATACTGCCCGGATCTAAACACAATTTGAGTGACTGTCACACAACAAGAAAATTTCATGATGAATTTTCTAATTCTTTTGTGCAGTTCCTCTTTCTTTAATTATTTTGTGCATATTTGTCCGGCTAATGTCAGGCTCTGGGGACTTAGCTGTCACGGTATCCAGTGACATGTGAAAAAACACCGTTCGATAGTAATCATCTTTGTTTATTGATTCATATTATGTTTAAATGTAAAGTGTGAGATTTGGTTTATTATGTGACAAAATTGGTATCCGAGCCAGACATCGGGAGTTGAGAGACGGGTTTTTCTGATTGACAGCCGAACTGTCAATACGCAAAGTACATGGCATAGTTGCACCAAAGCGGGTCGTCACGGAGGAAGGATGGACTTATTTTTGTCTGGACCAACGCAGAATTCGCCGCGGGAGACCAAAACTACTTTTCACGGATGACCAGGATAATCAGCTGGAGCCCAGGCTTGCAAGAACCGAGGACACGCCCTGTGACCGCATTTCGAGACAATGCATTTCCATCTCTTCGGAGACCCAAGCCAAACCTCTCTAACGTGTTTCCAATGGACAATTTTGAATCTGGTATAAATCTGCAGGACTTCGAGTTCACCACACAGTTTTATCCGCATTTTGTAGAGAGAGCAACTCCGCGCTACACTCTAGCGTGACTACTGTTTTGTCTCCGTCGACTACGTTCTTTTTGCGTACCGTCAGCGAGTTACCGATAGTGAGTTTACCAGTGTGTGCTTTATTCTGTGAAGCATTTCGCGGTGGTTTGTTTTTACCAAGCGTGGACTACCATAAAGATGGCCGGCTAAAAAGATAGAGAAGGAGGCCGTCGCCTTCCCCGACGCCTGAAACGATGCACCGCCACATCCGGTGAAGCCCGCCGACACCAAAGCCAACGCCAAGACCGACGACCGACCCACAGCGCCGCGAAGCCAAACATTGCCCAACCCCCAGATGGACGTTTCCAGTTCGACGTCCGACAGAAGCCCGTTACCAGAGAGAGAGAGAAGGATGACTCCAGATCAACGCCCGACAGAAGCCCAAAGAGAGAGAGAGAGAGAGAGAGAGAGAGATGATTCCAGGACGACGTTTGATTGATGCCCGACACAGAAGAGAGATTTGTGACCGACGCGTGAGAACGTACAGCCGACGCTTGTGAGAAGAGAGACACGAGACGTTCTATGAAAGTGAAAGTGCCCAATATCGCTGCAATCATCCTTCTCCGCGTTCGACCTTGAAGAACATTTTTGCCGCAAAGGAGCCTTGTGCAAATCCCCGCATCCAGGAAAGATGAACGATCGAACGATGTAGCAGAGTCGGGTAGAGTAGAGTAGAGTAGAGCCCGCAGACTAATGACCTAAATTCACGTAAAGGTTCAAACAAAAAGGAAATGGTATGTTGATTAGATCCATGATTTGTATGTATATTCACATGCGAAATTCCTCAGAAGTAAGAATGAGAGAGAGAGAGAATGAGAGAGAGTGAGTGAGGAGGCGATGTAAACAGTTTGTTGATTCCAATATTTCTTTTGTTGATACAATATATTCATATTTTTACCGTTCGTCAGTGTTAACATTTGATGTTTTTCAGGTATCTGGTATAATGCTATTAGTGTGTTATTATTGTTCGAGTCTACATATCTAAAGTAAACCAAAAGGTGTAACATTTCAACGTTTTTATCTCCGTCTCGCACTAGTACGACAATAAACGACCGTCTCAGTACCGAACTAAAAAAAACTTGGACCGTACGTAAAAGTCACGACAAGTGAAAACAAGAAGTAGCGGCTCCGGTCACGAAAGCCAGAAAATATCGGTGATGAGACGCGATGCGGTGACCACGCGTCACCCAATAAACAGCCGCTCTAGCCAGCCATGTCCCTTCGAGGGTTGCGGCGCAACGAGTTTAGTTTCAGGGTTAGTTTAGTTTAGTTTACTTAGTTTTAGTTTATTGATTCATTCATTTGGTTTATTTACTTCGCATTTTTGCTACTTTTGTCTAATCGTGACGATAAGGATGATTGATAAAGGAACATACACAAAGCACATCCATGCTCATGCAGGGATTCGAACTCGGGTCCTTGGCGTCGTAGAGCGCAATGCTAACCGCTCCGCCACGGTGGACGGCGAAATGGTGTTGGAGTATTAATGTGACCACCAATGCTACGGTAGCATTGCAGCTAGAGCTAAATATATAATTGTATAGTTGCAATATCACGGAATAAAGCCATCTCACCAATCATCATCTCAGCTCCCTGATTCGACAATCAACAATCTCTTACAGCAGACAAAGGCTGCCATATGGCGTACAGATTGGTGTTTATTCTTTACATTCAATTTTCTAAAGTATTCAAATAGTACAGTCTTCCGCAAATTAACAATGATTTCACATTTCCTTTAATTTTCTTATACCAACACCATGAAAAATCCATAACAATTCTATATGTAGAAAATGATACATTTATAAATTAAATTATACGTATTAACAATGATCATTAACACGTCTAAATGCGAGTTAACAAAAAAGAAACATTTACACAATACGACTGCAATTAAAAAAAAAATGGACTGTACCGTCCAAATCGGGACATCTGGTAGCCTTGCATCAATGGTTATAGAACTAAAATTACTCAATATTGAACAATGCAGACTTCTGGAGCTTGTGTCTCTTCACAACAAGCCCATTATTTTATGAAAGCACGAAATCGAAATTCTTTCAAATCTGAAAAATCGTGTTATTCTCTGAAATAAATGACAATTCCTCTTTCGTGATCATAGAGATGATAAGATTAAGTGGAAGAGAAGGCATAATAGCCTTAAACTTCACTATGTTATCAAAATAGTAAATAAATGAATAGGTAATTTGCTTGCTTTCTGAAAACTATAGAGAACAATTAAGTCAATTTATTCAAAAATTATGGAAATTTAAAATGATTTCAAAATTAAATGTAGCACTAACTTAACATAACACATGGGGATAAGAGTTTTACCTATGAAGTTATTCTCTTTTAAATGTAAATAAATGTGCATTGTTACTATGTATGATTGTGCAAAATTTTAAAATTATGACGCTACAATTGTGTCTGGTGCTAATTTTTGGAACAGTATATTTTCTCTTAAAGAAACAAAATTGAGTTACTTTGTATTTCAAACATCTGACTTGATTTTAAAGTTTGCTGGACTAATTACTTCTAAAAATCTAAAACTTACTTTTTTAGCGTCATCTACCGTTAGTTGTGAAATAATGCAAACTTTACAAATGTTTATTTAAACTAAATTTATATTTTCTGTTGCTCACTTTAGACAATATTAATAATAAGTAGTTTACATATGTGTAAGTTCTATGCAGTATCAACTATTACAGCTACATTATTTTATATTTAGTTACGTTAGTTAATTCTACTTTCAGGATTATGCACATTGCTTAAAATGATTTATTAATCTAAAGAAGCTTTCTGTATACTTTATTTGCTTCATATGAGAAGTTATTTTTGTATCATACGGTAACCTTGTAAGAAGCCTATATATACACAGGGTGATTCAGTAAAGGAGTGCAAAAAAGGAAACACGTAATAGGTGATACAGCACTGAAGACTTAGAGCTAGGAAACCTATCTCTAATTTTTGCACGATTTCAAGGAATCACCCTGTATAGAATGACTATAACTTCCAGTGGCAAATGAGTATTCGAACTTTCTTTTGAAACAAATCCCAGGATAACAGAACTATTCATTCATGATAATACCAGACACTTTACAGCGTTTCACCGCTACTTTCGAAATTAAACTACTGTTTCCAAATAGCTTACATTTTACGGTTGTTCTGGTTTTATCTTGTATTAAGAGATGGTGCTACGTATCACTTTGTGACAATAGTAAGCATAACCTCGAGCATGCAGAAAATAACAATTAAGCATCTACTCACTAACATGTAAATTCACACAGATGCACATGCAGGATGAAAACTCCGGTCTGCACAGATCAGGGTTGAGCGCCTCTAGCGGAAGCACGCGCTGGTCGAAGGCTGTTAACAGCAGTGGCGTTCCCGCCACAACGGGATCTCGTTCTCTCTCACGTGTTCATTGGTGGAGCCGTCTCGCGTCATTACTTGCGCAGAGACTTGCTTTCGTTCGCCTGCTATAGAGATAGCTAGGACAGAGTATATATGTGAGGGTGATAGCGCCAAGGAGGGAAGGATCGTAGCGGGCTATGACAGAACAAAGTTAGAAGCAACGATGTTGATGGTTTTGCTTCCACAAATCGACTTACTAAACTTTCTTTAAACCACTTGTATAAGAAAAGTGTTTCTGCGACACTCTTACCAGTTTGGTGCTCCAAACACCCAACAATGCACTTTTGACAGAGATTTTAAAATGTCAAAATGGCTATAAAAATGGAAATCTGGAAATAGTTAATTGAAACAATTCGAACGGCATGTACAGGGTGCCCCAGCGTTCATTTACCATTTTGATTCACGTAGTACTCATGTGGCCCCAGAGTAGGGATGACGTGATATGTTCAGACTCCATTTCAGTAAAACATGGTCGGCTACACATCGCGCATTTGCTGTTGAGATATTTTTTTAAGAACAGTGAATCTGTGGTTACGTATCAATCCCTAAGATTATATGTTTATTTTATTAAGTCTCTCTGAACGCTTCACGTTGACCAGGGCATTCACTTGTTTTTCTCAGTTGTCTCAACCTCTGAGGCATGTTTACAATGCACAGTGTTGTGCCATGCAAACCTCCTGAGCATTCAGGAAACAGGTAATTTCTTCTGGTTATAGAGTCAGCGGTTTGCATGGTGGCAATTAAAAAACACGATTCGGCGTAGAGGAAGAGCTCGATGGCCTAGTAATATAGAGGTGAGACAAGCTGAGAGGGGACTGACTTTTGGGATTGGGTTGAGAGAGAAGAGGTGGTCAGCAAGGCAGTAGGTCAGAAGTGGAACGACGCTCTGGTCGACGAATTGGAGAAGCTAACAGAGGACTTCGCTTATTCTATTGAGCTTAAGACTTCACATAGACAGGTAATTATCCTAACACCCAGCCATGATTCAGGTTCAACGGTTCACGAAACCCAACGAGTGACTATTGTCTTTTCTGTAGTTTAGTTCCTTAGTGTGATTTTGTACCTTTCGCATTGCCGAGCGTTAACTCGTCATGCCAATGACGAGTGCTCTCATCAGAGGATGAATGATGAGTAATTTACATCACCCCTTGATTAATTAGTTATCAGTTTAGGTATTCATAAGATCCCACGAACTTTAAGGTTTGATACCGTTATGGCTAAACCTCGGAATTTACGTTTTTATCTTATTTTTTCCTTTGCGGGCAAATTAGAAATTACAAGTTATGTCAGCGTTTCATTAAAAAACGCAACACCTGACGAAGTTTAATAGTGTCTAAAATAACCTATTTTGCTTGTTAGAACCTATTTTAAGTTTATGTGCCGAAATAGACCTTTGTTTAGATGTTTTATATATATTTTTAGGTTTTACAGAATTTTTATACCTCGCAGAGGGATTTACTAGGTTGGTGACCAAACAATTCAATGACTTGCCGGTTTGAAACAAGTTTTCTGTCTATTTCCCTCCCCCATCCAAGTCTATGATGTTTTTTCTATGTTCTAAAGTTTAGTTTAGAATCTAAACAGAACAGATTGTCTGACACCACTGTTACCTGCACACAGTGGCGGCGATGATAGGGGACAGTTGCCGCCTACTTTTTGCCCCCGCACTATGCACTCTTAATGTTAAGTTTGTCTACTAAGATAAAGTAAACTGCCCTTGTGCCCCCTCCCTCCTCTTCCCAGTTTTGGCAGCCAATCGCTTCTTCTGCCTGCACAGTCCAAAGTGCAAACTTCTGAACCACGTGGTCTTGCTCACTTTCGCGCCAGTTCGGTTTTTTTGTGGCATTCACGCCTTGCGAAGTAACGTTTCAACATTCAAATTTGCACCACTGACTTTCTCCGTTGAAAGATAATTAAAAGAAAAACAAACTCTTGTACTTTTTTCTTTCATGTTTCACCAAAATTTCATGATTTTTTATCATAAACCCGAAATTCAAAGAATTCCAAGTGAGTAGCCACCCTGATATTGTGAATCAAATTTTGCATACTACTTAATTTTTCATGTCAACAAGTAACTTTTGCTAATAGAACAAGTATAGTGTCGCAATAATTTGTGGATAATTTTGATAATGAGCCATACAAATGAAGGTTTTTTTAGAAAATTAATATTTGGTTGTTACATACTAAAATTTCTTATGGCTCTTGTGATTTTTCTTAACGATTGTATCTAATCAGTACCTACTTTTTAGGAATTTTGTAGGATTTTTGAAATCTACTTCAGGATTTTTCGAGCCTAATTTAATATTTTTAGAACTTATTTCAGAATTTTTAGAACGTATTTTAGAATTTTAGAACCTGTTTTGGGATTTTTAGAACCTATTTTAGGATTTTTAGAACCCATTTTAGGATTTTTGGAACCTGTTCTAAGATTTTTAGGACCTATTTTAGGATTTTTAGAACCTATTTTAGGATTTTAGAACCTATTTTGGGATTTTTAGAACCTATTTTAGGATTTTAGAACCTATTTTAGGATTTTTAGAACCTATTTTAGGATTTTAGAACCTATTTTAGGATTTTTAGAACCCATTTTAGGATTTTTGGAACCTGTTTTAGGATTTTTAGGACCTATTTTAGGATTTTTAGAACCTATTTTAGGATTTTAGAACCTATTTTAGGATTTTAGAACCTATTTTAGGATTTTAGAACCTATGTTAGGATTTTTAGAACCTATTTTAGGATTTTTAGAACCTATTTTAGGATTTTAGAACCCATTTTAGGATTTTAGAACCTATTTTAGGATTTTAGAACTTATTTCAGAATTTTTAGAACGTATTTTAGGATTTTAGAACCTATTTTGGGATTTTTAGAACCTATTTTAGGATTTTAGAACCTATTTTAGGATTTTTAGAACCTATTTTAGGATTTTAGAACCTATTTTGGGATTTTTAGAACCTATTTTAGGATTTTAGAACCTATTTTAGGATTTTTAGAACCCATTTTAGGATTTTTGGAACCTGTTTTAGGATTTTTAGGACCTATTTTAGGATTTTTAGAACCTATTTTAGGATTTTAGAACCTATTTTAGGATTTTAGAACCTATGTTAGGATTTTTAGAACCTATTTTAGGATTTTTAGAACCTATTTTAGGATTTTAGAACCCATTTTAGGATTTTAGAACCTATTTTAGGATTTTAGAACCTATTTTAGGATTTTTAGAACCTATTTTAGGATTTTAGAACCTATTTTAGGATTTTTAGAACCTATTTTAAGAGCATATTTTAGGAACCTAAAAGCACACATTTTAGAACCTAAAAATTCGAGGTCGGATACCCTATACCCTTACCATTACCAACTGGGTGAAGAAGGTTCGCAGATCTAAACACATTGAAGCACAGAATTGTGAAGGAAATTAATGCCATACCGGAAGACACATTCTTGCATGTGATGGAAAATGTGGTTACTCGAGTGTGTGAATTCATTAACCAGGATAGTGTTATTTTCAAAACATAGAAATGTTTCTTGTGTAGTTACAATTGGCATACATATGTGTTTCGGGTATCACTGTTGTCAATAAATTTGATCAATGATTGAAGACACAGTACATGTTTAAGAGTGTTAGATGAATGCTGGGTCACCCTGTATATGTGTGTTCTACAAGTTGAGTTCGATGCATAAAACACAGTCCGGAGCTCAAATTCAAGTCTGTGAGTTCGCGTGATACTATAACTTCAAAAATAGGCTAGTTTCAAAAGTAGCTGACATTTTTCTTATCAGTATAATTACAGTTAACAGTATAATTTATTAACTGGTTACATACAGTAGGAATAAAAAGCTCACTGTCTGCAAAATTCGACTTTCAAACTTATTAATAAAACATTGGTAAATATTTTTGGAGGAACTTTCAAAAAACGATATCTACTGACGTTATAGAAATAAACTTTAAGAACAAGATTCTACGACTGAAAGAAAGCGAAAAAACGCTCCTTTTCTGCCTTAAAAGTTATGAAATTTGCTAACATTTCAGCAGTAATCACTTCAATAATTTAGAAATTTCTTCAGGGCGACATCTATTGTTTTCCGTGCAACGAAATAAACTTACAACAAAAGGAATTCCAATTACTTTATACATGTAGCGTACGCAGGATTTCATCAAGGGAGGAGAGGGGGGAGTATTTCTTAAACTGTTCATCCAAATTCATATTACCAGTGTTTTATAATAGTTTAATTACTACTACTATTAGAACCACACTGCCTGAAGCTGTGAAACACATTTCGGGTTACACAATAAAAGCACAGATTATGTAAGAGATATGTAATAGTTCTAGTTCATACATGATTTAACTTACATTTCGGCAAACGCACAAGGTACACAGAAGCAACCTTGCATGTCACAGTTTCGTATCGAACAACTTCCTTCGCTTGTCTTTGGTACAAATAAACAGGCAACCTATAAGGGTTTATCAACCATCTCGCGCATGCGCGTTGCACAACATCCTGTACGACAGGAAATGGCCATACTATTACTACTAATGATACTGCTGTTACAATTTATACGACTATTATTACTACTACTACTATTAAATAGTTTAGATCTACATAACATATACTTATGAACAGTGGCGGCGATTAGAGGGGGCTAGGGGGCACTTGCCCCCTCACACATTTTGCCACATTCGCTCCCGCAATATGCTAAACCTTATCTACCAAATGAAACTTTGAAACGAGATCAGTGTCGCATGTGACAATTGTGTAATTGGTCGAGACACCATTCACAATATTCAACCCGACGATCCGGATCATTTACACCGAGATGTTGAAGCTGAAGTTTACAGGGGTGCCATTTGTGCGCTTGCAAGATCCGAATGATTGATGGTTGACTAACGCCATGTTTTTGTGATAATCGTCGTGTGCTACAGTTTGGGGCCTCTGCAAATGAAGCCAGGAGTGCTGTAGTTGTTTCTTCGTCGGTGCAAATTCTGGGACGTCCTGATCGTCGCCTGTCGTTGACTGATCCTGTCTCCCGGTACTATTGGAGTAATTGTGCAACTGTCACATTCGACACTGACCTCACTTCCACGTAGTACACCCTGGACTGCATTTGGCAGACGAACGAGGCTCTGGCGACTGGCCCTATGGCCAGTATAATTCTGTGTGTTGTTCTGTGTCTTGTCCTTATATGTGCTGAGTGCGTCTATACAGCCTCAGCTTTTAACCAAAGTGAAAATATTTTAATACTGCCTTCGAATCTAAGGCGCAGGTTTTTGTCAGATTTTAGACGTCCAAAATTCAGGTGCGCCTTAGATTCGATGGCGTCTTCGAGTCGATGTATATAGTACAATATACGTATTTCATGCACGTACGTACAACATAGAATCTACTGCAGTCTCTAATACCGGTAGTAACAAAAAGTACATATTTTTTTCTTAACTTTCCTTAAAATTACCGGTAGCTGCAATACAACAATCAACATTTCGTGAGAGTCTGAGAGTGATAGTGAAAGTGAAGAGACTGATTGACAAATAAATTATACAAACAGAAGTTATCGATGTTGCAAGGTAAGGTACCGTATATCGTGTTTGTAAACAAATAAACATGTACCCTAGAAATGTTTAAATAAACAAAAAAACGGCGTGTTCCAGAACGAGGTTGAGTATCCACTGTAAAACAACAACAACAAAAGAGTTCTGTGTTTGTTCGCTGGAGTTCTTGTCTGGTTAGGCGGGCGGCCTAATGAGAAGTGGTGAGAGGAGAATACGCCGCAGACCAACCATATACCAGCTGTGGCGGCTGCGCGCGCCACGTTCTACAAGCTGCTGTGTTTCTCATCGAGCTGGATTGTTTGCTTCCCCGCTCCCCACTTCTCTTGCCAGCATATAGAGCGCCCGCCGTAAGACCAGACAAGATATATGAACAGGAACAAAGCCAGTACTGACTGCTGACGTCACAACTTAATTGGTAAAGCTGACCTCTATCGTAAAAACCCCGAACTATAAGACCAACTCCGGCTATATAAGTAACGATATTGAGTGTCTTGTGGCACACCTACATTACATTGCTGTGACACTCGTAAGCTGTGTCATCTACACAGATATTTTAAAATGTCAAAGCTGGGAAAGATAGAATTCTGCAAATTGTTAGCGAAACATTTCGAACAGGTTTACATTCATGTTCAAGACGAGTGGGATGCATAAAATGCGAATCTCACTTTTCAGCTTGTAGTCCGAGTAATAGTATGATTTCGAAAATGGACTCGAAAAAGACCTAACGTTTTTCTTGAAATCGTAAATACAATTAACAGTATAATTTTTTGAACTGCGAGCACATCTTAACCTTAAACCAACTAGTATCTACAAAGTGAATGGAAGAACCATTATCTAGCCAAGTTTTAGCAGTCAACCAGTCAACTTTGAGAAGCATATTCTACTTTTTAAAGAAGGTAAAAACCACGTTATATTTTTCTGTAGAACTTGCGTAAGTTGCTAACTATGCTCAAGTAATATCTCCATTTTTAGAACGTTCTTCAAGGTGACATCTACTGTTTTCCGTGCAACGAAACAAATGTTTATAAGGAATTAGAATTACTCTTTAAAATATTGTCTTCGCTTCAGCATTATACAGGGTGTCCACATGAAACCTTCCTGATTTCAAATTTGCAATTGTGGGGAAACATTTCGACAAAGAATCTTGCGGTTAGCGGCATCTTGTAAAGCAACTAAAAAGGTTTTTAGCAACGATGACAACAGCACAAGAGAGAGCGCATTGCGTAGTGTGGTATGCTGAAACGAAGTCGCCAATTTCAGTCCAAAGGCATTTCAGACGTGCGTTTGAATGAGAGCTACCAGACGTTCAGACAATAAAGGCTTGGTATAACAAGTTCCTAGCCACTGTGAGTTTTAACCGACAGTCAGGTCGACAGTGGGTCGAGATCAAATATTAGCTAGAGATTTTAAGGGTTACGAAAGGAACCTACGTAGAAGTGCACAAAATAAAATAAAAAAAATATAGAAACTTTTTGAGTTGCTTTGCATGCTACCGCAAACCGCAAGGCTTCCATGTGGACATTCTATGTAGTGATTTCTCACAGGGCCGGTGGGGTGGGTGAGGCTGGGGCGTACAGTATACGTGTGTCCTATAAACAAAAATTTTCAGAGGCAAAAAAGTAACAATGATTTATTTTCCTTGGTCTGAAATACAGCTCCTTTATAATGGTTAGATACATATTATTGTAAATGATAAACAATTACTTTATATATATTTCGTATTCTTGCCTAAGAACAAAATATATGTTGAAAGAAGGCTTCTGTGGCGCAGTAGTTATCACAGCGCTACGACGGCAGACGTCCCAAGTTCGAATCCCACCCTAGACATGGGTGTTCTTTCTGAGTATCCATTCATTAATTTTATCATATCATCACTCATCCACATCGTCGCGATTAGCCAAAAGTGTAAGAAATTGATACTAAATAAGGAAAATCAAAGCTGAAGGTTATAACCAAGAATCACGGAAGGTTACTAACATTTCTTAAATAATTGTTAATTTGAACGAGACAGTGGTGAAATGTTCATTATATTTAAATACAAAAGTGGATATTGTGCTAGTTGCCCCTCCCTGACTTCTCAACTCGTCTGTTTTTAATATTAGGTAAAATGGAGAATAGTGTATACTTAATAATGAGAAGTATTTCATCCTGAATCTAAAACTGAAATGAAAACAAGCAAAATAATTCCATCGTGACATTTCTTACAATGTGTGTGTGTGTGTGTATGTGTAGATACCGGGAATCTGGAGCGAGCGAACGAAAATAAGTCTCTGCGCAAGTAGTGACGCGAGAGGGTTCAACCACTGAACAAGTGCGAGGGAACGGGATTGCGTGGAAGGGAAAAAACTACTGAAAGTACAAACCGTTGCAACAGTGTGTACTGCTTCGCTCCGCCCACTCGCTTTCTTCCCATCTCTACCGTTATGCACGACCTTGCTTCAGAGTTTCCCGGGATAGAGTATAGCTGTTTGCAGCAGCGTGCATTGCTTTGCTCCGCCTACTCGCGTGATGCGCTACCTTGCTCCACAGTTTCTTGAGACGGGGTGTGTCTATTTTAATACCAACTTACCAAAAACGACCTTGTCAAAATTGCCTATACCCTGTCACAGCTAACTGTGGAGCAAGACGGCGCATAGCGTCAGTGAAGCGTGGAGAATCGTGTACGCAGAGCGAAGCAGTAGACACTGCTGGGAAGGCTGTTAACTGCAGTCGCTTTTCCCCACTCCACGTAGTCCCGTTCCTCTCACGTGTTCATTGGTGGAGCCGCCTTGCGTCGCTACTTGCGCAGAGACTTGTTTTCGTTTCCCTGCTCCAATGTTAGCTGGGACAGAGTATAGTCAAAAAGTTCGTATGTTTCTATACATGGCCACTTAAGGCTCGACTGCACCTTCGGTATCTGTAAGGGCGATTTTTTACAAATTCTCTCTCCATTCGAAAAACCGCTGGGATATTCCAAAATTTGAAAAATTAGAATTCCTTCTAGAGCATTGATGTGAATTTTTTGTTTGTCGAATGGAGAGGAACATATGAAAAAAACCGCCCTTACATATGCCAAACAGCCAGTCGATCCTTAACCGTTCATGGAAGGTGTCATCATAAAATATCTGGAAACGATAGGGTAGGATAGGAGTGATTCAGATTTCTGATGTGGACTATACCCTGTACCAGCTAACTGTGAAGCAGGGCCGGGTATAGCGGTAGAGAAAGAGAAGGGAAATTGAGTGGGTAAAGCCAATGCGAATGAGGGAAATCGGGTAACTGCAGTCGCCCCCTTTCCATTACGCAATCCCGTTCCTCTCACTCTTCATTGGCGGCGCCGTCTCGCGTCACTACTTTCGCAGAGACTCTTTCTTGTTCGTTTGCTCCACAGATAGCTCGGACAGGGACAGGGTATATGTGTTTATTTCACCTAACTGAACTATAAAAGACAATTACTTATCATTTCAATAAAAGCCAAATATCAAAAGGATGTCTCTAGAAAACCGTGTATTGCTCCTCTAGATGGACACTCAATGTACGAGTTTCCGCAGATCTAGAGACCGAGGCATAGCAGGAAGAAACGCAGATCGAGAAGAAACTAAATCTCTTCTAAGCAGTGTTGCCAGGTTCAAATTTTCTTCGAAATAAGTAATATAATTCCTCTTTAAATGATCATAGAGATAAGAGTTGTTTATTGATTGACTTGCTTTATTTTACTTCGCTTCTTGTGCCACTTTGATTAATTTGCGAAGATGAGGATGAGTGATGACATGAAATTGATGAATGAACACTCACAAACATCCATTCCCAGACCGGGATTCGAACACGGAACCCATGGCGTCGTAGCACGATAAGAGTTTTAACTGGCATAAAGCCTTACGTTCATCATGATATGAAAATCGTAAAACGTGAATACATTATCTTGCTATCTTTTTGAAAACTGTAGAGAACAATTAAGATTTTTAAGAACTGTCGACATTTCAAATGAATTCAAATAGAAATATGACACTAAAAGGACTGTCATTTAGACATAAAACAGAATTGTGTCCATGCGATTATTCTGATTTCAATTTTATATACAATATTTACTGTAATATGGTTGTGCAAGATCTACGCAGTATTAACCATTACAGCTAAATTGATTCATTAATTTGATTTATTTTACTT
>NC_139254.1:28577799-28660299 GCF_977018435.1 Lepisma saccharinum
GGAAGATGTCCCCCATGGCCTTTTCTGGGTACGGGCCAGACTTCACGTTTTCTAAGAAATAAATTATAATTCCTCTTTCATGATCATAGAGATGATATAAGATTAAGTGAAAGAGAAGGCATTACAGCAGTAAACTGCACAACGTAACAAAATCGAAAATAAATGAATAAATAATTTGCTCTCTGAAACAACAGAGAACATTTAAGAGAATTTATTTTATGGAAATTTCAAATGATTTCAAAATTAAACATAGCACTAATTCGACATTGCCCATCGGGATGTGAAGCAGTTTTATCTTTACAGTTATTCTCATTTTAAATTGCTACCTTCATTTGGTGCAAAGGTACATAAACCTTAATCTTAAAACTCAGCTAGCTTATCTACAGGGTAGGGTTCTTTGTAGACAACGAAACCAGACAGGATGTCTTCCAATGGAGACGTTTAAACGAATATATTTTTTAAACACAGGATACATGGAGTAAGAATATTTACATGACAAGCTACTTTCTTCTATAATTTTCTTGTTTACAGTCAATTTTCATCTCAATATGCTTTTTATTATTTATTTTCTCTATTTGAATATTCTTCTATCTTAACTTCCTTCTTAATGGACAGATCTGGATCTGGACTTCCTTCTTAATGGATGGTCTGGATCGGGACTTCCTTCTCAATGGACGGTCTGGATCTGGACTTCCTTCTTAATGGATGGTCTGGATCGGGACTTCCTTCTCAATGGACGGTCTGGATCTGGACTTCCTTCTCAATGGACGGTCTGGATCTGGACTTCCTTCTTGTCTTCTTCGTAAACTTCCATCTGGATTTATGTTTTGACTATTTAACGAATTACTTTATCCTCTTCCAACTTTTTCCTTCAAGCTTTTAGGAATAATACTAATATCCTCCCTAGCGGCTGCGATCAGAACGCGCCACCACTAACTGAGTACAACAGAGTGTTTACTTGGTGCAAACGATTGATACGCGCAACCAAGTAGGTGCTACGGTTAAACCGCGCAACCAAAAAGTGCTGTGGGGCGTCGATCGGAACGCGCTCGCCACTGATGTAAACAGTGGGAATGATAAATCAATCAGACAGACGCAATATCTGTTTAAAGACACAATCTTGTATCAGTGCTTTGACTTCCTTAATTTTCATATTAACTTACACGTGATCACTGATTTGATTTATAATATATATATATATTAATTTACTTCTTTCATATTTATTCTTTGTCTTCTTATAATATATTCTATTGTTTTTCATCTTTTCAATTTGCTTTGTTCTTATTTATGAAGTTATTCACATATATTATGCCAATTCTTAACCTTGCACGCCTGGTGCTGCCATCTCTATTCGTCTTTGGCAAACTATTTATATTACTTGGTCCTATTGGGTTCGTAACACAATATTCCCCCGTTGGCCATAAAAAAAAATTGTCGCGATATATATATATATATATATATATATATATATGCAGATACAATTTTTTTTTCAAATTATATATGTACAAGTCTATTATTTCTTCTTGACGCTTTCTTTCTTCTCTTCTGTACAATTATATCTTCTAATGTTGTCTAAATTCTCTCTCCTTTCTACATCTGTTTTTATGTGCTTTAGAAGAACTGTATTTCTAAAAGTACTTATCACTTCATATGGGCCTTCATATATGAAAAATAGCTTTTTGATAGCTTTCTCTGAAGCTTTGCTCACCGGATGTGTTTTACAAAACACCAAATCTCCTTTCTTGATATCTATTTTCTTAACCTTCTTCTCGTCCTTTGTCTTTCTTCAATTTCTCTTTTTATACAGCTCTGATATCACTTTCTTCATTTCGCTCTTTTGCTCCATCATATCTGGCCACTCCAATTCTTCAAACACATATGGTTCCTCCGTGTATCCGAGAAATAATTCAGCAGGGCTTCTTCCTGTTTCTTCTGATAATGCGTTATTTAACAATTTAGTTATTTTATTAACAACAGTTGACCATCGTGTATGGTTATCGTGGCAGTATGTTCTTAACAGTCTGACTATTTCTCCATTGTATCGTTCTATGGGATTCGAGCTGGGGTGGTATCGCGTTACATTTATTACTTTGACTCCTTTGAATTGCATATAGTCCATGAAATACTCCGATACAAACTGTGTACCATTATCTGTTAACACCTTTCTAGGAATTCCATAGTGTTTAATGAAACCGTCTTCGAAACATTTAACTATCGCTTTTGATGTTGCTTTTCTCATGTTGTAACACATTACAAATTTACTACTTATATCCACGCATGTAAGGATGTATTGGAATCCTTTTGATCTCGGCAATGGTCCAATTAAGTCTATGGATATTAAATCCAGTGGCCTTCGAGCTATAACGTGTAGTTCTTCCTTTTTTAATTTCCATTTAGATGGCTTAGTCTGCATGCATACAACGCAGTTTCTAACATGGTCCACAACATCCTTTTTCAGAGTCTTCCAAAAATAAAAACGACGTGCCATCCTCAAAGTTTTGTCTGTCCCAAAATGTCCTGACTCTTCACGTACTGTTGTTAAGATCTTATAGATCATCGTTTTGGGTACACATAACCTTACTTGGTGTGGATTTTCAATGTTCACTTTAAAAATCATGCCTTCTATAATTCTGTAATTCCCTTTGATTCTGGCTTTTCTCATTTTCCTTTGTCCAACAATGGTTTCTCCTTCCAATATTTTAAGTATAGTACTAAGTTCTTCATCTTCTTTCATCTCTTTTATCCATTCTTCTTTTACTACATTCTTCATTTCTTCCTCCACAATTGCATTTATGGACAATTTGATTATCTCTTCTGGTTCTTGTTGGGGTCTTATTGGAGCTCTGCTTAATGCATCGGCAATTTGATTATCCCTGCCCTTTATATCAATCACTTCAAAGCTATATTCTTGTATTAACAGGGCCCATCTGGTAAGTCTAGGATTCCACTGCTTTGCCGAATTTAGCCAGACCAAGCTTTTGTGATCGCTGAATACCTTAAATCTCCTTCCTTTGAGGTATGGTGAGAACTTTTGTATTCCGAATAGGATGGCTAGGCATTCGAGTTCGCTTATAGTATAGGATTTCTCAAAAGTCTTAAGAGAACGGCTGGCATACTGGATGACTTGGTCTTCTCCATTCCCATCCTTCTGGAATAGATACGCCCCTAGTCCTATATTAGATGCATCGGTTCCCAAGCAAAATGTTTTCTCGAAATTCGGTTGGCTAATGGCAAGCGATGATATGAGATCGATTTTCAGTACACCGAAAGCTTTATCTTCTTCTTCTCCCCAATTCCACTTGTTAGTTTTCTTTAATAGCTCATACAATGATCTTGCCTTTTGTGCAAAATCTCTAATGAACTTGCTTCTCCAATTACACATTCCAAGAAATCTCTGTAATTGTTTCTTGGTAATTGGCTTAGGGAAAAGTCTTATCGCTTCATCCTTATCTGTACATAGCTTAATTTCTCCACCGGATATAACATGGCCTAAAAACTTAACTTCCTTTCTGACAAAAGAGCATTTCTCCAGTTTGAAGGTTAATCCTGCTTTTCCTAATTTGCTCAATATCCAATCTATTCTTCTTATATGTGAATCCCAGTCTTTACTGTGAATGCACATGTCATCTACATATATAGCTAACCAATGCTTAGTTGCTATCCCAAATATCTTGTTCAACGCAGTCATAAATGCCGAAACCGATGAATTTAAACCATATGGCAATCTTCTGAATTGAAACAATCTTGAGCCATATCTGAATGCTGTATACTTTCTTGACTTCTTCTCGATCTCAACTTGAAAGTATCCCAGGGTCAAATCAAAAGAAGTAAAGTATCTGCTTCCTGCAAATGAGTGTAGCATCTCATCTATTCTATCCACCTGGTTTCTTGGAAGTAATACGTGTTTGTTTAATTCTCTCAGATCTAAGACTGGTCTAACTCCTCCATTGGGTTTGTCAACTACATGCATCGGGCTTACATGTATGCTATTTGAATCTTCTATAATTTCCTATCTTAACCATTTCTGAAGTTCTTCTTCTACAGCTTTTCTTTTCGCAAAAGGTATCGGATACTGTTTAGATACTATAGGTATTTCTGTATCTACTTCTATTTCGTAGGAATACCCTCTGGTGAGTCCTGGCTTTTGTATAAACAAATTCCTATGCTCTAACAAAACTTCTTGTAATTGCTTCCTCTCTTCTTTGGGGATATCTTTGCACTCATCAACCTTATTCTTTATTTCTTCAGCAGATGCAGTGTATTCATCATTTTCTTTATTCATTTCACTTTTAATTTCTTCACATATATTATTTGGTACTGCCTTCATCTGTCCGTACATTAAATTGAGGTTGCCAATGCATTCTTTTCTCTCCATTTCGTTGTTTACATTTTCCATAGGAACATCTAGTCTTTCTTCTTCCAATGACTCTAGATTCAATCTTCTATCTTTGATATAAATATGACCATCATATTTTTCCAAAAATGGTAATCCTAATATCATATCACTTCTTAGACCTTTTACTACGAGGAATCTGACAGGAAAATTTAACCCTTGAAGGTTCATCATTACGCCAACGGTTCCCTGTATTTTATATTCTTCTTTCCCTGCTGCCATGACCAATCTTATTTTATCCCTTTCTGATGCATCTAGACGAGCTTGTGGATATTTTCCTTTTATCCGTTTCCAACAACCATAACTCATTACTTCTACCACACTACCACAATCTATTAGGCATTGTACTTCTAATTCTATAATTTTTGCCTTTACATAAAAAGTTCTCCCTGGCTTCAGGTCATTGAAATTCGGCTCTTCTATGAAATATAATTCAAGACTTTCTCTTTCACTATGTACATTTCTATTTACAATTTCTCCCTGCCTTATGTTTCTCTCTGTTTTTGCTCTCACACCTGGGAGATGCTGCAAGAGCATTACATGTTTGACCCTCTATTCTCTTCTGCATTCCTTGAATCTTCTGCTGCTGAAATTCCCTCTTGGAATCTTCTTGCGTCATTACAATAATTTCTGGCTAATTCTATTGCTTCGTCTCTTTCTACATCCGGAAGTGCATTTCTTCTTTCCATTTCTTCATTGGGCACACTTACTCGGTATTCTCTTTCGTTCTGTTCATATATGTTCCTCCATCGCTGATTTCCTCCTCTTCCGTATCTTCGGAAATTATTCCGGCCTCTCAAGTTTCTCCAATTTCCTCGATATCTAACATCGTTTCTCTCTCTTTCTTCCACCGAGTCTATGTTTCTTTCATATCTTCCATTGTTTCTTCCTACGTCTCTTCTTTCTGCACTTGGTCTCTGGTTTCTAACTTCTATTCTTCTTACATCAAATTCTTGTCTCCGGAACTTTGGTTTTGAGCGCCCTTCTTCTTCTGAGTGTTGCCTCTTTCCTTAGAATCTTCCTTCCTTATTGTTCCAGGAATTCTCAGTGTTGCCTCTTTCCATAGAATCTTCCTTCCTCATCGTTCCAGGAATTCTGAGTTTTTCTTAGCACATCTTCGGTTCTTAGATATTCAATCAAATCATCAACTGCTTTTATCTCAACCGCTGCTATAGCTCTCTGTATTCTTAATGGCAATGTTTGGACAACTTGTTTAACCAGCTCCTCTTCACTGCATCCTTCCTTTAGGTTTTTGAAGCTTCTAAGAGTCTCCCATGTATGTTCTTCCAGGCTGTCGACTTTTGACCAATCTACATATCTTCTTTTTAATGCTTCTAGCTGCCTTTCCTTTATGTCTTCACTGCAGTAGTAATTCATGAATTTTCGGCTGAACTCCTTAAAATTTCTAAATTTGTGCTCATTTAGTTGATACCATCCTGCTGCCGACTGTTCAAAACATGTCTCTATGACGTTCAAAATCATTCCTTCGGGGATCCTCATAACTCTGACATTTGTTGTTAGTTCTCTTAAAAACTTTCTGGGACATTTATCAGATATATTCCCATTGAATTTTGGAAGATGCTGCAATTCTTGTGGCCTAGGTATCCTGGTCCTATAGTTCTCGTCTCTCGGGAATTCATTTTCCAATATGTCTAAGAGCCTTTCATTATTACTTCCATCTTCGCTATTCTTCCATTTCCTTTTCTTGTGACCTCCCGCTATTCTATATCTCTTATGCTTCTCTTCTTCCTCCGTCGTCGATTCATCGCTTGAACTCTCTTCTCTCAGCTCTTTCTTAACCTTCGTTTCTTCACTTTCTCGAAACCTAGGATTTATGTTTCCTTCTTTGATGAATAGCTTTCCTAACTTTCTTTCCACTTCTTCTACTTTCTTTTCTGTCTTCTCTATCTTTGACACTGCCCCATTTAATTTTCTGTCTAATTCCTTTCCTTTCTTATATGCTGCATTAATTTTATTTTGATTTTCCGCAATGTCCTTCTCCATACTGCTAGTTTTTTCTTGAACTTCTTGCAGTTCCCGCGTACTTACTTCTCTCAGTTTTAGAACTTCCTTTTCCATTCTATCGCGTGTTTCCCAGCTTCTATCTTCCATTACGACCTTTGCTTCCTCTATCTTGCTTTCATTTTCATCTACTCTATAAGATACTGCTTCTATTTGCGATTTATTTTCAACAATTTTTCTTTCCATACTGTTGGTTCTGTGTATATTCTCCTCTCTAAGTTTTGAAACTTCTTCCTCGATCGTTATATTTATATCCACGCTTTTGTTTTCAATTAGAAGTGTTGTTTCTTCTATCTTCTTTTCCAATGATCTTCTATTTTCTTCACATGTCTCTGTTATTTTCTCGTACATTTTCTTGCTTTCATTTCTCACTGCTTCTCATTTTCTACTATTTTCATTGAGCCTTTCTTTCACTTCCTTGTTATTTTCTTCTAACTTTTCTTTCACTTCCTTGTTATTTTCATTTATCTGCATTGACAGCTTTTGGAACATTTCCATCAAGTTTATTTCTTCTGTCTTCTTCTGCTTTTCTTTTAGCTTTTCCTTCTTGCATTCCTTACATGTATAATCTTCTTCCCTTTTACTTATTGATATGTATTTCTCCTTTCTTATTCCTTCGCACGTCCAATGTTTCATTTCCTTACATGTGACACAGCAAATGAAAGTTTCCCTTCTTTCTCCGTCTTCCTTCATTGTAGCTTCCCCATTCTCATTTCCATCTTTATCCTTTTCCTCCATTTTCAATTATTCTTTCTCTCTTCGCTGTCTGGTTCCTAATTCTCTAGTCTCAAAAGTTGGTCGCCATTTATTTATGCTACCTTCATTTGGTGCAAAGGTACATAAACCTTAATCTTAAAACTCAGCTAGCTTATCTACAGAGTTCTTTGTAGACAACGAAACCAGACAGGATGTCTTCCATTGGAGACGTTTAAACGAATATATTTTTTAAACACAGGATACATGGAGTAAGAATATTTACATGACAAGCTACTTTCTTCTATAATTTTCTTGTTTACAGTCAATTTTCATCTCAATATGCTTTTTATTATTTATTTTCTCTATTTGAATATTCTTCTATCTTAACTTCCTTCTTAATGGACAGATCTGGATCTGGACTTCCTTCTTAATGGATGGTCTGGATCGGGACTTCCTTCTCAATGGACGGTCTGGATCTGGACTTCCTTCTTAATGGATGGTCTGGATCGGGACTTCCTTTTCAATGGACGGTCTGGATCTGGACTTCCTTCTCAATGGACGGTCTGGATCTGGACTTCCTTCTTGTCTTCTTCGTAAACTTCCATCTGGATTTATGTTTTGACTATTTAACGAATTACTTTATCCTTTTCCAACTTTTTCCTTCAAGCTTTTAGGAATAATACTAATATCCTCCCTAGCGGCTGCGATCAGAACGCGCCACCACTAACTGAGTACAACAGAGTGTTTTCTTGGTGCAAACGATTGATACGCGTATCCAAGTAGTTGCTACGGTTAAACCGCACAACCAAAAAGTGCTGTGGGGCGTCGATCGGAACGCGCTCACCACTGATGTAAACAGTGGGAATGATAAATCAGACAGACGCAATATCTGTTTAAAGACACAAACTTGTATCAGTGCTTTGACTTCCTTAATTTTCATATTAACTTACACGTGATCACTGATTTGATTTATAATATATATATATTAATTTACTTCTTTCATATTTATTCTTTGTCTTCTTATAATATATTCTATTGTTTTTCATCTTTCCAATTTGCTTTGTCCTTATTTATGAAGTTATTCACATATATTATGCCAATTCTTAACCTTGCACGCCTGGTGCTGCCATCTCTATTCGTCTTTGGCAAACTATTTATATTACTTGGTCCTATTGGGTACGTAACAAAATATAAATACATGTACATTGTTACTATATATGGTTGTGCAAAATTTTAAAATTATGACGCTACAAGTGTGACTTGTGCTAAATTATGGCACAGCATATTTTCTCTTGAAGGAAAAAAATGGGTTATCTTGTATTTCAAACTTCTGACGAGGTTTTAAAGTTTGCTGGACTAATTACTTCTAAAAATCTATAACTTACTTTTTTTAGCGTCATCTACCGTTCGTTGTGAAACAATGCAAACTTTACAAAAGTTTATTTAATCTGAATGTATATTCTCTATTGCTCACTTTAGAAAATAATAATAACAAATAGTTTACAAATGTTTAGGTTCTATGCAGTATCAACTATTACAGCTACATTATTTTATATTTAGTTACGTTAGTCAATTCTACTTTCAGGATTATGAACATTGCTTAAAATGATTAATTAATCTACATTTTATTTGCTTCTTGTGAAATGTTACTTTTGTATCATACAGTAATCATGTAAGAAGCCTATATATACACAGGGTGATCCAGTAAAAGAGTGCAAAAAAGAAAACACGTAATAGGTGATGCAGCACTGAACACTTAGAGGTAGGATTCAAGGATTTCAAGGAATAACCCTGTATAGAATGACTATAACTTCCAGTGGCAATATGATTATTCGAACTTTTTCTTGAAACCAATCCAAGGTTAACACCAGGCACTTTACAGCGTTTCACCAATGCTTTCGAAATTAAACTACTGTTTCCAAATAGCTTACATTTTACGGTTGTTCTTGTTTTAACTTGTATTAAGAGATGGTGATACGAATCACTTTGTAGCAATAGTAAGCATAACCTCGAGCATTCAGAAAATAACAACTAAGCATGTACTCACTAACACGTAAATGCACTCAGGTGCACATGCATGATGAAAACTCTGCTCTGCACAGGTCAGGGTTGAGCGCCCCTAGCGGATAAGAGTGGAATTTCAACGAGCACAGAAAATCATATACCCTGTCCCAACTATCTCTGAAGCAAGGCTGCGAATAGCGTCAGAGGAGGGGAGGAAATCGAGTGGCCAGAGCGAAGCAGTACACGCTGCTACGAAGGCTGGTGACTGTGTCACTTCCCCCTCCACGAAATCCCGTTCCCTCTCACGTGTTCACTGGTGGGGCTATCTCGCGTCATTACTTGCGCAGAGACTTGTTTCCGTTTGCTATAGTGGCGAGAGACGGCTCCATCAATGAACACGTGAGAGGGAATGGGATTGCGTGGAGGGGAAAGTGACACAGTCACCTCATCTTCGCGATTAGCCAAAAGTGGAAGAAAAGCGAAGTAAAGTATCACAAATTAATGAATCCATCAAATAACATGCTTGATATCCTATGTAGAGAAAGCATTGCTGGGATACACTAATGCGTGTGGTTAACCAAACCTCATAAATACCAATCTACCCAAATATTTTAGAATGTAAAGATGGAGAAACGATGGAATTCTGAAAATTGTAACCGAATCATTCAAGCGAAATGCATATTCGTGTTCTAAAGGGTGTCCCAGTTAAAAGTAGGCCGGTTCCGATCAACAGTTGCATGCCAAGGATCATGATCAGAAGTAAAGTGTGCGTACTGATGACCTTGAGTAACTACCATGGTTCGGTATAGGTGTAAATATGCCTCCACATTTAATCACGGCAGTAGATATCCACATCCTTGACATACGAAAATCGGAAGGACTGATCCTTTGTATGTTTTTTTTTATATTTTACCTTGACATAGGCAAGGTTAGGTTAGGTTAGGTTTTTTTTTAATTTTATTTATTAACCAGTCGCCTATAACACAGCGAATGCTCCAATTACAATAGGCATTACAATTTTCTATATACAATATAATTTACATAAATACATAATACATGATACAAACACATAGTAATTATTACACAAAACCTTAGATAAATACGAATACAAAAAGTATGTATGTTAGGAGTATCATTCTTCTGAAAGTCCTGATTGGGTCAGTTTTCTGATTTGCAGTGTTCAATGAACATTCCTAACCTAACCTACGTGAAAGTAAAATAAAGAAAACATACAAAAATGAAGAACGTCCTACCTATTCAAATGTGGAGACATACTACACTTATTTATTTATTTTTTTAATTAATTTTTTTTGGGTGCGTCAGTACTGAGGCTATTTTGCAACAGTCCCACTATACGGGGTCCAGCCCCTTATCATAACAAAAATAAATGCGTGTCTGAAAACTAAAATTTCCTTACATTGGTTAAAAGCTGAGGCTAAAATGGGCGCTCAGCACAAATAAGGAGAAAACACAGGACGACACAGAATTATACTGGTCATGGGGCCAGTCGCCAAAGCCTCGTTAGTCTGCAGTCCAGGGTGTGCTACGTGGAAGTGAGGTTGATTATTGGGTGCACTATGTGGAAGGAGCACCCTTCACACCCCATACTACACTTATTGTCTTTCTTCTTCTTGCAATGTGGAGAATGGACTATTCCATTTTACTCGTGCAGTACAGCCATCATTTGCCTCATAGACAAATGTCTTTGCGCCGGGCCACTTTCAACTAGGACAGTCAGTGCGAGTCGAGTTCAATGAAAAAAACGCAGCCCAAAGCTCAGATTTCAACATGTCTGAGCAATAGTGTGATTTTGAATATGGACTAGTTTGAAAAGGATCTAAATACATTTAACAGTATCATTTTTGACCTTTTACATCGGGACGTGAAGCCTACTACATTGTCTACAGTGAATTTAACTTGAAAGGGTATTAAAGAAATATTTAAAAAAGTGTTCTTGAAGGAAAATCCCACAATCGGTATACACTGAAGTTTTAGCAATCAACTTTGAGAATAATATTCTACGTGTTGAAACAAAGTAAAAATAACGTTACATTTTTCTGTAAAGCTTGTGTAAGTTGCTGACTATAGTGAAGTAATCACTTCATCATTACAAAGCTTTCTTCAAAGCGACATCCATTGTTTTCCATGCAACAAAAGAAACTTCCGACAATTGATATTAAAATTGCAGTTCGTAGAGACTTCTCATGTGGTTTGTTTATAAGATTATATAAGTCCATTATATTATTATTATTATTAATATTGTAAAGCCTTAGAGCCAACGAAATGAAAAGAAATCAAGTAATTCCTAATTCATACTTATTCTTCGTGACGTTTCATATCACACTTGCTAAGATATGAATTATATACATGCATACATACATGAATACTTACACAAATACAGTGGCGTAGCAAGGGGTGGGCGAAGTGGGCGACCGCCCGGGGCCTCACGCCTGAAGGGTCCTCGCCTCCCATGGGGCTTATACGAAAAATGTAAATAGAAGTGAGAAAAAACGATGGAAAAGGAAATAACATTGAGTGCAATAAAATTTAATTATTTTATAAAAACTGGCTTTAAATTCTAGTTAAAAGTTATATTTTAAATGAATACGTCAAAACGGGCTTAACATACAGGAAGGAGGGCCCAAAGCCTAAGGGGGGACGAAATAAGTAAAAATTATTGTCGTATTTCTCATGTGAAACATTTACTAAAAATTTACGATAGTTTGCTTGGATATTTACCCATTTTTTCGATTCTTGAATCTTTCTCTTGACCTTGCATTCCAGATTTTAATGGTCGCGTTCGGCGGAGTGAGCCGCTCCTCACGCGCTCCGAACGGCACGCCCGGTACTGAAGGCTCAGCGATCGGGCGCCATTGTTTTGATCGCCTGGGAAGTACGCTTGCTGCAGTGAACCCGTTCAGTAGAGATGGCGGAGCAGACGAATCGGAATCCACGATATGCTACAAATTTGAGAATATACTTTACACCGTCACAACTAGTGCAGAAATTCATAGTCGCCTACAAGCAAATAAGTGGCCCTATATTTATGTATATAATTTAATTAAAAATAAAACGCTATTTGGAAGTTTTTCTGTATCAAAAGTAGCTGGCTGCGACTTGAAACTAATGTTTATACGCGAGAGACATAGCACGGTCAGTATGTACACATCTCAAGGGTTTCGGCAGGCTCGTACCCAGGATTTTTTGAGTGTGTGTGTGGGTGTGGGTGTGTGTGTGTGGGTGTGTATATATATATATGTGTGTGTGTGTGTGTGTATGTGTGTGTGTGTGTGTGTGTGTGTGTGTGTGTGTGTGTGTGTGTGTGAGAGAGAGAGAGAGAGAGAGAGAGGGGGAGGGTATAGTTTAAATGATTTTATTAAGTGTTAGATTTTAATTCTATTAATAATGGTCAATCAAATTTCATACTTATATTACTCTTAACATTCGTGTTTTATCTTTATTTTGTTTATGTTGCTATACCCAGGATTTTTTAAAGGAGGAGGAGGTAGATCCGAAAATGTTTAAAAGAAAAGATCAGAAATCCTGTGAATTTCATTGAATTGGTTTATTTTTTTTCTATTTGCTTTTCTTCCAAGTTTGTCTAATCGCGACGATGAGGATGAGCGATGATATGAAATTGATGTGAAGGAACACACAGAACACCTATGCCAAAGCTGGGAATCGAACCCAGAACCCCTTTTCGTCGTAGCGCGCTGTGCTAACCACTTTTGCCAGGACCACTGAACAAACACGACAATTCTATGTTGAGAAAAATATGTGTTTGTAAATTAAATGATACGTGTTAGCAATGATTATCGAGCGTGGCCCAGGATAAAATTTTTACTCGGGCAAGGTTGATTTCTTGCGCCCTTTACTTTCCACCCTGCCACCCCTCCCAACTTTCTACCCTCCACTTTACTCCAATTTATCGTTTTATTTTGAAATATTATATGTCTTTAGGTATGTGTTTTTGAAGCATAATTTCCAGTCGTTTATATTATGACTTTTTCCGTCACTTCATCGGTACAGAAGAAAATTAGGCGATATTCATCTTTTGTGCACATCTTGAGCATCTCTGTCTTTCCGATTTTAATTTCATTCATATTTTATAAAACCAAATACAGGGTGTCCCTGTTAAAAGTCGTCCGATCAGATCAACAGTTACATACCATGGATCATGAAGAGATATGAAGTGTGTATACTGATGACCTTGAGTGATAACACGACTCACGTTACAATGGGCTATTCTATTTTAATGGTGTAATATAGCCGTAATTTGCCTCATAGACAAATGTCTTTGAGCCGGACTATTTTAACTTGGACACCAGTGTAACCCCACGGGGGGCGCACACACACACACACACACACACACACACACACACACACGCCAGGTGCTTACAATTTAAGTTTCCTTACTCAAGGACCTCTGGAACCGCAGGAAGCAACGGGCCGCGGTAAATAGGCTATGGAGACCACGGCGAAGTGAAATTTACGAAAAAAAAATTTAAATGTTTCACCACCAGTGATAGCAATAGTACAGAGCTCAAAAATAGTTTTGCATATTATGATTGCATGCGATTTGAGTCACGATATCCCCAAAAGGTATACAATGTTCATTATGTGAGCAATTCCCGAGACAGAAACCGACATAATGCCTCAAGTGAGTTCGATATTCAGCAGATAGAGGGCAGTATTTGTCACATCATTCCTGAGCAGATTTGATAGCAGCCCGATGGGAGGCATTGTCCGTGTCTTATCCGCACTTGTGAGTTGGAAACTACACAGAGAGCGGGTGGAAAACGAAGGGCAACATGCCTCGAGCAACCATTTCTGCTACGGACCGAATTCGAATTGTAACGCTGCTGCAAGAGGGATATCGCCAAGTGGACTTCGCTGTCCGTGTTGGAGTGAGCCAAAGTGATATCTCTCGAGTGTGGAAAAAGTTCAGGAAGACAAAATCAGTTGCTGACCGACCAAGGACAGGGCGGCCACGCAAAACAACACGCAGGGAAGATCGGTACGTGGTGAATTCGGCACGTCGTAGACCCACTGCAACTGTTACCAGTTTGTGCCAGGATCTGCGGAGGGCCTCAGGAGCGAATGTTTCCAATCAGACAGTGCGTAATCGAGTTCATGAGGAAGGATTGACGTCAAGAAGACCCATACCCAAGGTTCCTCTGAAACCACACCATAAGAGAGACCGTGTAAGGTGAGCAACAATGCACAGCGAATGGAGTCAGGAACAGTGGGAGCACATGCTCTTTACAGACGAGGTCACCATCGGTTTGCACCCGTTAAGCAAAAGCATAAGAGTTTGGAGACGATCAGATGAGAGATTGAACGAGCCCTTCATCCAGGAACGTCACCAGCAGCAGGGGGGCTCCATCATGTTTTGGGGTGGAATCATGTTTGGTCGACGTACGCCCCTAATTCCTCTCCAGGGTCACATGACTGGTCTGATGTACAGAAACGCTATTCTCGAACACATGGTAGCAGGTTTCTCTACAACTGTGGGGCATGGCTTCACGCTGGTGGATGATAACGCTCGACCACATCGAACCAGAGCGGTTCAAGAGTTCCTTAATATGCATGGCATTCGACGCCTAGTGTGGCCTGCGTATTCTCCAGACATTAACTGTGTGGAACATGCATGGGGACACCTGAAGCGAGCAATTGTCATCCGCGAAAATCCTCCTGTCAACTAGGTGCAATTGCGGGAGGCTGCCATTCAAGAGTGGGACAGTCTTCCTCAGGAGAAGTTGAATGCTCTTATCCTTAGCATGCCCCGTCGTGTTCAAGCATGCCTTCGGGCTCGAGGTGGCTATACACGGTACTGAACTCCCATCTGTTGATCCCAAGTTTACTTGCAAACCGTAGGTACATGGTATTGCACTGCCTTTCTTTTGTGTTTCGCATCCCACATTTTCAATCTTGTGCTTCTGGTGTGATTTTGTTTCTTCTGCATGGCTGCAGTGTTTTCTTTCTGTTTGTATGTCTCCCCTGTACTCTTGAATATGATTCCACGTATCTAGTATGTACAATAAAATGATCACAAATCCTGAATATGAAAAACTTTTTTTGAGCACTATAGTAATAAGCGAAAAGGAAGAATACTTTTTAACTGCATGAAATGGATTTTGAATTAGAACAGAAATTACTCGCTCGCGGCTAATTAAAAATTACAGTTTTAAATACTTAAAAAACATAAAAGTTACTAATTTATTAACATTCTAAAAATGGTGAAGCGAAAAGAATTGGTTGAAATGACATAACAATTTAATCTAAAGGACCCAGGAAAGGACAAGGAAGAACTTGGACCAATAGTCCACGGTGCCTCCACGATGAGCTCAAGCTCCATCAGACAAAAGAAAGGGGCTGAACCTCTCAGATGCTAAACAGGAACCAAGCCAGTATTGACTGCTGACGTCAAAACTTAATTGATGAAGCTGACCTATATTGTCAAAACCTCGAACTATCAAACCAGCTCAAACTATATAAGTAGCCATGTTTTGGGACCACACCTCCACATTGCTGTGACACTCATATGCTGTGTCATCTACAGAAATAGGTAACACTTTACTATACCTGAGACAGATTTCTTCAAACTTACAGGAGAAAGTACTTACGCAAATCATTTTCTGTAGCGTTGTTGATGTTCGGGAATGTAATTTTGATTCATTTTAATGCAAATGCATGTGGTTTTGTACGAAAATCTATTTCTGACGCGCTATTGCTGCTGCCGCCATTTGCTTCCTGCATGAGAGCAGAATACGCTCTCGTATTGTCCGTATATGCTAAATTGAACGAAAGGAGTGCTAATGGAACCAAACCTAACAGGCCTAACCTAACCTAGTAGGCATACCTCGTCCCCGTGATGGTTTGTGGGGCTATCGTGAATTTTTGGGCTAACGTCAATGGTTTTTCTGGCTCAAGGAACGATCAACGGTAAGCTATCGCCATGTTGTGTGTGGAAATAAACAAGAACAGTAAGTACTCGTAAATGTAAGAAATATACATTACTTTCCTAACAAATTCAATTATTTCACCTAAATAAGTGTTCCGGAATGCAGAATAGTACGTTAGCAATGTAAAAAGTACGAAAGAAATGATTCCCAGGTGTCTCAGGTATAGTAAAGTAGTACCCAGAAATATTTTAAAATGTTAGAACTGGGAAAATATAAAATGTTGCAAATTGTTAGCGAAACATTTCGATCGGGGTGTGTATTCATGTTCTACAACTCGAGTTCGATGCATAAAATTCTAACTTCAGATTTCAGCATGTAGTCCGAGCAATAGTGTGATTTAGAAAATGCACTCGTGTGAAAAGATCTAACATTTTTTTAAACAGTTATAATTACAATAAACAGTATCATTTTTCACCTTGGACATCTCGATCTTAAACCATCTTGAGTCTACAAAGAGAATTTGACTTTAAAGAATATTAAAGAAATATTAAAGATGTATTTATGTAGGAAAGCAAAGACATAATATATAATAAAGTTTTAGCTGTCAACTTTGAGAAATAAAATTCTACTGTTGAAAGAAAGTAAAAAACATGTTATATTGTTCTGTAAAACGTGTGTAAGTTGCTAATTGTGCTGAAGTAGGACCATCAATATTTTAGAAGTTTCTTCAATGTGACATCTACTGTTTTCCGTGCAACTATTGAACATGAGCCTTGCGGTTTGCGGCATCCTTTAAAGCAACTAAGAAAGGTTTTTTCAGGTGGTGAGTAATTAGCAACGATGACGATAGCACAAGAGAGAGCTCAGTGCGTGGTGTGGTATGCGAAAACGAAATCGTCAATTTCAGTCCAAAGACATTTCATACATGCGTTTGAACGGTAGCCACCAGACGTAAAGACAATTATGCCTTGGTGTGACAAGTTCCTAGCCACTCGGAGTGTTAACCGACAGTCAGATCGATAGTGAGTCGAGATAGAGTAGCGGGATCGGCTAGACATTTTAAGAGTTACGAAAGAAACCTACGTAGAAGTGAAAAATATTTAGTTGCTTCACGTGCTACAGCAACCGCAAGGCTCTGCGTCGAAGAGTTTCCTCACAATTGTAATTTGAAATCAGGGAGGTTTCATGTGAACACCCTATGTAAAGACTCCTCACAGGGGCGGCCAGTATATGGGTGGGTGGGGCTGCGGCATCATAAATTTTTAGAGGCATCAGCAAATCATAGGTTTTTGTTCCTTGGTCTGAAATACAGATCTCGTGTATAATGGTAATATAAACATTATTGCAATTTATAAACAATTAATTTATATATGTCGTATTTTTACCTAAGAGCAAGATACAAGACATGTTGAAGGACGTCTTCCTTAACGCAGTGGTTATCACATTGCTTCGTCGGCAGAGGGCCCGAGTTCGAATCCCACCCTAGGCATGGGTGTTCTTTGTGAATGTCCATTCATCAATTATATCATTTCATCACTCATCCACATCGCGATTAGTCAAAAGTGTAAGAAAAGTGATACTAAATACAAAAAATGGAAGCTGAAGGTTATAACCAAGAATCAAGGAAGGTTACTAAAATGTCTTAAACACTTGTTCATTCAGAAAGAGACGCTGGTGCGATGTTCATTATATTTAATTACAAAAGTGTGTGTGTTCAGAATCAAATTATTATTTTACCTATCAAAGTGGCATTTTACAATCATATCCAGTAAAATTATCTGTGACAAATCTCTACGTGACATTTATTACAATCGTTGTGTGTGTGTGTGTGTCGACCTCCGTGGAGGGGTAGTTAGCAAATAACGCTACGAAGGCAGGTATCCCGGGTTCGAATCCCGGCCTGGGCATGAGTGTTTGTGAATGTCCATTCACCAATTTCATCTTATCCTCTCTCAATCCCATCTTCGCGATTAGCCAAAAGTGACAGGAAAGGGCAATAAAATACACCGAATCAATCATATGTATTTATATGCTTGTGTTAAGTAAATAATGATGACTTCAACAATCGCATATACCAATTCTTCTCTTGTTGCTATGATTTCTTATGTGTTTTACTGGCATTTAAATTACGAGCGAGTTTTAAAGAATAATGTTATTGTGGAAATATAATTTTTGGACACGGGCCAAATTATTACCGAGTAGCCCAAATGGAATACATCCGAAACAGAAGGACTTAACACAAAGAGGGCCAAAGAGACCAGCCATTTTGGAGGTAGGTGGGAAAAGCATTCTGCATTGCATTTTCATACAAGACAATGTTTTGACCATTCGAGAGAAACCATGAAAGGGTTTTTAGAGCCTACCGAGAGCAAGGTGATCTGATTTCACACCATTTGGCCTCGTTTAAGATACTATTTCTGGGAATACAAACGATTGGAACTGTACCTCACACTTTATAGTCCAACAGGAGTGGAATGAAATTCCACCAGCATCCTGTGAACCCGTATTTGCTGCGTGACACATCGGTGTTTCGCCTGTTTAGCCAATTTCCACGTCAGTGACAGAACATTAGCAATTCCCGTCAAAAATGATGGAAATAAACACTAAATTGTGTCAAAAATTTTCACAGAGTGATTTTTTGCTATCGGTTGACACCAAAATTGAACAGGAATCTCAACGAAAGAAATACATTTAGTAATATGTGACTTTATTTAATACTCTGTAAGTCTGTGAGTAATTTAACCGAATGATTGCAGCAAAGTGACCGTATCTGGCGTGGAATTAGAACCCAGAGATCCCGTGTTCAGATGTACAGTCACCGGCAAAAAAGGCAAAGCTATGCATATCCTGAAATACTCACTTAATCGTTATGTGTGCTAAGTCTGTAGCAAAAGTTGCTATTGAAATTTACTCATTCCCGTAAAGCAAGGGTGCGAACCTTTTTTGTTTGAGGGCTAATTTACATTTCAAGAATCACTGGCGGTCTACTTATCTCATTAGACCTAACAACGAAAGCCTAAAAAATTACGCAAAGGGCCAATAAATTGATAAAATTGGCATTGATTATTTTATTTTATGTATATATGTATTTACTTATTTAAGTAGTGCAGGTGCACCGTTTCACCAACCGAAAATGAGGCTCGGTGAGGCTTGCCTTAATGGATTTCTCTCGTAAGGCATGAGCCTCATTTTCTTGCAGTGTTGCCAGCTCACCCCAAGAATATTCCACCATGATATTTTACAAGCGAAGCTAACCTACGAATGGGAGTTGGCAACACTGGCAACATCAATTGCGGTTCAGTGTTGCCAACTCACCTCAAGAATATTTCACCATGTGATATTTTACAGGCGAAGCTAACGTAGTGTAGTAGGTGGAATGCTTCGTTCTGGGCCAGTCTTTTGACCTACTTTTTTTTTTACGACGTTTTACGCACTAAACTAACCTACAATGAGAGAAAAGTGGACAGAAAAAGCTCTGACATCACTTTTTAAGCTATTTTTTACCCTATTACAAAAAAGGAGAGAGAGAGAGAGAGAGTGAGAGAGGAGGACGAGTTAAACAACCGACCAAGAATATTTCACCATGTGATATTTTACAAGCGAAGATAACCTACGAATGGGAGTTGGCAACACTGGCAACATCAATTGCGATTCAGTGTTGCCAACTCACCTCAAGAATATTTCACCATGTGATATTTTACAGGCGAAGCTAACCTACAAATGGGAGTTGGCAACAGTGGCAACATCAATTGGCGATCAGTGTTGCCAACTCACCTCAAGAATATTTCACCATGTGATATTTGACAGGCGAAGCTAACCTACGAATGGGACTTGGCAACACTGACTAGTGGAGGTAGCCGGGTTCACCAGCATCAATTGGCGATCAGTGTTGCCAACTCACCCCAAGAATATTTCACCATGTGATATTTTACAAGCGAAGCTAACCTACGAATGGGCAACACTGACTAGTGGAGGTGGCCGGGGTTGCGTCCGAATCAGCAGCAGATGTCACCTGCACCGTTACATCCGGGGACTCAGCCAATCTCTGTTGTCCGAATTTGCGGTAGACGTGGAGTCGGAGGGAAGAGCAGAGAGGCGCGACAGATGCACGCTGGCGCTGTGACGCTGCGCTTGGCAGCCATATTCTAATTTTTATTTTGTACAGGCAATATTTACTGATTAGAGGATGTAAAACTCAGTTATATTTTAATATTTTATCGATAATGAATGCAGAAAAATTGTAAATGATGAAATAGCGTGTTATATTTTTAATATGAGTAGTTAGGTGGAAATTATTTTGTTTGTTTGCGCCCCACGCGGTGGGTGAAGTTCGGGCTGACACCTGGCGGGAAAAGTGACAGGCGTACTACAAGGGGGACATGCAGATTCGGACGACTTGGACGTGACTTCGACGGCACGCGAGAGCAACGGGGAGAGAATGGGGTGGAGCGCTTGCCAATCCGGACACGGCTTTTGTAAACCTCTCTCGCGGGAACGATGTGCTGCACATGCATACGTGCGCGTGCGCACCTGTATTGTGACGCAAACAAACAAAATAATAATAATTGTTGTTTTTTTTTTTAGAATACCTGGCCCCTAACCCCCGCCAGGGTGCGTGGTGCCCAACCCAAAAAAAAGGTTCTAACGGCTGCGGCTCTAAATAACCGCACCTCTGTAGAGTTTCACGTGGTTTTTTTTTTCTCTCAAACTTCCATGAACTCTACAGAGGACCTCCGTAATGCATGCAACGTGTACTAACGACTCTAGTGTTATTTGATGTTGTAATATTTTTGGATATAGAGTTTTATTGTGTGATAGATAAAAATAATTATGTTTATTATAATATTTTTTTTGATGAAGATGGAGAATATATGTGTGTGTGTTACAAATAAAGTTGCATGTTTATTTTTTAGTGTGTGTGTGTGTGTATGTGTATGTGTATGTGTTTTTGATGTTCGACAGCATCTGAAACGATAAAAAAATTTTATTGTTAATTTTCTCATGTAAAAACACCAACAACAAATTTTTTTTGTGCAATCTACTTGATTGGTAGAAAAATATATTAGTAGGCAATAAAATCTGAAGAAGATTTGTGTCTAGCAAAAATAAGCTAAATAGAATTACACATGCATACAATATTTATTTATTTTTCTATCTACAATCATATTTTTCTTATATATTTTTTTTAATTTTTTTATAGGGTTGATTAAAGCACATATTTGAGGAAGACAACACTACCCATATATAAATAAACCCCTCAAACTAACACCAATTAGAATTAGCTTACAAAATTTTTCTCATAAGGCATTTTTTGTTTTGTAAACACTCTACCACCAACAGATCACATATAAATAAACATACCCCGAAAAAAAATGCACTCCATGAAAAGTTGCCCTGTGTGCAAAAGAACTATATCAAGCAAAAATTTTGCAAGACATTGTCGCACCTGCGTGCCAGGCAAGCATTTGGCTGCCACCGAACTGTGTTCCGGATGCAATAAACACATTACAATTGCGTATGTCAAGAAGCATAAGCTTACTTGTTTAAGCAAAAATACATCTGGGGCCCAGCCTTCGACCTCCACCAAGAGGAAGGCAGAAGCAGCCTCCATCAATGCACCACCCGCTAAACGCGTCAAGCCTCCAAAAGCAGACCAGTCTGCTTTCGGGGGAATATTAGGAGATTACGTCCAATTGTCGGATGGCTCTTGCGACGTGCGTAGCTTTTTAGAGGAGAAGCGAGCAGAAATAGTTTCTATTTTTAGTAATGCACTGGCTACGCACTCCTCCACTAAATTCTACGCATCGCTTCGTTGCTGGTACAAAAAGCCGTCTGATGAAATTTACAGCTTCTGCCACAACACCAAGGCGAAGACGCTGCATCTGGCGGATGTCGACAACCTCGAGGACATCTACAACAAGTTTGTCGAGGAGCTGGTGGCAAAGCAAGAAGAACATCAAGCCAAGGGCTCGGGGGGTTCGCTGTGTGGGGAGCCTCACGAACTGCGCGTCAAACTTTCCAAGTTTGTGCCTCTCTCTGCCTCCAGCTACGTCCCCTTACCATCTGCCATCGCGAAAAAGAAGGCTGTCCTGAACATTCAGAACAGAGACGCCAAGTGCTTCGTTTGGTCTGTGCTTGCGGCGTTGCACCCTGTTCACTGGAAAAAACAACCACACCGAGTTAACCACTACCTACCCTACGAACCAGAGCTGGAAGATGCCATTGCTGGGATCAACTACCCGGTGGAGGTCTCGGATATTCGCAAGTTCGAGGCCCGTACACACAACCCTCGGTTGGCCATCAACGTTTATGGCCTCACCGACAAAAATGTGGTGTACCCCATCCGGGTGAGCGACGTAGACGACGACGGTGCGCAGGAAATTCACCTTCTGCTCATCAAGGACGAAACTCGCCATCACTACACTCTTATTCGTTCCCTCTCTCGGCTTGTTTTGAGGCAACAGAGCAGTGATAGTCACCACATAGAAGTTTGTCCCAGGTGCTTGTCTAAATTTCGTAATCAAAAACAGCAGGATTACCAGCGCATCAGAGGTCGCAACATCGCTGCCGAGAAGCTTGCTAACCACAAGCTCTACTGCAAAGCCAACGAACCGGGGGTGGCAGACTTGCACAAACCTGGCACCGTGGAGCGTTTCCACATGCACGGTGCCATGGTGGAGCACCCTGCTATCATCATCGCGGATTTCGAGGCCTTCCTCAAACCCCTGTCCACTTGCGATCCCGATCCTGAAGTTTCTTCCACCACCCCTTACCAACTCCACGAGGCATCCAGTTTCGCATACATTGTGGTGCGACGAGATAAACACATCGCCCCCGAGCCCTACGTGTACCGTGGTCCCGACGCTGCCAAACACTTCCTCGAGAGGATGGTTGTGGAAGCCAACGAGATAGGGAAGGTGCTGTTGACCCACAAGTCTATGCTCCCACTGTCCCTCGATGATCAACATAGACACGACGAGGCCATCACTTGCCCTGTCTGCGTTGAGGAGTACACCGCCAACAACCGTAAAGTCCGACACCACGATCACTTTAACGGTAGGTATGTTGGTCCTTGGTGCAACGACTGCAACCGCTTGGCCCGGGACCCGCGCTTCATCCCTGTGTTTTTTCACAATGGCTCGGGGTACGACTTTCACCACCTGATCAAGCATCTTGGATACGACAATGCAAGAATCAATATCCTGGCACAAAACGAGGAGCGTTATATTAGCGTCAGCAAGTGGGTGCCGATTCCCAACTCAAAAAGCAGGAGCATCGAGCTTCGCTTCCTCGACTCCCTGAGGTTCCTCCCGGCCAGCCTCGATGCTCTTGCAGGGAAGCTGAGCAACGAACAAATGCTTATTACCTCTGCAAATTTTCCAAACTTGGACGCCGATCTCTTCAGGCGTAAGGGGGTCTACCCCTACGAATACGTCACCGACTCTACCAAGTTTGCGGAGACGTCGCTACCTCCCCAGGCGAAGTTCTACAGTCAGCTACGAGGCTCGAACATCACCGACGAAGAATATCATCATGCCCAGTCCATGTGGCGCGAGCTGGGTTGTCGAACTCTCGGAGACTACCACGACGCCTACCTCAGACTTGATGTGACGCTCCTCGCCGACGTGTTCCAGACGTTCCGGGCGACCGCAATGAACATCTACCACCTGGACCCCGCCTACTTCTATAGTCTCCCCGGACTGGCGTGGTCAGCCATGTTTCTGGTGACGAAAATCAAGCTGGAGCTTCTTTCGGACGTAGACATGATGCTGTTTGTGGAACGCGCCGTGCGGGGTGGCATGGTCCAGGTGTCGCAACGGCACGCGCGCGCCAACAACCATCACATGGCTACTGGCTACGACTCTACCCAACCGTCGAGCTACATCATGCACACGGACGTGAATAACTTGTACGGGCACTCCATGATGCAGCCACTCCCCTTTAGAGGGTTCGAGTGGGCTGACCCTTCCAACTTCGACGTTGAAGGTTTCGACGATTCGAAACATGGGTTCTTCGCCGAGGTGGACCTTGAGTTCTCCGAGAAGCTGCAGGATTCGTTTTGCGATCTCCCCCCTACACCCGAGTTCAAGTGTCCACCCGATTCCAACCAGACGAAGCTCGTCATGGATTTCGAACCCAAGAAGAATTACGTCCTTCACTACCGGAATCTCCGGTGGTTGATGCAGCGAGGGGTCACAGTCCACGTAGTTCACCGCATCCTCAAGTTCGAGCATTCTTCATGGTTGCGCCCATATATCGAAGTCAACACCAAACACCGCACCGCAGCCACGTCCGAGCTTGATAAGGATTTCTTCAAGCTCATGAATAATGCGGTGTTTGGCAAGACCATGGAGAATGTACGGAATCGCGTGGACATAAAATTGGTGACGAGGAAAGAGCGATGTCGTCAGCTTGTCGCGAGTCCATTGTTCAAGTCTCGAACAATCTATAACGAGCAGCTGGCTCTGATTCACATGAGGCGAGGTGTGGTGAAACTCACCAAGCCCATCTACGTTGGAGCCACTGTTCTGGATCTGAGCAAGCTCCACATGTTCGAGACATACTACGACATATTACGTCCACACTACGGCCACAACATCTCGCTTCTCTACACGGACACGGACAGCTTGGTGTACCACGTTCGCACAGCCGACGCATACGGGGATATAGCCACAGTTCCAGCTCTTGAAGAGCTCTTCGACACCTCGGGCTATCCCCAGCCGAACCAGTACGACATCCTGGCACGCAACAAGAAGGTGCCTGGCAAACTCAAAGATGAGAAGGACGGAGATGTGATTCTTGAGTTTGCCGGTCTTCGCGCCAAGGCCTATACCATCAAAGCCGAGGGTAGCGTTACCAAGAAGGCCAAGGGTGTCGGCAGACAGGTGGTTCGGGAGCATCTCACATTCGAGGACTTCGTGGATTGCCTCAAGACCAGGTCGTCGGTTCTAAGAGCAGAACAGCGCATCCAGAGCGTCGACCATGTGTTGACCACCAACAAAGTGAGGAAGATTGCTCTGGATCCCAACGACGACAAGAGGTGCGTCCTCGAGTGTGGAATCCACACACTGCCGTGGGAGCATTATCGCTTAGCAGAAAGCAAAACCTGCAACATGTGCCCATCTTCAACAGAAGATTCATAAAACAAAACAAAAAAAACAACAAAAAAAAAAAACATTTTGTTAGTTATTACAAAAAAAAACACTGACTGTCATTACAAAAAAAAACTTTGACCGTATTTTAAATAACCAGCATACCTATGAATCTTTTTGGTTTCCGAAAACAAACCAACATGGAGACTGTACACCGCGCGACGACAGATCATGAATTTCTACCTTCCATGTTAACTAAACTCAACGGTCTACTGATTGTTCACCTTAACAGCATTTGGACGAAATTGGATGACGATGTGGGCAAGATGTTTTACGTCTTCAACAACAATTTACATTTTTACAAAATTCCGATCGATGGAAAACTTCAAATCACCGTGAATCCGGAAAACGTAGGCGAAATCAAAATATCTACCGGCAAGAACATTTTTCGAATCAAGCACGACAAGATGCTTTCTAACATTACGTACGATGTTTCTGCAGGAGATTGTTTATACGTTCAACTCCTAGGAGATTACGATAAACTCATTCCTCTCTTCGTAGAATTACGTATCGTCTATCCTATTATAAATAACCGTTAACCAAAAATGCCTAACGACATTTTCGGCCACACCAAACGTGTAGACCACGCAGAAGAGATTCTCATGTTGGACGTCCGAATTAAAAAGTTGAGGAGCGATTTGATCGCTTTGCAGGAGACCTTAAACAAAAGTTTAGAGTCGGAGATTGCTACGCTCCAAACGCAATGTCTCCACCCCATTCTGAAAATCGATTCCGAACTGAAAACGCTCATAAAAAATTATGTCGACGTACCTTCTTACGACAACGTTCAAAATATACAGTTGAGCGTGGATAAGCTACAAAATGATTTGGCCAAATTACAACAATTTCAATCGAAAAATGAAGATTTGGAAAAATTGAAACTCGAAATCGAAGAACGAACTTCCGCAATCGAAAAGAATTTCTCTGAACTTCAAACCGTCGTGAAGGATATTGATGTAGAACGCTTGCATGTTGTTGTTTCCAAATTACAAGAAGAATTCGCCAGCACGTTGGAAGAAATTAAATCCAAGTTACAGACTTTGGAAGATACCATGACGAACCTACCATCGTCAGACGAACTGCAGGTCATCGGCAAAAGCGTCGCGAACATAAAAATTCAATTGGAGGCTTATCAAGATTTCGAACACATTCAAACCACCATCGCTACGCTTCAGGCGTCTCTGGAGTTGATCAACGAAGAAATTAAAAATATTCACGCTGAAGCAAGTGCGTTGACGAGCATACAAGACACGTTGAGCACGGTTCAGCAGAAGATCGAATATTTAGAAAATTTGAACGTCGAATCGAACCTTGCTCATTTTCATCACGTACTGGACAACATACAGGGTGACTTGGAATCGTTACGGACGAGCGTACCTTCGAGCGAAGATTTGGAAAAATTGAAAACGGCGGTGACGGCGCTATCCGATTCGAGCGACATCAAAAGTTCGTTGAGCGATCTCGAGAGTAGGGTGGCCAATCTCCCCACCTCCAAAGAATTGCATGCTTTGAAAAGGAACATATCTCGAATGCTGAAACGACTAGAAACGGAAACGGCGAACGTGGAACAGATTCGAGACGAACTTGCTTCACTGGTGTCGACGCTGCCCACTTCGCAGAGCGTCGCCGACCTTCACACGCAGTTTACCGAGATGCGAAGCATCGTGAACGATCTTACCGAGAAAAGTTCGAAATTGAATCAAGTCGAGAACCTTCAGAGTATCGTCGTCAACATCAGAGATCAAGTTGGAGTGCTGGAATCCACGCAGGAATCGACACTGGCCTCTTTCGGTGCCAAATTACAAGAACTCAACGAAAACTACAAGCAGTTGAACGTGGAAGTGAAAATCAAACCGTCATTTTCTACAGTAACGGATACCATAGTCGAATATTTGTTGCCCGTACAAAATACACTGGGACAGCTTCACAGCAACCTCGTTAGCGTCGATACTAAATTCGCTAAACTGCATTCTCTGCAAGCCATCGAAATCAACAGCGTACCCAATCAACAGAGAATCTCCACGTTCGTCGAAGGTAACAAACTGTACATGTTACATCCTTATCATCCGTACTACAAGTTTCTCCTCGATGGCACAATTCAGATAAATGAATTTTCGTACTGGTCTCACGGCAGAAAAGCTAGCGTTCCCACCATGACCTTGATATCGAATCGCGGTGTCCAGAAAGCAGGAAACATTCCTCTGGCACGATGGAACGAAACGCGCAACATATATGAAATACACGAAGACGAAGATCTTACCGTTTTCGACGTGAGCGCCGGCGATAAGCTGATCATTCAAAACACGAGCGAAGTGCCACCCTCTTTGAATCCCATCACGCTGGTGCTTCTCTTCAAACGTAATCTCTAAAAAAAATGTCTAGGCAAGCCATCGTCCAAGAATTGCATAAACCTGCACGCCGCAACTACGAACGTTTGGCGGTGGTGACCAAGAGAATCGACGACCTCTGGCAAAGTGACCTTGTGGAGATGAGTAGCGGCAATCTAAAAAATGTGCATAAATTGAACAAGGGCAACAAGTACCTCCTCACCGTCATAGACACGTTTTCGAAATTCGCATGGGCTCTACCTTTGAAAGCCAAAACGGGGACATGCGTCACGGAAGCATTCAAATTAATTTTTCGCGAAAGCGGCAGACGACCTCGGTTTTTGCAAACAGACAACGGTAAAGAATTTTACAATACCGTATTCCAAAAGTTTATTCGGAAACACGACATTCGACATTATTCAACCTTCAGTCACATCAAAGCCAGCATCGTGGAAAGATTTAATCGAACCTTGAAAACACACATGTGGAAACAATTCACGCTTCGAGGAAATTACAAATGGGTCGACATCCTGCCGGAACTCGTCGACACCTATAATAATACGGTACACAGAACGATAGGCATGAAGCCGGCTGACGTTACGAAATCTGACGAGCAGCGTTTAATTTCTACAGTTTACTGTCCAAAGTACACTCCCACGACTACCAAGAAATCAAAATTCAAAATTGGAGACCAGGTGAGGATCAGCAAATTCAAACGCACCTTCGAGAAGGGGTTCACAAAAAATTGGAGCACGGAACTTTTTACGGTGGTTCGAGTTTTACCCGGAAACCGACACACGTATATAATAAAAGATAGTAGCGGCGAGATTTTGAAAGGAAGATTTTACGAAGAGGAACTCTCTAAAACAAAACATCCCGACACGTACCTCATCGAGAAAGTATTGCGTAGGAAAGGCGACAAACTGTTTGTCAAATGGCTGGGACTTCCGGAAAAGAGTTGGATCGACGCGAACGAAGTAATCTTGTGAGTACGTGGAACGTGGTGAAGCGTCTACCGGATTCGGAAAGTCAAACGAGAAAAAAGAACGGCGAGTTGCTTCCCGACAGCATCCGCTGTCTGATCGTAGGTCCTTCAGAGTGTGGGAAAACAACACTGCTCGTGGACAATTTTCTCCTCGCACCGAATTGGTTAGATTGGAAGAACAGGCACCTCTACGTATTTTCGAAAAGTTTGGAGCAAGCGAAATACCAGCAACTGATGAAACTGTACGATGGTCTGGACATTGCAACGTTCTCTTCGGAAATAAAACCACTCGACGATTGTCGTGAAAATTCAGTCGTTGTGTTCGACGATGTCATCCTGGAAAATCAAAATGAAATTCGCAATTTTTTCACGCAAGGTCGTCACAAAGGAATAGATTGCTTCTTCCTAGCTCAAACGTTTTCCAAAATTCCAAAACAGTTAGTACGCGACAACGCTAATTTCATATGTTTGTTTCGTCAAGATCACACCAACCTCAAGCACGCATACGATGACTACGTAGGCGGAGACATGAACTACAATCAATTTTCGGAACGCTGCTGCTCCCACTGTTGGAACAGTGACGATTTCGGATTCGCAACGATCGACATGACGAGGAAACCCAACGACGGAAAATACAGAAACAAAATCAACGACTTTCTAAACGTTGCAACGTTGTGAGAAACGACGTGTATAAATAACGTTATGACGAAACGAAAAATCGAAGACGAAAATCTCAAGCTTCGCGATTACCTCGCGAAACGCTTCAAAGGTTGGAAATCGGAGAATCGCGGATTCTACGAAGAGAAGAAACGTCAAGATCAACCTGTGATCGACGCCATCAGCGATCTAGGTAAAGAAATTAAAGGCGTCACGGAACAAAATAAAAATTTGATCAACGAACTCGTACCACTTGCAGCTAAAAGTTACACCGTACCCACGCCCATTTCGAGCATTCCTTCGACGCCGTTCGAACTGAAGGACGTACCGGCACGACGTCGAGCCATAGGTAGCACGTCATCGTCTTTGGATAAGATCGAGTTGGGACCTTTGGCACGAGACTACCTGAGCACGGGAAAATTCGACAAAGATGAAGTGTTCGGATTGTATCCGAGCATGGAGAGCAACGAAGGCGGCGGTGTGGTTTGGAAGATTGGAAAATCGAAAGTTACCTTCGAAGGCAACGACATTAAAGTTAATTTAGGCGAGAAGGATAGTTGGAACAGGTATCCGGGTACGGTGGGACTGTGGGAACTCGTTGCCAAAAAGCAGCCGAAAGATTACACCGACGAAGATTACCAGAGTTACAAGGAAATTTTGATCATGACAGATGCCTTATACCAAAACAACGACGCTACGCAGAATAGGGTCAAATCCAGCAGCGGTGAGAAGTACAGAAATCTCATCAAACCGATTTGGAACCAGGTGAAAACAGGCAGCGGCGTCAAACTCTACAACACGTTACCCAAAGAATTTGTTTGGGTGGACGACGTGCGCAAGCTCATAGACCGATTGTTGGTTATTGCAGGAGAGGAGAATGCAGGCAATCGTAATTTCTACAACGAGAAGGTTGGCATCGTGGACATGATCAGCGCCAAACTTTCCAACTTCATCGTGAACAACGATAAGGGCATAGGTTACCTCATTAAAATTATCAACACGCTGCCTCCGAGATTCTGGAACGTGGCCGAAGGAAAAGGACTCGTGAACGACATCATCAACAAGTTACCTTTCGAGATGCATTTACCTGGCTACCAGTACTGCGGACCGGGTACCAAACTCGAAAAAAGATTGGAGAGAGGAGACAAGGGTGTGAATCCGTTGGACGCCGCATGCAAAGATCACGACATCGCTTACAACACCATTCGCACCGATCTGGATGCACGTCACGAAGCAGACAGAAAGTTAGAGCATGCGGCTTTCGAAAGATTCGTCAGCAGAGACGCATCGCTGGGAGAAAGAGTTGCGGCACTGGGCACCACCATAGCCATGAACACAAAACAAAAACTTGGGTGGGGTATGTAAATAACATACAGTAAAAAACAAAAAAAAAAACATCATGTCTGGTATAACCGACTTGCCACACGAACTGCTGTGTAAAATATTCAAACATGCAGTAAACGGAGATTGTGAGGATATAAGAAAACTTTTGATCATAGCGAGATCAACGCCGGAATTTCGCACCCCTTGTGAAATGGCTGTCAAGGATTATCTTCGGGAAATTAGCGGCATGAGGTGCGACGATCTCGACACTCTTTTTTCGGCCGCAGGGGAAAAATTAAACAATAGGTTAGATGAACTGCACGAGGCGAGGCTGGGGAGAAGACGATTCACAGATGATTGGCATAAGTCGAAACAAGAGACGGAAGATATCATCACGCACATCATCGCATTTTCCGAAGCACAAACTTTCTTCCTCTAACACAGACAAAAAAAAATCTTCGATACAAAAATCTCGTGAAAAAAAATATATATATAAAATAACACACATCGTGAAAAAAATAATCTTCAGTGTATATATAAATAACACACATTGTGGAAAAAATTAAATTTCTCTAACACACACACTGAAAATTTCTCTTCAATATGACGACTGAAAAAATGAGTGACCTCCAAGCATTAAAACAAATGCTAAATTTGTCAGTAGAGTATGTAAAAATTCAGGAATTGGAAGTGGACAAACCTTACACGATAACTTCCGGTTCAATTGTTTCTACCCAGTATGGCCCCAAGGCGCGTTTGTTGCTCAACGCACAATACAGTCTATTTTTACCAGATCGATACGCTAACATGTTATCCGACGAGAAGCTAGCTATTTTAATCGAGAACAAAACTCAAATCGTGTACAAGGGTACAAAGGAACTTCTTGGTAAGAAAACAAAGCACGTAATAGAATTTGTGTAACGGCTCTGCGCGGAGTATATCCTTGAAAAAAAAATTGCACGGAACAAAAAAATCTCAGAACATTTATATATAAATAACATACCGAAAAAAATTACACAAAACAAAAAAATCTCAAAACATATATATAAATAACATACCGTGAAGATAACATATAAAGCATCAACATGAAGCCCAAAGGTGTCGTGTACCAGATACCTTACTCCAATCTGAAAAATCTAGGTGCCCTCGATGGGTTACTCACCAAAAAACAACGCGAGAAGAAACGTTCTTGCTTAATGAAAGGACACGGAATGAAATTACTTCTCAGCACACCTCAATTGAGACGCTTGCAGCGTTCGCGGAAACAGCAAAAAATCGGAGGTTTCATATTCAGCATCCCAGCCATCCTGGCAGCATTGGGGGCTGTTGGAAGTTTGGCCGGCGGAAGTGCCGCCATCGCGAAAACCGTCATCGACTCGAAGAAGAACAAAGCCGAGTTGGAAGAACAGAAACGTCACAACCTGGCCATGGAGAAGAAGGGGAAAGGTATAACCAAAAAACAAAAAAGCAACCTCGATGCTTTGAAAAAATATAAAAAAAAGAAGAAGCCCTGTCCAACTTCGATATTGAATCTCTAATCGAACTGTTGGGAATAAAAAACTTCAGGGGTGTTTTCATGTCCGATTCTCTACCCTCTGCTGTGAAGAAAAAGGAGTATGGCGTGGTCAACCTGGACAGTTACAAAAATCCTGGTACACATTGGATATGCTACCTTAAAATTGACGATAACAATGCATTTGTTTTCGATTCGTTCGGTGGCACACCACCTGCCAGGTTGGTGAAGTATCTCAGTGTTGCCAACCTCTACTACAATGACAAACGCATCCAGGGTTTCACCGATGTTAACTGCGGCCACCTTTGCCTTTCTGTTCTCGCATACATGTCTAAAATAAATAACCCGTCGGTGGAACATTTTCAGAAAGCATTGTGGAACCTGAAACACAATGGGCGTGTTCCATCTCACGAGCGAATCTTCGATCCTGAAACTCACGCTGCACGACGACATCGTCTATCCTAAATCCGTAGCTCTGCGTGCATTCTACAGCATGTACCTCATACCTAACGTCACGCAGCACAATAATAAAATTAGTGTCGGAAACGAACACATCGTCGTCACGCCAGGCCAATACAATCTTTCCACTTTGCAAGCTCAGTTACCCAAAGGCACGTACCTTTCTCAAAATTCGGTCACGCACAGAGTGGAAATCGTGTCGGCAACGGAGACCGTGGACCTGGGCACCATGGGAGAACTTTTAGGTTTCGAGAACGACACCAAACTCGAAGCTGGCATCAAACATACGGCAACCAACATTCCTAAATTTCTAGCCATAGAAACTCTAAACGTTCACTGCAACGTGGCGGAAGGCATGATCACAAAATCCTCGGACGGATTGTTAGGAAGTCACAAGCAGACAGGAATCATAGCTACATTCAAACCCAGTTCCGAATTCATGGAACCGATCATCTACACACCCTCCTCGCCGATCTATTTTCCAGTATGCCGCAACCGCATAGACGACATAGAGTTGGTGGTGACAAACGAGAAAGGAGAGGTGGTGGATTTCGCAGGTGCCACTACGACGGCCATCGTGGAGATCAACGTATAATAAATAACACACATAGTGAAAATGGAACAAATCGAAAGTTACGAATTGCAATCTTTCCCTCCGAACCGTCGCACGTTCGCCAATCTCAACGAAGCGAACAGGGAGATCGAATACGACGTGGACGTAGGGGACGGGTTCGTTCATCCTCACAGAGCGGACCTCTATCTTCAATTCGACGTGGTGAAGAAGAAAAGCGGAGACGCGTTTCCACCCAATGCAAATTTGAAACTCGTGGACAACTTCGTGCCTCACCTGTTCTCGCAGGTGGAGGTAAGGAAACACAACACCGTCATCGACAGAATAGATTATCCAGGCATCACGTCGACGGCAGTGGGAACATTAAAATTATCCAAAACAGACGCAGCATACTACCAGGCGGGAGGATTCGAAGCGGGAACGAAAATATCGACGAGAAGTCACACGGTGCTCTTTCCCATGCGTCTGCTACCGGGATTCTTCTCCGACTACAAAGAGATCATGTGGAAGGGGGGATTGCGCGTCATGTTTCGAAGAGCGGCCAACGACAACAACGCACTGATGCGATACACCAACTTGAACGCCGACGGCACGCCGATAGCCAACACATTACCCGAAGCAGCCAAGTGCGTCATCCGGAGCATGGAGTTGAGAATGCCGATCGTGGAATACGAAACAAACTACGCCCTCAAGTACAAAGCGGAGATCTTGAAGAGTCCACAGGTACCGATTCACTTTCACGGTTACCACTGCGTGCAAAAGTTGGCGTCGGGAAGTCACATGGAATTCGACGTGACGACTCAGTTCAACAACATACAGTTCGACATGCCAGATTTCGTCGTGGTGCTCTTTCAGACCGGGCGCGATAACAACCAGGAAAAAGATTCCAGCAAGTTCGACGACTGCAAGATCAAGAACATTTATCTGAAGAATGGACGCAACGAAGTGTTCCCGCGCGAGAATTACAACCTCGACATGACCAAAGATGATTACCTCAAACTTTACGAAGCTTACACCTCTTTCAAACGCGTGACCGAGGGAAGCATGGACATGTACTACACGCCCAGCGAATTCAAAATCCGCAGGCCGATGTTCGTCATCAACACCACAAAAAGGAAGCAGGTGGTGGTCAACGATCGAACCAATATCAAGGTCGTCTGCGAGTTCCACGAAGCCTTGCCCGAGAACACCGAGTGCAGCGTCATCCTGATTGCAGAGAAGTCCTTCGTCCACGACGTGAAGAATGAGAGGGTCACAGAGCAGTTTTAACAGGTTTAACATCTTTTTCTTGTACAATCAGTTACAATAAAAATTTTGTGCTAGCACAATAATAATATGAATTTCTCTAGTTCAGATCAGTTACAATGTCAATTTCACCAATTATCAGTTACAATATCTTTTTTTCATCAGTTTTTTTTTGCACTATAGCACGAGACAATCAGAATTTACACAAAATTTTGTTGTTTTTACATGAGAAAATTAACAATAAAATTCTTTTTTTATTGTTTCAGATGCTGTCAAACATCAAGCACACACACACACTAGGAAAAAAAACATGCAACTTTAGTTTTTATAACACACACATTCTCTATCTTCATCAAGAAAATATTATAATAAATATATTTCACAATAAAACTCTATATCCAAAAATATTACAACATCAAATAACACTAGAGTCGTTAGTACACGTTGCATGCATTACGGAGGTCCTCTGTAGAGTTTCATGGAAGTTTGAGAGAAAAAAAAAACACGTGAAACTCTACAGAGGTGCGGTTATTTAGAGCCGCAGCCGTTAGAACCTTTTTTTGGGTTGGGCACCACGCACCCTGGCGGGGGTTAGGGGCCAGGTATTCTAAAAAAAAAAACAACAATTATTATTATTTTGTTTGTTTGCGTCACAATACAGGTGCGCACGCGCACGTATGCATGTGCAGCACATCGTTCCCGCGAGAGAGGTTTACAAAAGCCGTGTCCGGATTGGCAAGCGCTCCACCCCATTCTCTCCCCGTTGCTCTCGCGTGCCGTCGAAGTCACGTCCAAGTCGTCCGAATCTGCATGTCCCCCTTGTAGTACGCCTGTCACTTTTCCCGCCAGGTGTCAGCCCGAACTTCACCCACCGCGTGGGGCGCAAACAAACAAAATAATTTCCACCTAACTACTCATATTAAAAATATAACACGCTATTTCATCATTTACAATTTTTCTGCATTCATTATCGATAAAATATTAAAATATAACTGAGTTTTACATCCTCTAATCAGTAAATATTGCCTGTACAAAATAAAAATTAGAATATGGCTGCCAAGCGCAGCGTCACAGCGCCAGCGTGCATCTGTCGCGCCTCTCTGCTCTTCCCTCCGACTCCACGTCTACCGCAAATTCGGACAACAGAGATTGGCTGAGTCCCCGGATGTAACGGTGCAGGTGACATCTGCTGCTGATTCGGACGCAACCCCGGCCACCTCCACTAGTCAGTGTTGCCCATTCGTAGGTTAGCTTCGCTTGTAAAATATCACATGGTGAAATATTCTTGGGGTGAGTTGGCAACACTGATCGCCAATTGATGCTGGTGAACCCGGCTACCTCCACTAGTCAGTGTTGCCAAGTCCCATTCGTAGGTTAGCTTCGCCTGTCAAATATCACATGGTGAAATATTCTTGAGGTGAGTTGGCAACACTGATCGCCAATTGATGTTGCCACTGTTGCCAACTCCCATTTGTAGGTTAGCTTCGCCTGTAAAATATCACATGGTGAAATATTCTTGAGGTGAGTTGGCAACACTGAATCGCAATTGATGTTGCCAGTGTTGCCAACTCCCATTCGTAGGTTATCTTCGCTTGTAAAATATCACATGGTGAAATATTCTTGGTCGGTTGTTTAACTCGTCCTCCTCTCTCACTCTCTCTCTCTCTCTCCTTTTTTGTAATAGGGTAAAAAATAGCTTAAAAAGTGATGCCAGAGCTTTTTCTGTCCACTTTTCTCTCATTGTAGGTTAGTTTAGTGCGTAAAACATCGTAAAATAAAAAGTAGGTCAAATGACTGGCCCAGAACGAAGCATTCCACCTACTACACTACGTTAGCTTCGCCTGTAAAATATCACATGGTGAAATATTCTTGAGGTGAGTTGGCAACACTGAACCGCAATTGATGTTGCCAGTGTTGCCAACTCCCATTCGTAGGTTAGCTTCGCTTGTAAAATATCATGGTGGAATATTCTTGGGGTGAGCTGGCAACACTGCAAGAAAATGAGGCTCATGCCTTACGAGAGAAATCCATTAAGGCAAGCCTCACCGAGCCTCATGTTCGGTTGGTGAAACGGTGCACCTGCACTACTTATTTACATATTTATTTATTAAATAAGTTTTGGCTTCAGTACTGTGGGCCTGGCACCTGTTTTAGGCCGTATCTCCCCAGTTCATAATTAGCATATTATAAGACACACTTATCTTTCACCATAATAAATAAGAACTCTTGCTCCCATTCACTGTGATAGTGGTAAGTCTTTTGTTTCTTCTTACCTGGTTCATGACTTGGCGGCTTGTAGCACGACTAATAAACTGCCGACAGCAGCCTCACAGCAAGTTTACAGTCTTAAGAACTTTCGACAAACGTCACAGCGTTCCACAGGATTGCGAATAACTGCCTACTGGCCCAGTGTTTTGTGGAAACAATGTTGCGTCTGACAATGTAATCAAACCGGCCTTGTCGCTAACAACAATGTAGTGTAGGAGAAGAAAGCTTTCGATTGTTCAGTTGTTCAATAACGAATTGTTGGTTACTCCGAACGGAGAAGGCAAAGAATATTTACATTTTTTATGGTTAATTATTATGTGATTCAAAAAAGAAAGAAAATAACTGTTACAACAAAGCTCTTTTCCTGATACAACAGTTAAAAATACAGAGAGGTAGAGTCCAATTACTTTCGGAACATCTCCAGCAGACTGAGCGAGTCTGTCTAGCGAGCCTAGTGGGTGTGCAGAGCTTGAGCAAGGGGCTTAGCGATAGGTTCTGGGTTGAGATGACGTCAGCGGCTCGCTTGGTTGATTGGATGCTTCGAGAGTTGTGACTCGTTCCGAAGTTTGAAATGCATAATAGCCAAAGATGTTGCGGAAATAATATTCCTCTAAGTAATAAAATGTTTTGTGACTATGCATATTAAAATCCGTATAATACGACAGAGCACAGCGTTGGCCACCCCTGCCGTAGAGTTAGGCAACACACACAACGCCTAGGGGGAGAGAGAGAGAGAGAGAGAGAGAGAGAGAGAGAGAGAGAGAGAGAGAGAGAGAGAGTGTATTTGTGGACCTAGGTGTTGCATTAAATTGCCGGTGACTGTACCGGCTAGACGTCTGCATGGGCGGGTTTGATCCGCTCTGTAGATGAAAACCTGTTCAAGCGTATCGTTCGTACAGAACCAGCTTTTCCATGCGGAAACGCTGTGCCATCTAGCGGTCTAAACTTCAAATAGCCTATCTCACATCTCTTATGATATTTCACAGAAATATAACTGATGATCTTTTGGTGCTAAATATACCTTTAAGTAAGACGCGGTGGTCTAGTCGGTAAGACGTCTGACTGCCACGCGGGTAAGGCTGGTTCGATTCCCGGGGTTCTTGATCTAAGATTTGAATTTTCCAACCTTGTTCCTCTATAAAATGGTTAGGAGTTCACCCAGTCTCAAATAAATGGGTACCTGGGGACAATCCTTGGGGATAAAGGCGACCAAAGCATGGTGCTGATAACATTACCTTTTAGTCTTTACTGTACCCTCACTCACATTGAAAATTCCTAATGCACAACATTTTAAAGCAGAGGATCTAGATCGGAGTTATATCCAATGATGTCTGCATGTGTTGTTTACACGTAAATGGCACGTTCAGTGGTCGACTCACGACATCGCATGGGGAAGGTTCCTGGTTCTAGTGCCAACGTGGGTATGGGCGTTCTTTTGTGAATGCCCCTGCATCAATTCATCCTCAACATTGCGATTAGCCTAAAGAGGCAGAAGCATTTTTATTGCAAGTCACTGTACATTATATGCATAGGGAATGCAAACGACCAGACTGGTATTTGAAAAATGTCCAATTAGCCAGGAACGGGCTAATGGGGCTCTGGCCCCGTCCCAAATCAGAATCCTGGCCGACCTCGTGTGCCTTATGACAGCATTGAAAGAGTGCGTGAAGTGTTTAAGTGGTCCCCCCAAGTCGGTGACTAGAGCATGCAGATGCCCCGACTGAAAACCAATTACGACGATTACATTCCACAACTGGGCGGAGCTTCCCCCTCCATCATTTTTACAGGAAGGTATGATAAGTGCTTCTGAATGGTGTTCTTCCACAGCGCTGAATCGAACACAAACAACCTTCTCTCTTGGCCACAACGTTTGCACTACGCGATTTCATTCTTTGGAGGGGGGAGTCGTTAAAGGCAGCATCTATTTATCACCGTAGCCCATGTCCATCCATGAACATGCACTGTAGGTCAATAAGGAACATGCTACACCGAGTCTGGGATGACTTTGATTACCATGTAGACGTGGTACCCAGGGTGCACACCTTGAAAGATTGTAATTAATGCATAAGAAACTTTGACAGTTGCCGCCGCTGACGGTGTAAGTTGTTCCCGTTTAACGTGAGAAATATTTTTTTTTATAAACTTTTGAAACCGAACCATTCTCTTGTGTGTGCCCTTGTTCTCCAAAGGTTCTCTTTGACAGCGTGCGACTTGTTTTATCGTCCGGCGATTCAGCAGATGAAGTTGGTAGTCACGTGTTTCCCATCAGATACATCTTGCAGTTGCCTAGCTCGCCCAACGCGGCTAATATCAGAGAACTGTTCGAAGCAAAGAACAAATGCTCTATCTCTGTGCTCGGGTCAGGCTAGTATCAGCGCAGAATGGCTATTTTGGTAAAAACCTCTTTCGCTGCTTCGGGGAGGATAGATTGACAATTGTACGTAGGCCTACTTGGCTGTTAACAGCGGCTGACTGCAATAAAGGCTGACGCAGCTATTGGTATCTGTGTCTCGGTTGCATTCGCCGCGAACATTCAAACCAAGTCTCCAAACTTCACTCGCAAAGGAAACGGCAAAGCAATGAAGCAGGTGCTGTCCCCAGCACTTCTCTTAGTGGGTGGAAGCTGTCAAGGCCTTCCTGCAGACAACAGACCATCGAGTGGCGGGAACTGTACCAGGATAAACAGTCTGGCGCTAGCGTCAGGAGGAAATTGGCATTGTTACGGAACCATTAAAAACCCTATAATTTACATTCCTTATGTCGGACAAGCCAGACAGGGTTGTTAAAGGTCCAGGAATTTTAAATAAATTCAATTTCGGTCCAGGAGAGAAAATCAGCAAGCGTAAATGGATTCTGGACGTAACGAAACTTTTTATCTCTGAAGTATTTCAATTCGGTCCAGGAACCTTTTATCCCGGATCAATTTAAATACGGTCCAGGAACCCTTTTTTCAATTAAACAAAACTTTCATGGAATATTGTGCGAGAAAAAAGGTTCCGGCCCTGCAGTGGAACCCAATAAATTTAACAACCGTGAAAGCACATGATGCTAAAAATCTATGAGACTCAGAAAATACATGGACTGAGGTTGCTTGTCGGGATAAGGTGTAAGTATTGAAAATTTAATCCTGTTTCCAGCAAATATTTAACAACTACAATTTTCTCCTCTGTGTACAACAATTCAACCAGCTTGAAAAACCAAAGTAATTGTTAACAATCGTATTCATGGCAACAATCCTACGAAAACATTATGATCATTCAAACCAAAGGAAGGACATTCTTTTAGCCAATTGAAATCTGAAATCGTTCAGCCAGAAAGATCCCAATTTTTGGAAGGAGGATTTACTTAACTGCAAGCGCCGTTGTCAGACATGTAAAAAAGGTACGATTTTCTTGATTTCAGTGATGCATTATAAACGTCGGCATATTAGCATCGAACTCTCTTTTTTTTTCGTTTATACCTGATTTTATTAATATGCTGACTGTAGAAATTACAATGTAAGAATTTTTATAAATTGATGAAGGAAATTTACAAATATTCACTCATTGGGCCTCCCCAGTGGATTAATGGTAACGTAGTCGCCTTGTATTCAAGAGGTTCCGGGTTCGATATTTGATGGAGGCACATAGTGGTTCGGATCCAATGTTTGATTCATGTTTCTATATTTTTATTATACCCTTGTTCTATAAGCTTTGATACGTTTATTTGCTGTGTAGTACTAACAGTGAGAGCGTTATTGACCTGAATTAAGTAATATACAATTTTGAAGATTATAGGGGGAGACGGGGCAAGCCGGAGAAGCGGAGTAAGACGGGGTACGGGGTGTTTTTGCCAAATAAGTAGCACTTTTCATCTGATGTTCTTGGAACCTCATCAACATATAGTAGTACTCTTTGTCTGGACTGCTGCTGGTCTCAGTTCGAGACGCTGTTCCAGGAAGAACGGAATGTACTTACATTTTTCACCCTCTGTTGCAATAGTTCGGCAAACTATTTGCTGCTGTAAGTTACAATGGGGTTATTATTGTGAACGCATGCTTATATTATCTGTCCAGAATGCTTGTCGGATATCATAAAACAGGTTATGTTATGCAGTTATTTTCAATTCACACATTTCGTATTAAGATCGTGTAACCTGATAATATGACATTGGGCATGATGGAGTGAGGTATAACGAGGTACTACCCCAGTTGACAGACAGTAATGTGTTTAGTGAAGCAGAATTTTTGCCTTCTGCAACAACCAACATTCAGCATTAAGCACCCTCCCGATGCTGCCACAACACAATCAGCTTCAACTCTTTATGTTCAGCCTTCGACATTGCAGCTGAGGAACCAGCTTCATCTTCCCTTAAATTACAAGTCATCAATTAATTGTGCCTATTCCAAACGTAGATCGACAGAACAAAAGAATATCTTGAAAACGATCTAAACATCTAAACAGAATCATCGTACAGAGCAGAACAAACTCATCAAATAATAAGTAGCACACGTTGATCTTTCGAAAGCCAAGAAACAGAACAAGATTCTACTGTCAGGATTTTTATAATGAAGGTTGGATCAGGTGTCGTGTTTCTGCAGGATGCGATGGGCACATAATTCTTGTGCAGGTGTTTCAAGCGAATACGTAAACGCTATTCATGATTGTGGTTTGTGTGAAACTTAGTTGTCTGAGTAAGTTTACACAATCCTACAATTAAAACGTCCACTATATTTCTATGATTATTCTAACTTAATAGTGTTACAATTAAGTAGTATGTAGAGCAAACAGTTAAGGTACCCTGTCTAGCCCCGCATGTGGGGAAAGACTTGGAAAAAGCTCTGTTTTAAAAGAAATCACAATATGTATATTCCAAATATTAGACGTGTCTCTTCAATTTTCATATTGTTTAAATATTAACAAAGAACCAATTAAACTATTTGTGGCAATAAAAATAATATCTGATTTCATTTTGTACTTTAAACACGTGGTCAAACATTAGTCAACCCGTCTTGCCCCGCCTTCCCTTATAACAAATAACACGAGATGCTGGTATTCTGTTTCCTTCCCACATTTCGCAATTGTCATAGCATTTTATTTGTAGAGACATCTAGCGACCAATATCTGAACTTCTTGTCAAAAGAGATAAGGAGCTTTCAGAACGAAGCGACACAGGACAAGCGACATGACAAGCTGCGCATGCGCAGTGAATGTTTGTCTACAGAATAGATGGGGCCAGTGTTGCTTGTCGCTTCAGTATGAAACCGCCGTGTCGGGTCTTACCTCTGTCTGAAAACTCCCTTAGACTATAATTTCATAAACTTTGAATTGTAAGGCAATCTTACCTGGCAGAAGAAATGTAGTTTTATTTTCAGATAGTAAATAAAAAATTTAGAAAGAGAAAATATTAAAAATGCAGCTTCACAATACGTAGTGTTGAAAGCTACGTGACTTGCAATTACCGCTCTCTGACTGGAGTGCAGTCTGACGGATCCCGACATAGCACTTGGACGAAATGGTTTTCATTCGGAAAATTCATCTTACTAACATTTGTTTCGTTTTTATACATAACAATATAGTTCAGAACCTAGAGATTAGCGAAACGCACTGTGATTAAGTAATGGACATTTATTAGTTCTACCCTCATTACCGTATAATTCTTCCCATTGTTGCAATAAACCTTAGGATATAAAAATATGACGTATAACGGGAAACAATGAAGAGAATTTCGTTTAAATACATATCGTCCTTGGTAAGTTTGAATATGTAAATATTGACGCACAACGTAAGGATTTTTATTTATTTATTCATGTAATTTGATTTGAAATGTTGGGAATGCCTCAATAGACATTTAGGAACAAAATAATAATATAGATAATAGGGTATTTATACTTGGTTCTGCAGGTATGGCGTTACACACCACTGCTGATCGTTACAATAATTAATTATCACTCCATCAATGCTGTTACAATTTATGGAGAGCAATTAATTGTGCCTTGTTCGAGATTTAGAAACCTTGTAAGCAATAGCTCTAAAGGAATATAGTCACTATCAGTCTTCTGCAGAAATACATTCATCTTTTTAATCTTTTCTTAGTTTGAACAATCAGAAATTACAACAAATTACAACCACTCCTCATATTTACATGTTGCACAACCACCTCGGTTTTCATGCATAGTAAAAATTCTGAGCTGATTCTATTTTCACCACATGGCTCTTAGCTACTGAACTCCATAAGTCACAACCATATTCAAGGATTGGACGTAGAATTGTGATATATAGAATCTGAAAGAGTCAAAATTTCTTAAAAGAAGAAGACCAATTAAACATAATGGTAGTAATCTTTTAACTTTTTGTAAGCTTCTTTTATCTATACTAAAAATAGAAAGGATGAATTAATATTAATATTACTAATATCTGACATTTTTAATTACAAGTACAGAGCCTTCATTTGGCTATCGAGCCGCTTGAACGTGGCCGCTTAGCGTCTGGAAACACACCGCTTGCCGGCGAAATCGGAAATCTTGGCTGTCGATGGACTCATGCTTTCGCGTTGCACAGCGGAGGTTAAGAGAAACCTGAAGGCAAGAATCTTGTCACTCACCATGACGATTCCTCCGAATTAAGTTAATCGTCGACGGAAATTGCTTACAAGTCGATTCAATCGCATGCTAAACACATTTTCAAGCAAACAAAGTCATGAAATAATGAACATGTATTACTTATTACGTACATGTTTTAGTGTTCCTTGTGGATATAATTGAATTTGACAAATAATTAATAAAGTTCTTCACAATATCGCTTCTGCTCTGAGAGGTAAATGATTAATTGATTGATTTAATTTATTTTACTTTTCAGCCACTTTTGACTAATCGCGAAGATGAGGATGAATCAGTGGCGTACGCAAGGGGGGGGGGTTACCGGGTTTAAACCCCCCCCCTTGAGCTTTTGAAATATTATGGAAAATGTTGTAGAAAAAATTAAAAATGGCTAATTTATCACACTCAAAGATCTGCGACAGTAATAATAATAATAATAATAATTTGAATTATTATTCCCATGCAGCATGAAGAAAAACACAACATTCCAAACACAATCTAAGCGGCCGCAAAGTTCAATTTTGCAATTTTTTTTTTGCAAAAAGTCGCCCAGTGACTCTCGCGAGAATTGTGAAAATTCCTTGCTTCGTCGCAGTGTGCCGACCTTATTGCAAACGTTCTTCCCGGTACTGATTTCACATCCCCTTGTGAACTCTGAAGTGATGCTGAGTCTACATCCACATCATTAAATAATGTTGAAGAAGTGCTTTGTGAATCACCTAGATGTGATAAATATGTTGGAATGTCTATAAACTTACTTTTCAACGAAAACATAGACTCAGTGGAATTTGGCAACATGTATTCTCGCGCTTCATCGTCATCATCATCCTGGGCGAGTTCCATAGGTAAAGGTAATGTAAATTCCCCCGTGCATATAGCAGCGTGCCATGAAGGCACACGTAGTGGTGTGGTGGGCCCCAAAGATTCTCGATCTCGAACTATTTTGCAGGTGATGTGATCAGCACCATGCACCGGCAGCCTTCATCCCCCAGGTTTGCTCTCAGGTACCCATTGCTATGAGGCTGGGTGCGGAGACAAGGCTGGATAAATTCCAATCAATTCCGGGAATCGAACCCGGATATCCCAAGAAGTTGTCAGACTAGACCAGCGTGGCTCCTTGAATGAGTTTCATATTTCGATTATTTCAATACATTTAATATATTTGCTTGTTTTTATGGATTTTCTTCACACTTAAAATGTCTCACTTATCATATACAAACGTTGACTAGACAATTATTTTGTAACAAAGAAACAAAAGAAATGTAATTTTGTTCTATTTCTTTCATAAATAGCAGCTGCATTAGTAGTAATTAAACTAATTAATTAATTAATTATAATAATTATTAATTTATTTATTATTATTATTATTATTATTATTAATTAAAGTATAATAAAACAATGGTAATGTGAATTTGTAGAAAGTTTTCTAAATAACACCCCCCTTGATGAAATCCTGCGTACGCTACTGGGATAAATGATGTGATGAACTTGATGAACGGACACTCACCATGAACATCCATGTCCAGGCCGGGACTCGAAACTGGGAACTTCAATGGCGATATCGAAAGTTGACAACTTAATGCGCTTTCTAATATATATATATAATTTCCATTTCTCTTGCATTCTGTTTCCCATTTCACTGTTCAGTTTTCAATAGGACAAAGAAACCACAAGCTTTCATAACATAAGATGGATTCGAACACGGAACCCCCGGCTTCGTAGCTAACCACTTCGTCACGGAGATTTGCTTTTTCAGGAGTGAGCTCCCGTGAGAACTAAAAAAGAGCCGATTTTTTTTTCGAGTTTTGGCGAAGATCGTTTTTTTTAAATTCTATAATTAAAAAACGTGTTCTCCGATAGCGATGAAATTTTAGTATGGTGTAGGCAGAAAAGTTTTACACATAAATCTTAATTTTGCGATTTCAAAAATATGTCAAAAAACCGTTATCAAAAATGTTTTGATACTACTTTTTCTTAATATTGGATAGTCCTATAAATACAACATTGGTCTTGTTTTGAAGCTCTTTGCATAATTTTTAAAATCCAATATCTTTGTCAATTAACATTAAGAAACCGATTTTATGCACATTTTTATTCAGCAGAGTAAAAATGAACGTGAAACGTGTCCACACGGCAAGTGTACCGACTCGCAGTGCGAGCCCGGCAGTTTCCACGGTTTAACTGTGTGCCATTTTTTTTGTTTGGTGGGGGGGGGGGTCTATCGCCTACCTCCGAGGCAAAGTGGTTAGCAATAGCGTGCTACTACGCCAGGGGTTCTAGGTTCGAATCCCATTCTGTACATGAATATTATCTGTGAGTGTCCCTATATCACTTTTATCATATCATCAATCATCTTCTCGATTAGCCAAAAGTGGCAGAAAAGCGAAGTAAAATAAACAAAATCAATCAATTTATTGAAAAAAAATCACATAGGCTAGATATACTGCGCAAAATTTAGATTTGGTATTGAAATGTAAACTAGAATGTCATGTTATTTTCTATTCGAATGATCTTGATTTTATGTTATTTTTCCCAAAAGTAGTGCTACTTTATTTGTTTCTGTGTCATTTTTTCCAAAATTTGTGTTTTAATTTTGGTACATTTTTCTGCGAAACATCTGAAATTACATCTTCATGTGTTTTTCAACTAGTATTTTAATATGTAGGCTGCGTGGTCTACAGCTGTTTCATACATTGGAAACGATATTTGAGGAAGCATTGGCGTACGCAGAGGGGAGCTGATGGGGCTACAGATCTCCCGTAATTTTGATGAAATAAAAAAATGAAATGAAAGCATTAAAGAACTTAATATGACCCCCGATTATCATTTTTGCCTGAATGACTTTTAACCGAAGGGTGAACATTGTAATTTTAAAATATTTTATACTGTATTCGGTCTCCCCCTTCAAGACGCAGGTACAATATTCACATTTACAATTCAAGCCACATCCGAAATAAATTCCTGCATACGCCAGTTTGAGGAAAGTTTTTTTTATTTTCAACTATTTCTCGCGTCACAAGCACTCGTGTTAAGGTGAACGGAATTTTGATCTTTGTCAAAACCGCCCTACTTCCCTGGGTAACATAAAAGGATTCACCGGCGACAATACCAAAGTGTGGCAGTAGGCGATCGTCCGACCTCACGCCAGAACGTAACCACTCTGCTCTCTGGTGAGTTTATCATGTGTAAAAATTTAAAGAACATGCACGTTATTCACAATAATAATGTTTACATTCTATTCTTAAGCATAAAAAAACGCGAAACGCACGAAATATCATGAAATTCGTGAAAAGGCAACAACTCTTATTTTATGTCAAATTCACGTTATTTTGTGACTTTGAATGTATGAAAAATGTTTTGAGAACTTGTCACTACACTACATTATACAAGTATATACATGTATAAACAGTCTTTTTAGAACAATTAACGTTTTTCGGTCTTATCGCGTTTTCAAAAGAAACGTTCGCTATACCTATCACAGTTATACTTCTTCTCCTCAAATATTTTCTATATTTTGTTCCTGTAATGTGTAATTTCCTCATCCTAACTTTAACGTTTTTGCATTTTATTTTAAAATTACAAAACAATGCCTGCAGCTGCACCTACAGAAATTTGAGGATAACCTTTTATATTTGGTGTAGACTAATGTAAGACAGAAATAAAAAAATACTAATATAATAATTATGGTCGAAAAACTGATCTGATGCATTCATTCCAACATGGCAGATTATCGCAGGGCGGAAACCTTGGTGATTTTCAGGAACACTTGGTGAGTACATGCGAACACATTTTATTGTGTTATATTGTCCAAAATCCATCACACTTATTCTCCAGTTTTGTACGTTCCCTATTAACGATGCATTTGATTTCTCTCTAGTTAGCTGCAGACAGGGCCCTACTACAGCTGTTCAAAAAGAGTGAATTACGTACGTACGTACGGGAGCCACCCGCTCCGTTCTAGTACAACCATACTTCGAGTCTTTCTTTGAAGCAGTTTGCAGAAGATATCTCCACGAGAAGTTGGCTTCAGATTCTTCGAATACTACTTCAAATACATTTCTGTACAAATATTTACAGAGCAATACATAACTTATTTATGTTTAGTTAAATCGTTGCTCTTAAATGATTTGTGAATTGATATATTTTGATGTAAAATTAAGCAAAACTTGTTACGATTTTACTGCCATCTATTGAGAAGAAAATAATGAATGCTGTAGAATCGGGGTAATTCGTTTATTCCAGGATAAGCATTCTTAAACTTCTAACTGGATGCATCACTGAATCAACATTAATATTTTCGCCGTATCACTAACTAATATTACGGTGTTTTTAATGATAATATTTAAAATTTCATTAGTATGTAGCACTTTTCCGAAAATAACTAAATTTCTCTCTCCCTCTTCATTTCATTTACTAAACTTTCACTTGCTATACTTTCGCTTGCTTCACTACTCATTAACTAATCTACTAACACTAAACAACCTTCATCTCTTTATTTTTTGTTCTGATTTTATATTGCCCAATACTTCAACTAATTATTATACAATTACTAAATCTGTAATTAGATTACCTTCTTTTATTGACAATAAAAAAAATACAGTAATTATAATTATGGATTAATAATGAACACAAGATATTTTATAATAATTTTCTGTATATTTCTAGCAAGCTTGCATGCAACTGTACCAGTACTGGTACGCGTATAATCGTTTGAGAAATCCTGTTGTAGAAGGATATTAATGTACCGGGTGTTCCAATTACAACGCAATCGGAGTTGGGGATAGTACAACTTTTGAACCATCCTATGCATCAGGAATGGAACACGACTTGCCTTTCCTCTGTTTCTATTTTCATGAATATGTCCAATAAAAAAGAAACAATGCGAGCCTTCATGAAACTTTGCAACGCACAGGCATGTGAAGTAAATAAAATGGTGTTTTACAGGATAATGATGATAATAATTGCAATCTGATTTTCTAATTCCAATTTTCTGCGTTTTTTTACGAGATACGACGCACCTTTCAACACAACGCGGCAACTATGAGGAAAGCAATAGCGAAGTCAGACCAGTTCCTACGACGTACATTTCAATACAACCCGGCAACTCCGCGGCAACTAACAGCTGAGACTCGTCGAAGTCGGGCCAGTTACTGGACAGAAACCACGACGCCGAAATTTCCTGTACACACTGAAGCTGGATCCGAGATTATATATATTTTATGAATTGGAAAAACTTGTTTTTCTTTCGAAGAGTTGCCTGTAGTGCCTGATTATTAAAGGAATATCTCGAGCTGACTAATGTAATCTAGCTAGCGGGCCTAACAACAGGTCAGAAGATTAGCGAGGAAGAAGATTAGCGATTGGTGCAGGGTTGGGATGACGTCAGTGGCTCGTTTCTTGATTGGATCTCTATGGAATTATGACTCGCTCCCAGGGTGCAAATGCATAATAGTAAGGGATGTTACGAAAATAACTCTATTCACCACATAAAGTGGTTTCAGTCCATAGTCAGAAAGTCAACCACAAATGAATAGCCACTAATGATTGAATGAAATAATGAATTTGAAATTTTGGGTGCGTCAGCACTTAGGCTATTTTGCACCCGTCACTTTATGCGGGGTCAAACTTTTTTTTATTATTCGCTTGCAGTGAACAAATTTATTATATTGATTTCTAGGCATCTTAACGAAAGCATACACATCAAATTTAATATTTTAATCTGTCCTTTCATTCTTCTAATAGGTTCTCTATCACAAGGGATATAGAGATTCTCTATCTTGACGAAGGATATTTTCTCAATAGTTCCGTAGCTACGATTCTCCAGTCCCTTCTACCCACTTATTTATTTACTTTCTTCATATCTACTCACGAAATACCATGAATCTAACGAAAACACACAGATATAGTTAGAACAAGAAACACACCTCGCATCGAAGGTTCCAGGTTTGAGTTCTGGATTTATTCCGAGGGTGGATTATTCCTGTGTATCTATTTATCATCTTCGTCTAAAAAACATTTCTCACTATTCCCGTGATTAACTTAGGGAGAGACCAAAGCTACTCAAATAACAAAAGTACAGAAAACGCAAGACACACCTGGCTACGCATGTTACACCTTGGGAATTAGCAATCTGAAAATAAACTTTCGTTTTGGTGGACTACTTTCAAAATCGTTTCGTGTTGTCTCGTTTGGAGTGTTGGCTGGCGTGTCGGACTTGCGTGCGGCAACCTGAGTTCGAGCCCAGGAGAAGGTAACTTTTTTTTTTGTCAAATTTCATCCAACCTTATTTATAAAACTCAGATTTCTTTAAAATATTTTGAATTACATGCCACTTCGTATGTTAGTAATCTGAAAGCAGCAAAGAAGAACATTTCTTGTTCCGAAGCGACGATATATTTGTGTATAAGTTAAAAAACACAGTTATTTATTAGCGAAAAGCATGCAGCCGCGTTATAATTGAGATCATAGTTGTCAGTGCTAATATGGCAATAGCTACATTATGTCAACACACTAACTTTACGTTCCCCGTAAAATGATTACCTTTCCACGTTTCAAAATCGTGAGTGCTGTCTAAAGTAAATACAGTAGAGCGTCGATTATCCGAACGTCGGTCAACCGAACGACCGCTTACCCGAACTGTGTACTCGCTCACTTTCAGATATCTGTAATGAAAAAAGTACGTGACTTAGTTGCTCGTAAGCGTGTAGGCTTGCTTAGACAGACCAAAATAAAGGATTTTTTTAAACGTTAATTTTGTGTACTGTGTGTATTGTTCATGCAAAATGCGTATGTAATACGTATGTACATATTTTTGTTTAATAAACTGTACCACATACTATGTATTCCTACTAAAGTTGCCTTTGTACGTTACTTTGTAATACATACTTAAAGAGATGCCTGTTTTTATGAATAAATTTACCGTACAGTACTTCTTTTTGGCAAATAAACATGTACAGTTCGATTATCCGAACAAACCAGTTTTCCGAACACCCATGTCCCCCAATTACTTCGGATAGTAGTGGGGGGTGCCCCGGTTCAACGCCCGAAAGTGGGGCTCGGTGGGGCTCGCCTTAATGGTTTGCTCTTGTAAGGCATAAGCCCCATTTTCTCGCAGTGTTGCCAACACCTTACTCGAAAAAATCACCAAGGTTTTTTTCTTGGTCTAACCTAACCTAAAGCAAGGAGCTGGCAACCTTGCTTGAGGCTTGCCTTACAGCGCATAAAGCAATTTTTGCCAACCTACTGGTATTTTTGCCATAGCCTTTTACAAAAAAGAGAGAGGAGAGAGAGAGAGAGAGGGGGGAAGAGTTAAACAACCGACAATGCTGCCAACACCTACCTACAGCTTTTTTTTTTCTACTTAGCAAAAGCTACTACCTTTTTTTGAGGCTTAGCTAATTTATATACTGGCGTAACATACACTGGGCAAGGAGAGCCGGCAACAAACACACACTGCCGTAAAAAAGAGAGAGAGAAGTGGATGGATGGCAACACAGTATGTGTGTGCGTGTGCGTGCGTGTGTGTGTGTGCATAATATGTAGCATTATTAACTAGAGAGTGTTGGCAAACCACCTGCAACAAAAAAAAAAGAGATTCCAAGGTTGCTGTAAGATGAAGAGAGAGAGAGACCTATAGCTGGCAACAGTGGTGAGCGAATGCACCCTATCGTAAATTTTTTCCAAGTCCCGGTGGCCAATGTTTATATATTGTGACCTTTGTAAACCTACTTCTCTCTCGGGAACGATGTGCCATATGCGCGCGCGCGTGCCTTTTATTATTTCCGTATTGTGACGCAAACAAACAAATAATAATTGTTGTTTTTTAGGATTCCTGGCCCCTATAACCTCGCCAGGGTGCGTGGTGCCCAACCAAAAAAAGTAAAAGGTTTTCTAACGGCCGCGTTCCCGTACGGCCTTCGAACGTAAAATTGGTTCACGTGAGCGCGAATCTCTTCCGGAATGTTTTTTAATTTGTACATCTGACTGTACATGCTATTTATCATCAACTTCGCCGTGTTCTGTTTCGCGTCTATTTCGAGCAGTTTGCCCGGCGGCAAGGTCTACTTCTCGCAGTTTTTAACTTTATTGATTTTTTTACGTAAGGCCATGATCTTGCGGATGCACATGGCGCGTTGAGCGTGTCGGGCGAGAAATACACGTGGAGATTTGCTTCTGTGCAGCCGGTGGGATATTCGTGCAGCTGCGATAAACATCGACTTCCGTGCCCGGCGGAACGGACGTTCCGGTGTGGAATTCGCGCCACTCCCTAAGTTCAAGTTGAAAGGGGAGAGTCTAGCTGCAACTATGTGACGCTCGGGTAGAGTGACGTGAAGTCCAGCACCAATATAATCTCGTCATCCGTCCTGTTCTTTAGTGCCATGTTTATGTTGGGGGGCTACGGTGCACGTAGCCCCCGACCAAGCTTGTGGTGGTACTCGAGATGCTGCTGTGGGAAACACAAACATCGCTTGTTCTGCAACGCTTCGCTGAAATAGTAATGCGAGAGATGCAAGTTAAGTTGGTGCCCTCGAACCTGGTCCGCGCGCAACACGCTCTGGCAGCACGTTGAGACGATTGTTTGCACGAGTCTGTTTTTCAGAAACACGCCCCTCACCAGCATCGAATTCTTGGGACGTTGTACTGCAATAAATCGTCTATCTTGTTTTTCTCGTAGAGCGTCTGCACGGTTTCGCCCTCAGGCATTATCTTCTCTCCCAGGTTGAAGTACAACGAAACGTACTTCAGCGTGTACGAGGAGAGGTTCCCGAAAAGGTAACGCACCACTTCGATGCTGTCCAGTTCGAGTTTCGGGCGACCAGAAAATCAGAGGCAACATTGATACGGCCTAGTGAGTTGGCAACATTGACACGACCTAGTTTTGCTTATATTGTCATCGCAATCGGATGTGACGACGGGGGTGGGGGAGAGATGACTTTCGTTTCTGTGGTGTGGATGTAGGTCAGATCAAACACAGTACTCTGAAAGTTTCTGTACGGAAGAGTAACGTTTTTGCAACTGTACGCGATTATACTACCGTTTTGTGTGTGTTAAATTGCTAGCAGCTTTTTGTAGGTAAGTTTTGTTTCTTGTTATTTCTCTTGCATGTGTGTGTGTGTTAATAATAATAATTGCGAGTGGCGTTAGTGAACAGGAAGTGTTGTTTTGATTAAACAACGAAAATTACGCTAAACAAAAATTATGTGCATACATAACGTGCGCTTGAAAAACTATTCTTCATCGCGAATAACATAAAAGCGAGGTAACAATCGGAGGGAGGGGAGGGACGATGATTATGATCATGTTAGTTTACTCATGGTGGATGGTATTGACGCGTGTACTCTGGGTTGGATTTGTTTTGATTTAAGTCTGCTTTATGCACAGTAAGGCTAATCGAAACTGGACCTACAGTGGGATCCGCCGGGTATCGAACTTGGAATTTAAAATTATACAAGTGTACAGAGGGAAATTTTATTTTTTTGAATTTGTTGATACTCCGGGTTGGATTTGTTTTTTTTAAGTCTATTTTATGCACAGTAAGGCTAATCGAAACTGGACCTACAGTGGGATCCGAACCACCTCCGCCGGGTATCGAACTTGGAGTTTAAAATTATACAAGTGTACAGGGGAAACTTTATCTTTTTGAATTTGTTGATACTCTGGGTTGGATTTGTTGTTTTAAGTCTATTTTATGCACAGTAAGGCTAATCGAAACTGGACCTACAGTGGGATTCGAATTATACATGTACACAGATGGAAACTTTATCTTTTTGTCTGTGAAGGTTTCTAAGGTTTTGTGAACATGTTGGAAAAGCACTAGTATATACATAGAGCAAAGTTACAAGGTTCTACGTCCCATAGGAGTCCTATTGGAAACATAATGATTAGTGCTTAAACAAGAACATTTTCACAGTTTCACACCTCTACTAGATTGGTAGAAAAATATACTAGTAGGCAATAAAATCTGAAGAAGATTCGTGTCTAGCAAAAATAAACTAAATAGAATTACACATGCATACAATATTTATTGTGCTTTTTCTATCTACAATTATATTTTTCTTATATATATTTTTTATTTTTTTTATAGGGTTGATTAAACCACATATTTGAGGAAGACAACACCACCCATATATAAATAAACCCCTCAAACTAACACTAATTAGAATTAGCTTACAAAATTTTTCTCATAAGGCATTTTTTTGTTTTGTAAACACACTACCACCAACAGATCACATATAAATAAACATACCCCGAAAAATAAAAAAAAATGCGCTCCATGAAAAGTTGCCATGTTTGCAAAAGAATCATATCAAGCAAACATTTTGCAAGACATTGTCGCACCTGCGTGCCAGGCAAGCATTTAGCTGCCACCGAACTATGTTCCGGATGCAATAAATATATCACAATTGCGTATGCCAAGAAGCATAAGCTTACTTGTCTAAGCGAAAGTACATCTGGGGCTCAGCCTTCGACCTCCACCAAGAGGAAGGCAAAAGCAGCCTCCATCAATGCACCACCCACCAAACGCGTCAAGCCTGCGATGAAAGCAGACCGGTCTGCTTTCAGAAGAATATTAGAAGATTATGTCCGATTGTCGGACGGCTCTTGCGATGTTCGTAGCTTTTTAGAGGAGAAGCGAGCAGAGATAGTTTCTATTCTTAGTAATGCACTGGCTACGCACTCCTCCACCAAATTCTACGCATCGCTACGTTGCCAGTACAAGAAGCCGTCTGATGAAATTTACAGCTTCTGCCACAACACCAAGGCGAAGACGCTGCATCTGGCGGATGTCGACAACCTCGAGGTCATCTACAACAAGTTTGCCGAGGAGCTGGTGGCAAAGCAGGAGGAACATCAAGCGAAGGGCTCGGGGGGGTTCGCTGTGTGGGGAGCCTCACGAACTGTGCGTCAAACTTTGCAAGTTTGTGCCTCTCTCCGCCTCCAGCTACGCCCCCTTACCACCTAACATTGCGGCAAAGAAGGCCGTTCTGAACATTCAGAACAGTGACGCCAAGTGCTTTCTCTGGTCGGTGCTGGCAGCGTTGCACCCTGTCGACTGGAAAAATCACCCGTATCGCGTTGGCCACTACCTACCCTACGAGCCAGAGCTGGAAGATGCGATGGCTGGGATCGACTACCCGGTGGAGGTCCCGGACATTCGCAAGTTCGAGGCCCGCACACACAACCCGCGGTTGGCCATCAACGTTTATGGCCTCACTGACAAAAATGTGGTGTACCCTATCCGGGTGAGCGACGTAGACGACGATGGTGCGCAGGAAATTCACCTTCTGCTCATCAAGGACGAGACCCATCACCACTACACCCTTATCCGTTCCCTCTCTCAGCTTGTTTCGAGCCAACGGAGCAGAGATAGTCACCACATAGAAGTTTGTCGCAAGTGCTTGTCTACATTTCATAATTGAGAACAGCAGGATTACCAGCGCATCAGAGGTCCCAACATTCGCTGTCGAGAAGCTCGCTCGCCACAAACTTTATTGCAATGCCAACGAACCGGGGGTGGCAGTCTTGCCCAAACCTGGCACCGTGGGGCGTTTCCACATGCACGGTGCCATGGTAGAGCATCCCGCTATCATCATCGCAGATTTCGAGGCCTTCCTCAAACCCCTGTCCACTTGCGATCCCGATCCCGAAGTTTCCTCCACCACCCCTTACCAACTCCACGAGGCCTCGAGTTACGCCTACGTTGTGGTGCGACGAGACCAACGTGTTGCCCCCGAGCCCTACGTGTACCGTGGTCCCGACGCAGCCAAACACTTCCTCGAGAGGATGGTTGTCGAGGCCATCGAGATAGGGAAGGTACTGTTGGCCCCCAAGTCTATGCTCCCACTGTCCGCCGACGATCAACGTAGACACGACGAGGCCATCGCTTGCCCTGTCTGCGTCAAGGAGTACACCGCCAACAACGGTAAAGTTCGCAATCATGACCACTTCTCTGGAGATTACGTAGGTCCTTGGTGCAACGGATGCAACCTCATGGCCCGGGACCCGCAATTTATCCCGATCTTCTTCCACAACGGCTCGGGGTACGACTTTCACCACCTGATCAAGCATCTTGGGTACGACAACGACGGAATCAACGTTCTCGCCCAGAACGAGGAGCGTTACATCAGTGTGAGCTTACAAGTGTCGATCCCGGGATCACGCTCTACCGTAGAGCTTCGTTATCTCGACTCCCTGAGGTTCCTCCCGGCAAGTCTCGATGCTCTCGCGGGGAAGCTTAGCGACGAGCAAATACTCATCACCTCTGCGAATTTTCCGAACTTGGACGCCGGTCTCTTCAGGCGTAAGGGGGTCTACCCCTACGAATACGTCACAGACCCTGCCAAGTTCGAGGAGACGTCGCTACCTCCCCAGGCGAAGTTCTACAGTCAGCTACGAGGCTCGAACATCACCGACGAAGAATACCACCATGCCCAGTCCATGTGGCGCGAGCTGGGTTGTCGAACTCTCGGGGACTACCACGACGCGTACCTCAAACTTGATGTGACGCTCCTCGCCGACGTGTTCCAGACGTTCCGTGCGACCGCAATGAAGATCTACCAGCTGGACCCCGCCTACTTTTATAGTCTCCCCGGACTGGCGTGGTCAGCCATGTTTCTGGTGACGAAGATCGAGCTGGAGCTTCTTTCCGATTATGACATGGTGCTGTTTGTGGAACGCGCTATCCGGGGTGGCATGGTCCAGGTGTCGCAACGGCACGCGCGCGCCAACAACCATCACATGGCTACTGGCTACGACTCCTCCCAACCGTCGAGCTACATCATGCACACGGACGTGAATAACTTGTACGGGCACTCCATGATGCAGCCACTCCCTTTTAGAGGTTTCGAGTGGGCTGATCCTTCCAAATTCGACGTTGAAGGTTTCGACGATTCGGAACATGGGTTCTTCGCCGAGGTGGACCTTGAGTTCTCCGAGAAGCTGCAGGATTTGTTCTGCGATCTTCCCCTGCACCCGAGTTCAAGTGTCCACCCGATTCCAACCAGACGAAGCTCGTCATGGATTGCGAGCCCAAGAAGAATAACGTCCTGCACTACCAGAATCTCCGGTGGTTGATGCAGCGAGGGGTCACGGTCCATGCAGTTCACCGCATTCTCAAGTTCGAGCATTCTCCGTGGTTGCGTCCATATATTGAAGTCAACACCACACATCGCACCGCAGCCACGTCCGAGCTTGATAAGGATTTCTTCAAGCTCATGAATAATGCGGTGTTTGGCAAGACCATGGAGAATGTACGGAATCGCGTGGACATAAAATTGGTGACGAGGAAAGAGCGATGTCGTCAGCTTGTCGCGAGTCCATTGTTCAAGTCTCGAACAATCTACAACGAGCAGCTGGCTCTGATTCACATGAAGCAAGGTGAGGTGAGGCTCACCAAGCCCATCTACGTTGGAGCCACGGTTCTGGATCTGAGCAAGCTTCACATGTTCGAGACTTACTACGACATATTACGTCCACACTACGGCCACAACATCTCGCTTCTCTACACGGACACGGACAGCTTGGTGTACCACGTCCGCTCACCCGACGCATACGGGGATATAGCCACAGTTCCATCTTTGGTTAACCTCTTCGACACCTCGGGCTATCCCCAGCCGAACCAGTACGGTATCCTGGCCCGCAACAAGAAGGTGCCCGGCAAACTCAAAGACGAGAAGGACGGAGACGTGATTCTTGAGTTTGCAGGTCTTCGCGCCAAGGCCTATGCCATCAAAGCCGAGGGCAGCGTTACCAAGAAGGCCAAGGGTGTCGGCAGACAGGTGGTTCGGGGGCATCTCACATTAGAGGACTTCGTCGATTGCCTCAAGACCAGGTCGTCGGTTCTAAGAGCAGAACAAAGAATCCAGAGCGTCGACCATATCATCACCACAAACAAAGTTAGAAAGATTGCGCTGGATCCCGATGACGATAAGAGGTGCGTCCTCGAGTGTGGTATTCACACATTGCCTTGGGGACATCGTCGTTTAGAAATAAATAAGAATTGCGCACAGTGCAAATAATTAGCACTCACCACCACACACAACAATTTTCACTAACTCAAAAAAAAAAACATTTTGTTACTCAGTAAAAAAAAACACTTTGACTGTTATTACAAAATAAAACTTTGACCGTATCCTTAAATAACTAGCATGCCTATGAACTTGTTCGGTTTCAAAAAACAGATCATCATGGAAACTGCACCGTCCATACCAGATCATGAAGTCTTACCTTCCGCGTTACCTAAACTCAACGGTCTGTTGATCATTCACCTCAACAGCATTTGGACGAAATTGGACGATGATGTGGGCAAAATGTTTTACGTCTTTAATAACAATTTACATTTCTACGAAATTCCGATCGGTGGGAAACTTCAGATCACCGTGAATCCGGAAAACGTAGGCGAAATCAAAATATCTACTGGCAAGAACATTTTTCGAATCAAGCACGACAAGATGCTTTCTAACATTACGTACGATGTTTCTGCAGGAGATTATCTTTACGTTCAACTCCTAGGAGATAACGACAAACTCATTCCTCTCTTCGTAGAATTACGTATCGTCTATCCTATTATAAATAACCGTTAACCAAAAATGCCTAACGACATTTTCGGCAACACCAAGCGTGTAGACCACGCAGAAGAGATTCTCATGTTGGACGTCCGAATTAAAAAGTTGAGGAGCGATTTGATCGCTTTGCAGGAGACCTTAAACAAAAGTTTAGAGTCGGAAATCGCTACGCTCCAAACGCAATGTCTCGACCCCATTCTGAAAATCGATTCCGAACTGAAAACGCTCATAAAAAATTACGTCGACGTGCCTTCTTACGACAACGTTCAAAATATACAGTTGAGCGTGGATTCGCTTCAAAATGATTTGGCCAAATTACAGCAATTTCAATCGAAAAATGAAGATTTGGAAAAATTGAAACTCGAAATCGAAGAACGAACTTCTGCAATAGAAAAGAATTTCTCTGAACTTCAAACCGTCGTGAACGATATTGATGCGGAACGCTTGCATGTCGTTGTTTCCAAATTACAAGAAGAATTCACCGGCACGTTGGAAGAAATTAAATCCAAGTTGCAGACTTTGGAAGATACAATGACGAACCTACCATCGTCCGACGAATTGCAGGTCATCGGCAAAAGCGTCGGGAACATAAAAATTCAATTGGAGGCCTATCAAGATTTCGAACACATTCAAACCACCATCGCTACGCTTCAAGCGTCTCTGGAGTTGATCAACGAAGAGATTAAAAATATTTATGCTGAAGCGAGTGCGTTGACGAGCATTCAAGACACGTTAAGCACAGTTCAGCAGAAGATTGAATATTTAGAAAATTTGAACGTCGAAACGAATCTTGCTCATTTTCATCACGTCCTCGACAACATACAGGGTGACTTGGAATCGTTACGGACGAGCGTACCTTCGAGCGAAGATTTGGAAAAATTGAAAACGGCGGTGACGGCACTATCCGAATCGAGCGACATCAAAAGTTCGTTGAGCGATCTCGAGAGTAGGGTGGCCAATCTCCCCACCTCCAAAGAATTACACGCTTTGAAAAGAAACATATCTCGAATGCTGAAACGACTGGAAACGGAAACGGCGAACGTGGAACAGATTCGAGACGAAATCAGTTCGCTGGTGTCGACGTTGCCCACTTCGCAGAGCGTCGCGGATCTTCACACGCAGTTTACCGAGATGCGAAGCATCGTGAACGATCTTACCGAGAAGAGTTCGAAATTGAATCAAGTTGAGAACCTTCAGAGTATTGTCGTCAACATCAGAGATCAAATTGGAGTGCTGGAATCCACGCAGGAATCGACGCTGGCCTCTTTCGGTGCCAAGCTGCAAGAACTCAACGAAAACTACAAGCAGTTGAACGTGGAAGTGAAAATCAAACCGTCATTTTCTACCGTAACGGATACCATAGTCGAGCATTTGTTGCCCGTACAAAATACACTGGGACAGCTTCACAGCAACCTCGTTAGCGTCGATACTAAATTCGCTAAACTGCATTCTCTGCAAGCCATCGAAATCAACAGCGTACCCAATCAACAGAGAATCTCCACGTTCGTCGAAGGTAACAAACTGTACATGTTACATCCTTATCATCCGTACTACAAGTTTCTCCTCGATGGCACGATTCAGATAAACGAATTTTCGTACTGGTCTCACGGCAGAAAAGCTAGCGTTCCCACCATGACCTTGATATCGAATCGTGGTGTCCAGAAAGCAGGAAACATTCCTCTGGCACGTTGGAACGAAACGCGCAACATATATGAAATACACGAAGACGAAGATCTTACCGTTTTCGACGTGAGTGCCGGCGATAAGCTGATCATTCAAAACACGAGCGAGGTGCCACCTTCTTTGAATCCCATCACGCTCGTGCTTCTCTTCAAACGTAAGCTCTAAAAAATGTCTAGGCAAGCCATCGTCGAAGAATTGCATAAACCTGCACGCCGCAACTACGAACGTTTGGCGGTGGTAACCAAGGGCATTGATGACCTCTGGCAAAGTGACCTCGTGGAGATGAGTAGCGGCAATTTGAAAAACGTACATAAATTGAACAAGGGCAGCAAGTACCTCCTCACCGTCATAGACACATTTTCGAAATTCGCATGGGCTCTGCCGTTGAAAGCCAAAACGGGAACATGCGTCAGGGAAGCATTCAAATTAATTTTTCGCGAAAGCAACAGACGACCACGGTTTTTGCAAACGGACAACGGTAAAGAATTTTACAACGCCGTATTCCAAAAGTTTATTAAAAAACATGACATTCGACATTATTCGACTTTCAGTCACATCAAAGCCAGCATCGTGGAAATATTTAATCGAACCTTGAAAACACACATGTGGAAACGATTCACGCTTCGGGGAAATTACAAATGGGTCGACATTCTGCCGGAACTCGTCGATACCTATAATGATACGGTACACAGAACGATAGGCATGAAGCCAGCTGACGTTACGAAATCTGACGAGCAGCGTTTAATTTCTACAGTTTACTGTCCAAAGTACACTCCCACGACTACCAAGAAATCAAAATTCAAAATTGGAGACCAGGTGAGGATCAGCAAATTCAAACGCACCTTCAAGAAGGGATTCACAAAAAATTGGAGCACGGAACTTTTTACGGTGGTTCGAGTTTTACCCGGAAACCGACACACATATATAATAAAAGATAGTAGCGGCGAGATTTTGAAAGGAAGATTTTACGAAGAGGAACTCTCTAAAACGAAACATCCTAACACGTACCTCATCGAGAAAGTATTGCGTAGGAAAGGTGACAAACTGTTTGTCAAATGGCTGGGACTTCCGGAAAAGAGTTGGATCGACGCGAACGAAGTGATCTTGTGAGTACGTGGAACGTGGTGAAGCGTCTACCGGATTCGGAAAGTCAAACGAAAAAAAAGAACGGCGGGTTGCTTCCCGACAACATCCGCTGTCTAATCGTAGGTCCTTCGGGGTGTGGGAAAACGACACTGCTCGTGGACCATTTTCTCCTCGCACCGAATTGGTTAGATTGGAAGAACAGGCACCTGTACGTGTTCTCGAAAAGTTTGGAGCAATCCAAATACCAGCAACTGATGAAACTGTACGATGGTCTGGACATTGCAACGTTCGCATCTGAAATCATTCCACTCGACGATTGCCGTGAAAATTCAGTCGTTGTGTTCGACGACGTCATCCTGAAAAATCAAAATGAAATTCGCAACTTTTTCACGCAAGGTCGTCACAAAGGAATGGATTGCTTTTACCTAGCTCAAACGTTTTCCAAAATTCCAAAACAGTTAGTACGCGACAATGCTAATTTCATACGTTTGTTTCGTCAAGATCACACCAACCTCAAGCACGCGTACGATGACTACGTAGGCGGAGACATGAACTACAATCAATTTTCGGAACGCTGCTCCCACTGTTGGAACAGTGACGATTTCGGATTCGCGACGATCGACATGACGAGGAAACCCAACGACGGAAAATACAGAAACAAAATCAACGACTTTCTAAACGTTGCAACGTTGTGAGAAACGACGTGTATAAATAACGTTATGACGAAACGAAAAATCGAAGACGAAAATCTTAAGCTTCGCGATTACCTCGCGAAACGCTTCAAAGGTTGGAAATCCGAGAATCGCGGATTCTACGAAGAGAAGAAACGTCAAGATCAACCTGTGATCGATGCCATCAGCGGTCTAGGTAAATAAATTAAAAGCGTCACGGAACAAAATAAAAATTTGATCAACGAACTCGTACCACTCGCAGCTAAAAGTTACACCGTACCCACGCCCATTTCGAGCATTCCTTCGACGCCGTTCGAACTGAAGGACGTACCACGACGTCGAGCCATAAGCAGCACGTCTTCGGATAAAATCGAGTTGGGACCTTTGGCACGAGACTACCTGAGCACGGGGAAATTCGACAAGGATGAAGTGTTCGGATTGTATCCGAGCATGGAAACCAACGAGGGTGTGGTGTGGAAGATTGGAAAATCGAAGGTGACCTTCGAAGGCAACGACATTAAAGTCAATTTAGGCGATAAGGATAGTTGGAACAGGTATCCGGGTACGGTGGGACTGTGGGAACTCGTTGCCAAAAAGCAGCCGAAGGATTACACCGACGAAGATTACCAGAGTTACAAGGAAATTTTGATCATGACGGATGCCTTGTACCAAAACAACGACGCCTCGCAGAATAGGGTGAAATCGAGCAGCGGCAAGAAGTACAGGAATCTCATCAAACCGATATGGAACCAGGTCAAAACAGGCAGCGGCGTCAAACTCTACAACACGTTACCCAAAGAATTCGTTTGGGTGGACGACGTGAGAAAACTCATAGACAGGTTGTTGGTTATTGCAGGAGAGGAGAATGCAGGCAATCGTAATTTCTACAACGAGAAGGTTGGCATCGTGGACATGATCAGCGCCAAACTTTCCAACTTCATCGTGAACGACGACAAGGGCATAGGGTACCTCATTAAAATTATCAACACGCTGCCTCCGAGATTCTGGAACGTGGCCGAAGGAAAGGGACTCGTGAACGACATCATCAACAAGTTACCTTTCGAGATGCATTTACCTGGCTACCAGTACTGCGGACCGGGTACCAAACTTGAGAAAAGATTGGAGAGAGGAGACAAGGGTGTGAATCCGTTGGACGCCGCATGCAAAGATCACGACATCGCCTACAATACCACGCAGACGGATCTGGATGCACGTCACGAAGCAGACAGAAAGTTAGAGCACGCAGCTTTCGAAAGATTCGTCAGCAGAGACGCATCGTTGGGTGAAAGAATTGCAGCATTGGGCACCACCATCGCCATGAACACGAAACAAAAATTTGGGTGGGGTGTATAAATAAATAACATACAGTAAAAAAATTATAACAACAACATGTCTTGCATAACCGACTTACCACCCGAACTGCTATGTAAAATATTCAAACACGCTTGCGAGGATGTAGGGAAACTTTTACACGTAGCAAGAACAACTCCGAAATTTCGTATCCCTTGTGAAATGCTTATCAAGGACCATCTTCGGGAGATCAGTGGAATGAGGTGCGGTGATCTCGACACCCTTCTTTCGGCTGCAGGGGAAAAATTAAACAGGAGAATGGACGAACTGCACGAGGCGAGGCAGGGAAGAAGACGATATACTGATGATTGGCGTAGATCTAAACAAAAGACGGAAGATATTATCACGCACATCATCGCGTTTTCCGAAGCACGAACTTTCTTCCTCTGTTAAAAAAATAATAATATATATACATGTCGAAAACTTGATATATAAATAACACACATCGTGAAAAAAAATAATCTTCGGTATATATAAATAACACACATTGTGAAAAAAATTAAATTTCTATAACACACTAAAATTTCTCTTCGATATGAGTGAAAAAAACATGAGTGATCTCCAAGCATTGAAACAAATGCTAAATTTGTCAGTCGAATATGTAAAAATTCAGGAATTGGAAGTCGACAAACCTTACACGATAACTTCCGGTTCAATCGTTTCTACCCAGTATGGTCCCAAGGTGCGTCTGTTGCTCAACGCACAATACAGTCTATTTTTACCAGATCGATACGCTAACATGTTATCCGACGAGAAACTAACTATTTTAATCGAGAACAAAACTCGAATCGTGTACAAGGGTACAAAGGAACTTCTTGGTAAGAAAACAAAGCACGTAATAGAATTTGTTTAACGACGCTGCGCGGAGTATATATCCTTGAAAAAAAATTTACACGAAACAAAAAAATCTCGGAACATTTATATATATATAAATAACATACCGTGAAAAAAAAAACATTAAGCCCAAGGGTGTTGTGTACCAGATACCATACTCCAATCTAAAAAATCTAGGTGCCCTCGATGGGTTACTCACCAAGAAACAACGCGAGAAGAAACGTTCTTGCTTGACGAAAGGACACGGAATGAAATTACTTCTCAGCACTCCACAATTGAGACGCTTGGAGCGTTCGCGGAAACAGCAAAAGATCGGAGGTTTCATATTCAGCATCCCGGCCATCCTGGCAGCATTGGGGGCCGTTGGAAGTTTGGCCGGCGGTAGCGCCGCCATCGCGAAAACCGTCATCGACTCGAAGAAGAACAAGGCCGAATTGGAAGAACAGAAACGTCACAACCTGGCCATGGAGAAGAAAGGGAAGGGCGTGATGAAAAAGTTTAAAAAAAAGAAACAACAGCACTCACCAACCGAGACATTGAATCTCTGATCGAACCGTTACAAATCAAAAACTTCAGAGGAGTTTTCATGTCCGACTCGTTACCTTCAACCGTTAAAAGTAGAGAATGTGGAGTAGTCAACTTGGACAGTCAAGAAAATCCAGGCACGCATTGGATATGTTACCACAAAAACGATGACAATAACAAAGCATTCGTTTTCGATTCTTTCGGAGGCGTTCCACCTACAAATTTAGTCCATTACCTGAAAACGAACAAAACCTCTATATACTACAACGACGAACGCATTCAAAATTTCGGAGACGAGAACTGCGGTCATCTCTGCCTCTCCGTGCTCGCGTTTCTCTCTAAAATAAATAAGCCTACGATCGAAGATTTCCAGAAAGCACTGTGGAACCTGAAACACGATGGGCGTGTTCCATCTCACGAGCGAATCTTCGATCTTGAAACTCACGCTGCACGACGACATCGTCTATCCTAAATCCGTGGCTCTGCGTGCATTCTACAGCATGTACCTCATACCTAACGTCACGCAGCACAACAACAAAATTAGCGTCGGAAGCGAACACATCGTCGTCACGCCAGGCCAATACAATCTTTCCACTTTGCAAGCTCAGTTACCCAAAGGCACGTACCTTTCTCAAAATTCGGTCACGCACAGAGTGGAAATCGTGTCCGCGTCGGAGACCGTGGACCTGGGCACCATGGGAGAACTTTTAGGTTTCGAGAACGACACAAAACTCGAAGCTGGCATCAAGCACACGGCAGCAAACATTCCTAAATTCTTGGCCATCGAAACTTTGAACGTACACTGCAACGTGGCGGAAGGCATGATCACGAAATCCTCGGACGGAGGGTTGCTGGGAAGTCACAAGCAGACGGGAATCATCGCCACGTTCAAACCAAGTTCCGAGTTCATGGAACCGATCATCTACACGCCCTCTTCGCCGATCTATTTTCCAGTATGTCGCAACCGCATAGACGACATAGAGTTGGTGGTGACGAACGAGAAAGGAGAGGTGGTGGATTTCGCAAGTGCAACGACCACTGCCATCGTGGAGATCAACGTATAATAAATAACCATACACATCATGGAGCAAATCGAAAGTTACGAATTGCAATCTTTCCCTCCGAACCGTCGCACGTTCGCCAATCTCAACGAAGCGAACAGGGAGATCGAATACGACGTGGACGTAGGCGATGGGTTCGTTCATCCTCACAGAGCGGACCTCTACCTTCAATTCGACGTGGTGAAGAAGGAAAGCGGAGACACGTTTCCGCCCAATGCAAATTTGATACTCGTGGACAACTTCGTGCCTCACCTGTTCTCGCAGGTGGAGGTGAGGAAACACAACACCGTCATCGACAGAATCGATTATCCAGGCATCACGTCGACGGCAGTGGGAACATTGAAATTATCCAAAACGGACGCAGCATACTACCAGGCGGGAGGATTCGAAGCGGGGACCAAAATATCGACGACAAGTCACACGGTGCTCTTTCCCATGCGTCTGCTGCCGGGATTCTTCTCGGACTACAAGGAGATCATGTGGAAGGGAGGACTGAGAGTCACATTTCGAAGAGCGGCCAACGACAACGACGCACTGATGCGATACGCTACTTTGGGTCCGGACGGCACCACGCCGCTGCCCAACACTTTACCCGAAGCAGCCAAGTGCGTCATCCGGAGCATGGAGTTGAGAATGCCGATCGTGGAATACGAAACGAACTACGCCCTCAAGTACAAAGCGGAGATCTTGAAGAGTCCGCAGGTACCGATTCACTTTCACGGTTACCAGTGCGTGCAGAAGATGGCGTCGGGAAGTCACATGGAATTCGACGTGACGACGCAGTTCAAAAACATACAGTTCGACATGCCAGATTTCGTCGTAGTGCTCTTTCAGACCGGGCGCGATAAGAATCAGGAAAAAGATTCCAGCAAATTCGACGACTGCAAGATCAAGAACGTTTATCTCAAGAACGGTAGGAACGAAGTGTTCCCGCGCGAGAATTACAACCTCGACGTGACCAAAGATGATTACCTCAAACTTTACGAAGCTTACACGGCTTACAAACGCGTGACCGAGGGAAGCGTGGACATGTACTACACGCCCAGCGAATTCAAATCACGCAGGCCGATGTTCGTCATCAACACGACGAAGAGGAAGCAGGTTGTGGTCAACGATCGCACCAACATCAAGGTCGTCTGCGAGTTCCACGACGCGCTGCCTGCCGATACTCTATGCAGCGTCATCCTGATTGCAGAGAAGTCCTTCGTCCACGACGTGAAGAACGAGAGGGTGATGGAACAGTTTTAACATGTTTAACATCTTTTCTTGCACAAATAAGAAATTTTTTGTACTAGCACAATCAGTTACAATGGCACAATACGAATTTCACTAGTTCAGATCAGTTACAAATGTCAATTTCATCAGTTATCAGTTAGAATATCTTTTTTTGCACTATAGCACGAGAGACAAATCAGAAAATTTGCACAAAAAAATTTGTTGTTGTTTTTACACAAGAAAATTAATAATAAAATTCTTTCTTTTTTTATCGTTTCAGATGCTGTCGAAACATCAAAAACACATACACACACACTAGAAAAAAAAAGCATGCAATTTTATTTGTAACACACACACATACATTCTACATCTTCATCAATAAAATATTATAATAAACATAATTATTTTTATCTATATCTCACAATAAAACTCTATATCCAAAAATATTACAACATCAAAATAACACTAGAGTCGTTAGTACACGTTGCATGCATTACGGAGGTCCTCTGTAGAGTTTCATGAAAGTTTGAAAAAAAAAACACGTGAAACTCTACAGAGGTGTGGTTATCTAGAACCGCAGCCGTTAGAACCTTTACCTTTTTGGTTGGGCACCACGCACCCTGGCGAGGTTATAGGGGCCAGGAATCCTAAAAAACAACAATTATTATTTGTTTGTTTGCGTCACAATACGGAAATAATAAAAGGCACGCGCGCGCGCATATGGCACATCGTTCCCGAGAGAGAAGTAGGTTTACAAAGGTCACAATATATAAACATTGGCCACCGGGACTTGGAAAAAATTTACGATAGGGTGCATTCGCTCACCACTGTTGCCAGCTATAGGTCTCTCTCTCTCTTCATCTTACAGCAACCTTGGCATCTCTTTTTTTTTTGTTGCAGGTGGTTTGCCAACACTCTCTAGTTAATAATGCTACATATTATGCACACACACACACGCACGCACACGCACACACATACTGTGTTGCCATCCATCCACTTCTCTCTCTCTTTTTTACGGCAGTGTGTGTTTGTTGCCGGCTCTCCTTGCCCAGTGTATGTTACGCCAGTATATAAATTAGCTAAGCCTCAAAAAAAGGTAGTAGCTTTTGCTAAGTAGAAAAAAAAAAAGCTGTAGGTAGGTGTTGGCAGCATTGTCGGTTGTTTAACTCTTCCCCCTCTCTCTCTCTCTCCTCTCTCTTTTTTGTAAAAGGCTATGGCAAAAATACCAGTAGGTTGGCAAAAATTGCTTTATGCGCTGTAAGGCAAGCCTCAAGCAAGGTTGCCAGCTCCTTGCTTTAGGTTAGGTTAGACCAAGAAAAAAACCTTGGTGATTTTTTCGAGTAAGGTGTTGGCAACACTGCGAGAAAATGGGGCTTATGCCTTACAAGAGCAAACCATTAAGGCGAGCCCCACCGAGCCCCACTTTCGGGCGTTGAACCGGGGCACCCCAACTACTTCGGATAATCGACGCTCTACTGTACTTTGATACTTGCGTTTGCATGTTGGAATCCAAAGTAATACGATTTTCTATCCCAGCAAATGACATTGAAACCATTAATAACTGTTTTTCCAATGTGATATTGATATCATATATTGAAAGATTAAAAATGGAGAATTTCTCTTAAACCAACTTATAAATACTACTGATGTGAAGCGTAAGATGACGATCAGAAAGCCTGAATGTTTCATTGAAAACTACAAAGAACTATGACTGGCTTATGAACAGCGAAAAGTTTTTCTATGCTTCAATGGGATTTTAGATATTACTATAAATAAACAAGGGAGAAGAACACAGGTTGGTTTGATGAACTAATTTGTAAACTAAAAGTTTTAATTAAAGAAACAAAATACGTTCACGATTTAATATGTCATTCAATTTCAGGCACATTCCACCAACTGAAAGAGTATTTTCAAAATTAATAATATTTGGATAATCGACAAACCTAAACTTGACGTTGAGCCCGTAAAGCACTTGATAATTACAGAAATATACGTAATTTAACTTAAGCATGCTCTTAATTTTGTATCTTGATTGTGGAAATAATGTGTTGCAACGAGCAGTAGTATGTTTTAGAGTGTTTTTATAATCTATTGTGTACTGCATGAGAATACTGAAGTCATTCTTAGTTTCCTAATGAAATAAAAATTATTTATTGTAATCTTTGGTGACGGAGGAACAGTGTGGGAGGGAGACCAGCAGTCGGTAGGAAAGCCAAGGCCCTCACGGGCTGTAGAGCTATGGGTTATTATTATTATAATCTTTAAAAAGGAAAGCCTTTGTTTCTTTGCAGCTGTTAATGATAGAAATTCAATTGCAAACAAGTTACCAAATTAACAAATATTTCTCTTACATATTTGTGCTATGTGCTCGTATGCTTTATACAGGATGAGGAAGGAAACAGATTGTTCTTGGGTAACCTGTCCTGCTTTTGTCAGAAAACCTGATCAGCATACTGAACCAAGCCATCATACGAGATACGACTTCAATAATAAGATCCGTTTCTACTGCCAACTAACTCCAAAAAGGGTAATAAAATTGTCAGTGTGAGGAGACTGAGAAATAAATGCTTCCCATATTACATTATACTCTGTATGCCTAGTGTGGTTTGCCTGTCCCTAAAGAATAAGCTGAAGACAAACCTCTGTCGATTGTAACGCGTGTAAAGTCTGTTCCAGCTTACAAATCACATGAAATACCTTCGCTCGCTTCAGTGTGCTGCACAAGGTCATGTTCGACTGATAACCAGACACCACGTGACTCCGCGGCCAACCGACAGCACCCCAGAGAACATTCTGTAACTTTGCGAGGTTCCTTCGCATCCTTGATAAAGCGCATGAGTGTAGTCAAGGTACATTTTGCATAACTGGGTAACTAGCAGTGAGTTTGGATTCTGGATATTTTTTGAACTCGGAGAAAAGTAATGATGTGCAGAAAAAACATTTTTTTTCTGTATGTTTTGATTGTGTGCTCAAATGTTGCAGTAAACATATCTCCTTGACATACAACAACAATTACATTAGTCAGTCACTCCCGAGAAAAAAGCGCTTCAATGTTTGGAAACTTAGCAAGCGGTATTCACAAGACGAATATATTGTCCGTCTGTCAGAAGGCCCGGTGGTGTGGTGGTAGCGTGTTAGTTTGACAAGCAGAAGGTACTTGGTTCGATTCCATTTGGTTGCCTCCAATTTTTTTCTTAACTCAAGCAACTAATTATTTCATTTTATTTATTGCACACATTCTTATTTTATTTGCTGTGCGAATTGTTGAATTTCGAATTAAATTTTGTTTTCCAAACTTTTACGATAATTACTTGCGAATAGAATTATATTTATTCCTAGTTCATTTTCTCGAAAGAAATGTATACTTTTCACCAGGTATAACATTTTTTGAATAAAAAACGTGGACAATTTAATATGTAAATGTTTGTAAAATGATGAGAAAATTGGAAAACTATCTTAAAAAAATATTTCCATAAATAAAATTGAAAACGGTAAAAAAGAGATTTCCACCAAAAATTAAGTAATAATATATTTCACCTTTATTTCAATAAATTATTAAATAAAATGCAAACATTTGTTGCTCGAGTTATTAAAATAAAATTGGGCAGTAGAACGGGAATCGAACCCATAACCTTCGGGACGTAATACTTATTCGCTAATATAGCATATCCTCATCAAGGCACTTGGAAAGCATTGAAACCTTCAAGCGCTTTTCCTCGGATTTTTTCTTCTTTTAAGTCCACTTTATGCACAGTAAGGAAGCTTATACCCGATTGGACCTCTAGTTTAAAGTGGGATCCCAACCACTCGCGTATAAACCGGGTATCAAACTTTTAATCGGAAATTGCTGGCTAACGTGCGATATTATCAATACTCTTTTCGGGCATGGATGTTTGTGTTTGTCCCAATGAGAATAAAGAGAACATAGAGAAAATTGACATGTATGACAACTGAGAAAAATGTGAAGAACTGGGGATACTGACCAGTAGGTGTATTCCTTTAATTCATTAATAAAAAAAAAACTACAGGGTACCCTACCACTATACAAAGTCCCGTCCCAAACCGTAGCCTCTCCTTCTTAGATGGAATCAACAGATATTCGCAGTTTGTGACTTGTGTGCTTTTTCCTGAGAAACTTAGATATTTTATTTTAGTTTACAATTTTATTTAATCACTAATTCTTCTCTCTTGTTTATTTATATTAATAACTAAATTCCTACTATAGTAAAAAAATAATTTCACTATTCATAAGTCATGCATTATAAACTGTTAAAAAATAATGCATTGTTCTCAGTAATTTTGTGTAGTAAGTGCAGTTTATGTAATTACATTAAACGTGACAGATCAACTACAGATAAATTTTTTCACATTAGATAGACACTTGAGAAAAAGTGGGAATATAATCAAAATGTCCATCAGCTATTCATTGATTTCAAAAAAGCATATGATTCGGTCAAAAGAGATAAATTATATAATATATTAGTCGAGTTTGGAATACCTAAGAAGCTTGTTAGTATGATAAAAGTATGCACCAGTGAAACAGGCATTAAAATTCGTGTGGGTATTAATGTCTCACAAATTTACAATTCATGATGGATTAAAACAAGGAGATGCATTATCTCCATTGCTCTTTAACCTTTTAACATAAAAGCCCGAGTATACTCGGGTTTTTAATTCCCATGAAAATATAATATCCCGAGTATATTCGGGGTAACTTCTTTTTATCCGTACACATTTTAAAAGGACGATTATACTCGTTTTTCTATGTTTCTGCATGTTTCCGCTAGATAGTGCTGTTGAATTTGTTGTTTACTTGTTTTTCCGGTAGATGTCACTAATAGTGCTGTTGAAGTTTTATTTTCTTTGCCTTTCCGGTAGATGTCAATAATCTCCTTCTTTTGACGTTTATTTTCGTCTAGGGCGTAGGTGTGAAAAAGTCAGTTAGGGTGCCTTTGTTTTCTTCAATGTTTCTTGACGGTATTCTTCTTCTTTTGTGAAAATGGAGATTGAAGAAGAGATTGATATTGAGTTTAGTGGTTCAGATAGCTCCGAAGAAAGTCATGAAGAAAGTTCAGAAGAAAGTGATATGTCAGATTCATCGGAAACTGACTTTGCAAGTGCCAGACAGTGGTTAGTTGTTAGTGTTTCAGTGCTATTTTGTGTTTATTTTGATTATTAAAATAACTTATCATGATTTTTTAACAAGTTCTATTTGTAATATTTCACTCATTGATAGCACGAGTATACTCGGGATTTTATTTTAGGGGCTTTTCAGACGCATGTATCTCATTGTTGGGTTGTCAACAATCAACATAATTATAACCATTTATCATGTTCTTAACTGTTTATTTCAAACTAGTAATAAAAAAATTACATTAAAATCGAAACAATTTTTCTTTAAAAATCTGTATGTTAAGAGGTTAATTTTGCCTTAAAATATGCTGTTAGGAAGGTAAAAGGACGAAGGACTAAATTAAATTGTGTGACTCAGTTGTTAGCATATGCAGATGATGTAGACTTATTAGGGGATGATATAAATACAATTAAGAATAATGCTAAAATATTTTTCAAAACTGCTAAAGAGATAGGTTTGGAACTTAACAAAGAGAAAACTAAATATATGCTCACAAGCGGAAACCAAGTGTTAGATAATAATCAAAATCTAATTATTGATAACAACTCGTTTGAACCAGGCTCCAAATTCAAATACTTAGGAGTAATATTAACAAGTGAAAATTATATTAGAGAGGAAATAAAAAGTAGGCTTAATTCAGGAAATGCATGTTACTTTTCTCTTCATAAACTTTTGTCTTCACGTTTAATATCTAAGAAACTAAAAGTTAAAATATACAAAACCGTAATTTTGCCTGTAGTATTATATCTGTGTGAAACTTGGTCCCTTACATAGAAAGAGGAACATAAATTGAGAGTATTTGAAAATAAGATCCTTAGGAAGATATTTGGACCTAAAAGGGATGAGGAGACAGGTGAGTGGAGAAGGTTACATAATTTGTATTCATGTCCAGATATTATTAAATATTAGAATAATGAAATGAAGAAGACTTAGGCGGGCAGGCCATGTGGTACGAATGGGAGAGGAATGAGGAGTTTATAGGATTCTTGTTGGGACACCTGATGGTAAGAGACCTGTAGGAAGGCCAAGACGAAGATGGAGGGACTACCTTCAGTTGGACCTAAAGGAAATTTGTAGGGATGAAAAGAGTATATATATATATATATATATATATATATATATATATATATTGTTCAGGATAGGGACAGATGGAAAGCCTGTGTTGCTGCAGCCATGAACCTTCGGGTTTAAAAAGTCTAGAGAGTTAGTTAGTTAGTTAGTCCTCTGCAGTTTTGAATGCAACATTCAGGCTTTCAGATCGTGCATCTTACATCAGGATATGATTATTTATAAGTTGGTTTAAGCGAAATTCTCCATTTTTAGTATTTTAATATATGATATCAATATCACATTGCAAAAACCGTTATTCATTGTTTCATTGTCATTTTCTGGGAATAATAAAAAAATCGTATTACTTTTCATCTTTGCTGCTTTCAGTTTGCCAAAATACGAAGTGGCATGTAATTCAAAAGGTTTAATAATAACCCATAGCTCTACAGCTCGTGAGGGCCTTGGCTTACCTACCGACTGCTGGTCTCCCTCCCACACTGTTCCTCCGTCACCTGTTGTAGCGTGGAGATCTTAGACCAGTATTGGAGTGTCGGGGATCAGCCCGACGAGCCCCCAGCCGTTGCAGGTCTTCTCGATCGGGTTACGCTCACTCACTCGGAGCTTCCCAATTTCCTCACGATGGTGGGTTGCCACCGGCCCTATACGTAGGCCGAATAAATTCCGACCAGAGCCGGATTCGAACCTACGCCGTCCCGCAGCGAACGATCTCAAGACGAGTGAACGCCTTAACCCGCTTGCACTGTAAAAAAGCTACTGAAGAAATTACAGTTTTTAAGGTAATAACGCCCGTTACATGCCTAACTTAATTAATGTAATTTTAACCCTTAAACACTAGGATGGGTGAAAATTACCACAATGATATTTTGTAACCGTTGCCACTAGATAAGAGCATATTACACAAGTTTCTCCAGCGGCGTATACTCTGTGTCATCTAGGTAATCGCAGATGACCCGGCTGTATTACTTTCTTTTTTTTAAAAAAATATATATATACATTTCTTCGCAATATTCTTCCAAACCAATTTCGATGCATACATTTATTTGCTTCCAGCGAGCGAATGCTTCCAACCGTTTGCCGCTGAATGTCCGGGAACCTTTCTCCAGCCGGTGGAATGACTTGCAGGGAATCTCACCCTGACGTCATTCCTCCCGCTTCCCTTACAACCCAAGGCGAGGAGGGAGGAGAGAGGAAAGAGGGGGAGGAAACAGTGCTTCTCAGGCGCGGAGATTCCGTGCCCAGGGTAACCTCCTTCTTGTGAGAGTCCACCGGTCGCACTCTCAATCTTCAGAGCCTTTACCGTTCCCTCCGCTGAACTAGGGAAAACATACCCGGCAGAGTGCGAAGAACAGGAAAATTGAATAACATGGGTAAACCAATTCTACGCTAATTTTCACTTTACATTTGCTTCTGTCTTGCTGATTTCTGTTACTTGAACATAAATTTATCAAAAGGAAAAAGCTTAAATATTGAAGATGAAGCAAACTAAATTAAAATTCAAATCTTAAGCAATTAAAGCACCTATATGCTGACTCCCCCCATCCTTGTATTTACAAAAATAGTGATTGTTTCTCCTCTCTAATCTTCAAAAGCAGCGAGAATACTTCTTTAACGGAACTGAATATTTTTAAAGGGAAAGATATCAAAAATAAATATTATATACATACACACACACACACACACACACACACACACACACACACATATATATATATATATATATATATATATATATATATATATATTAGTTAATTTAAGTTGCTATATTCCGCCTCTTTAGATTAATAGTGATGAAGATGAACGAATTAAACATAAAACGAAAAAACAATCAGGCACGTAGCCAGGTGGAGGACTCGGGGGGCTGAAACCCCCCTCCCAGAAATCCTACAAATATCTAATTTAAAAAGTGTATAGTGGTAACACCTTGCATAATACTTCGTAATGATCTGAGATTCATCTTAAGGACTTCTAACCCCACTGTTTCAACTGTATGTGGCGGCTGCTAATAAGGGATGATCCCCATCCCGAAATAAAATTCTGGCTCTGGCCTACAATGATTCGAACTTTTAAAACCTGTCATTTCGAGCTCGGAAAGGGATTTTTTTTCATTCATAGGGAATTTCATTCTGAGTCAGGAACACAACAACAGAAGTTTGGCGCGTGAAACTGAATGCGTGTAGTCGTTGGCTTCGTGCTGTGCTTCGTGTTTATTATTTATTAAGGTGTTAATGTTTGTCGTGATATTGCTGTGTTAAAGGGTAATGGATGTGATACAAGATTTGCTGGTGAAACCTTTTGGAACAAGATCTTTTCAGGAGAAGTTGCAAATTGTTAATGCAGGTAGGCCAGTGTCATCGCTTGAACTTATTTCTACACACAAAGACAAAAATCGGGAATATGTGAGGCATTTTCGCAAGCAAGTTATGACAAAACACCATGGTTGACAGGAAGTACAAGTGTTAATAAGCTTTGCTTTTTTTGTTGGCCGTTCTTAGTTTTCGGGGCTGAAAAGAATGTATGGACGCGTGGCGGATACTGTAATTTTTGCAACGCTTGTGCCAAACATGAAAAATCCAAAAGTCACATAACTTCCTTTGTTAAGCTGCAATCTTTCGCACAGACACGTATTGACGTGCAACTGGACAAACAACGTGCTTTGGATGTGGTATGGCAAAAGTAATCGGGTCCTAGAGTAAGTTGAATTTTGCACTTAAATTAATATTGCGGGTTTTCATTTCACTAGTGCACGTCTTTCATTTTATATTTCACAGGTTGTTTTTTTATAGCTTTATAATACTGTCTTGTTTTATTATTTGAAATTCTACACGTATATTAAACTGCAATAACGAGAATTAATTGATTGTGGTCGTAGCAATAAGACAAACATCCCGACACAATATTCCTAAATTCAATATGGATCCTGACATAAATTGCACGGAAACTTTTGGAGTTTGAGGATCAAGGGACGGAGATTACCCACTCGTTAGAACCAGCATACGCCACTGAGTTTCTCCTTCTGGGTATTCAAGAGATTCGGTGAAGGGTAAGATTCTGGAGTGGGAGGAGTGTTTCGTGTTTAGGTTTCCCTGTTCTGGTGTGTGTGGGCCAATTTTGAAATATTTATAGATTTCGTGGACGAATATGGCATATTATAAGAAAGAGCTCTCCGATTTTGAAATGTGCAAGATTTTGGAAGATGTGTTGAATTTAAATGATTAAAACATGAATGAAGATGAATGTCAAAATGTGTTGATTTTGAAGACGACCATGTTGAAGAAGACTATGAAATACTATGTGAAACTATGGCACTTATCACTTTTCTTCTGCTAAGATTAAACTTTTCTGAAAGCTTCTAATTAAGTATTAATTACATGAAAGAAATTAATTTTTCTTTCTACTATTAACAATAAGGGTAAAATTTTTAAGACTGCAATACATGTGTCTAACAAAAAATGTATTTTGACAACAAAATATAATTATTTTTACCCCGAGGAAAAACATGCATGTTCTAAAACTCAGTGGCGTGCGGTGACATTTCCGTTGGGGAAGCAGATCCAGAAAAATTAAGAGAACCAAGAATTCATTGCTTCTACATGGTACGTTATAATGAAAAATCAGCAGTCTACCTGATACTGTTTCCATAACGTCTCTAAGGGAAAGATGAATGTCCTGGGGCAGTTGTTCATTTTTTCGAATTTCAGTTGGTCTCTTGTCAAACGTATTTAATGCAACAGACGACCGCGGATGATTGAAATAATTTTCAAGATTTTCACACATTGCAATTTTCACAAATCCATTTCTGCACCACGTAGTTCTTTCCGTAGTAAATAGTAAACAATGCCAACAATAAAGTTTTTGAAGCAAACAAATAGAAATTCACCCGCCCGAAAAACAGTAACTTTTCACTTCGCAAAGCGCTTGAAAAAAATGTGACCTCGGCCAGCGAGTTTTACCAACTCCATTTGGCGGATGTGTCCATGGACATGGACTGTCTTAATAGACCGAACGCTCGGAAACGTTTATCTTCACATAGAATATGTCATCCGTATGTCAGCAATCATATTTTTGTGTATCTCCTGTGTTTTCAAACTTTATAGTTTATTTATGAATATAAATTGTAACTAGCTTGGTGGATATGCTAATACTAAAGATGTTTTTTATGCAGAGTTAGAACAGGTCTTTGATAAATTTTCTCAGTATGATATGAAAATTCTGTTAAGTGGCTGTAATGCACAGATTAGCAAAGAAAATACACTTAAACCCACGATTGGTAAAGAAAGTCTTCATGAATTAAGTAATAATAATGGTATAAGATTGATTACTTTTGCAACCTCAAAGAATTTAATTGTGAAAAGTACCACTTTTAAACATAAAGATATCCATAAATATACCTGGTCTTCTCCAGATGGTAAAACTCATAATCAGATAGATCATATTCTCATTGATAAGAGAAAGCATACTAGTATAATTGACGTTCGTACACATAGAGGTGCTGACTGTGCTAGTGACCATTATTTAGCAATTCTTAAATTAAGAGAAAGACTCACAGTGATAAATCATAAGCAACAAAATCTAAAAGTTCTAAAATTTAATACAGAAAAAAATACTGATGAAAGAATTAAGAAAGATTACGAAATTAAACTGTCAAATAGATTTGATGTTTTGCAGGATTTAAATGATGATGAAAATATAAATGAAACAGACGTAAATAAGAATTAGGTGCACATACGTAATACAATACAGAGGCTGTTCGCTTTATATCCAACCATTGTCGATTCGGTGCTGCCACCTGTCGTATCATGCTGGAACTATGGGTCTGCTGGCGGGAGTAGTGTTGTGTCTGACCTTGTAGGTGCGTGGGTGGTGGTAGGGAATGTTATCAAATGGCGCCGAAAATCAACCGGTATTGGGAGGGTTACGTAATGGCCCTTTTCTATGCTAAGTTTTCATACGAACGCATTGTGAAACAGTGTCGGGAGAATGGGTTAAGGCTCGGCTGGACCTTTGGCATGCAAAGAGGCGATTTTTTTCAAATTTTCCTCTCCATTCGAAAAACTTCTTGGATATTTCAAAATATGAAACATTACATCAGCTTAGAATTCCTTCTAGAGCATTGACGTGAATTTTCGTGTAGTTTTCTTTCACTGTTGTCTAGATATTATCAATAGTTTTGTGATTACATAAGTTTATTAAACTATTGATAATATCTAGACAACAATGAAAGAAAACTACATGAAAATTCACGTCAATGCTCTAGAAGGAATTCTAAGCTGATGTAATGTTTCATATTTTGAAATATCCAAGACGTTTTTCGAATGGAGAGGAAAATTTGAAAAAATCGCCTCTTTGCATGCCTAAGGTCCAGCCGAGCCTTAACACTCGGGGTGACTACTGCGAAAGCTATTGTGGCCTGTTACACACAACAGGCTCTCCTTGCGAAACATTCACCCACGAAAACAACCAGGAGAAGGGCTGCAAGCAAGGTGTCACCCGTAGTGCGAAGGGGGATCCATCGATTGGAGTGCCAAGAAAATCCCCTGACTCAACGTGATATGGCCCACAGATTTCACCTCGCACCGTCAACTGTGAACAAACAATTCGCAAGCGCCTCCGGTTGAAGTGAGTGCGGAAGGCCCGTGTACACCACCTTCTACCGCGTCACATTGCCGAACGTAAGACGAACTGCAGGAAACTGTATGAAAAGTACCTGGCGGGTTCCAAATGGAAGAAAGTTGTCACAATGGATGAATCATATGTCCATCTCACTGCTGGTGGTCACACTCGGGCGATCAAATACCGTGACATTGACGTCAAGGGGCGCAGCAACTTTGTTCGTCAGTGCAGGGAAAGTTTCCCTCGTGGCTTTATGGTTGCGACGGGATTCGGATATGAGGGTAAGTTGATGATACGCAAGGTGGACAAAAACGTGAAGGTGAATGCCAGATACTTCCAAGACTCCATTCTGACACCTATCTACCGGAGAGACATCCCACAATTGTATGGAATGGACGCGAACTAGGTGATGATCCATAGGGACAAGGCTTCGAGTCATACCGCTAGAACATCACTACGTTTTTATCTGGAAATGGAAGAGAAATTACGAATTCGTGTCATTCCGTTTGAAGACATTCCTGTGAAAAGCCCAGATGCCAGTCCAATGGATTTTTGCGCATTTGGACTGTTGAAACGACGTCTTCAACATCGCCGCCCATGCACCCTGGATGGTCTATGGAAAGCTTGCAGGGAGGAGTGGGACAGAATTCCCATGCCTGTCCTGCGCCGGAGCTTGCTGCAATGGAAACTGCGATGCCGGGCGATAGTCCACAATGCTGGGGGTCCAATAGAACATGATCGGTGGTGGCGGCGCGGTATCTCTTAAGGTGAGTACCCGTCAAAAATGGTCGGATATAAAGCGAACAACCTTCTGTAGAATCAGCAGCTAGAGAAAGTATAGGATACCATAAACCAAGAAAAAGTAAGCCATGGTTTGATAATGAATGTCATAATCTAATAGAAATAAGAAATTAGGCTAGACTTAGGTGGTTAAATAACTGATGATACAAATCAAAGCAATTATAACAGAATAAAGCGAGAAGTTAACAGCACGTTTAGAAGTAAAAAAAGAGATTACTTGAAAAGCAAGATTAACGAAATTGAAACAAACAGCAAAAACAAAAATATCAGAGATTTATATGAAGGTGTAAATGAATTTAGAAAGGGATGGCAACCTAAAGTAAACTTGATAAAAAATAAAGACGGTGATTTTCTAGCTGACCCAAGCGATATTCTAAATAGATGGAAGAACTACTTTAATGACCTTTTAAATGTCCATGTAGGAGATAAATCAGAAGTAAATGAAGTGCACACAGCAGAACCTTTAGTTCAAGAACCTAACTTGACGACTGAAGTTAAAGATGCAATTAAAACGCTAAAGAATAACAAAGCACCTGGCATTGATTTAATACCAGCTGAGTTAATTAAATATGGTGGAAATTCATTAATATGTCAAATTCATAAATTAATTTGTTTAATATGGAATAAAGAAGAAATCCCTCAACAGTGGAAAGAATCCATAATTGTTCCTGTGTTTAAAAAAGGTGATAAAATGAACTTCAATAATTACCGTGGAATTTCTCTTCTCTCAACAACATATAAAATATTATCTAACATTATTTTAACAAGACTAACCCCATATGCTAATGAAATTTTAGGTGATTATCAATGTGGATTTAAACGTAACAGATCAACTACAGATCAAATTTTTCACATCAGACAGACACTTGAAGAAAACTGGGAATATAATCAAAATGTCCATCAGCTTTTCATTGATTTAAAAAAAAATATATGATTCGGTCAAAAGAGATAAATTATATAATATATTAGTCGAGTTTGGAATACCTAAGAAACTTGTTAGTATGATAAAAGTATGCACCAGTAAAACAGAAAGTAAAATTCATGTGGGTATTAATGTGTCTGATAAATTTACAATTCATGATGGATTAAAACAAGGAGATGCATTATCTAAATTGCTCTTTACTTTTGCCTTAGAATATGCTGTTAGGAAGGTAAAAGAAACTAAAGAAGGACTAAAATTAAATGGTACGACTCAGTTGTTAGCATATGCAGATGATATAGACTTATTAGGGGATAATATAAATACAATTAAGAATAATGCAAAAATATTTTTCAAAACTGCTAAAGAGATAGGTTTGGAAGTTAACAAAGAGAAAACTAAATATATGCTTACAGGCCGAAACCAAGTGTTAGGTAATAATCAAAATCTAATTATTGATAACAACTCATTTGAACCAGTTTCCAAATTCAAATACTTAGGAGTAATATTAAAAAATGAAAATTATAGTAAAGAGGAAATAAAAAGTAGGCTTAATTCAGGAAATGCATATTACTTTTCTTTTCATAAACGTTTGTCTTCACGTTTAATATCTAAGAAACTAAAAGTTAAAATATACAAAAACAGTAATTTTGGCTGTAGTATTATATGGGTGTGAAACTTGGTTCCTTACGTTGAAAGAGGAACATAAATTGAGAGTATTTGAAAATAAGATCCTTAGGAAAATATTTGGACCTAAAAGGGATGAGGAGACAGGTGAGTGGAGAAGGTTACATAATTTAGAGCTACATATATTGTATTCGTGTCCAGATATTATTATGGTAAGGGACCTGTAGGAAGGCCAAGATGGAGGGATAACGTTGAGATGGACCTAAAGGAAATCGGTAGGGAAGGAAAAGAGTATATAGATCTTGCTCAAGATAGGGACAGATGGAAGGCCTGTGTTGCTGCAGCCATGAACCTTCGTGTTTAAGAAGGTTAGAGAGTTCGTTAGTTAGTTAGTGGTGGATATGCTACATCGCTGACAGTATACAGTACACTTGGACACTTAATCGTGCAGTTCGCAACACTGAGGACATCAGTAGACTGATCCGATGGCACTGTGGTTTTCTTTCAGCCTCTCCGGTTGGAAAACAAAATTTGCCTCCACATAACCTACCCTCCCATTCGATTCTTCAAGGTCGCCGGGGGATTTCTCGGTATCCTGGTGGCATTGCAGGCTACAGGATGGCCAGGGTGATACTACGCAGATGTTTTGTCAACACGCCACGAGAGGGTGTTGATGACCCCATGTCGGAAAAGGACGAACCTTGGAGGCTTGCAGGTTGATATTCTGTTGAGGCAACCCGGAAGAAATAATGAGAAACCAAAAGTTAAAGAATTAATTTGTAACAGCTATGCTGTGTGGCACCTCTGCTGGCCTTGCTGTACCAGAGTGCACGCGCATGCTAAAACTGTTCCGCGTATGCCTACAATTTGTACAGAAGTTTTAGAGTTCATATTCAAAATATAATTATATGGGTGAAAATTCACCCATCCTATGGGTACTATTATGATAGTAATAGTAGGCAAGGAAAACATCCTAGTATTTAAGGGGTAATGACTCGGTGTTTTAACAAATAAATTTATGTTGCACGTCCTACAATTTATAAGTAATCATTTTCTACATTTGTTGACGATAAATCTTCCAATTTAAATATGTAAAAAAAGAGTAAAGTGCTCCCCTGTGCTTTACACCACGCCATGAAAGTGTATAGGGGGTGTGGAGTAATAGCCCCACACATTCTTGATCATGGCCGAAGGTGGGGGTGATGTGCCACGCCCCTGGCCGCCTTTATCCCCCAGATTTTCCTCTAGGTACGCACTTTACAAGACGCTGGGTGGGCGCCAGAGCCGCTTGAACAGGCTGAAAAAATCCCAATTCACCGCTGCCGGGGATCGAACTCGGGTCTCTCGGATGGTAGTCAGACGCCATAACGACTTTCTTTTTATTTAATAAAGGAATAACCCTAAGCGGTAGTATCTCCTGTTTTTCAGCTTTCTCAGTTTTTCCATTTCTCAGTTTTTCTCAATTTTCAGTTTTTTCTCAATTGCACAAACAGAAATGTCCATCTCTTAGCCGGGATTCAAATCCGGTACCCCTGACGTCGCAGCGTGCTGTGCTAACCACTTCGCCACGGAGGTCGATAAACGACTGAGCTACCGCGGCTCTAGTAATGGAATGGTGTATTTTTCTGTTCTTACTTTGGTGTAATGATGTAATACCAATGTACTACACAATGCTTTTTCTTTTTGTTTGTTACAATGATGTAATAACTAAACACCATTTTGTATCTTGACGTTTTCCATGCCCTGTTAATCAAGTTTCTACGGAAAGAAATGGTTGCGTCCCGTTTTTCTAAATTACGAGTCAGACTTAACTTTTAACGGTAGAATACTGTATTCTCACACTTAGTATAAGTTAGTTTTCCAACAGAAATAATGAAGTGGTTGCGTCATACAGGATAAAGGATTAACTTTTCGCTTCGAAATGTCAGCGTTGTAAAGAAAAGTTGTTCGTTTTATTGTTTTCTACGTACTGCGAAATTTTGTTCGCGCTGAATGGCACCTCATACATTCTTTTCAGGTCCTGAAAAATTGCTATTCAATAGGCCAGTCGTTCGTGCTACGCGAAGTATATCCAAGGTTTTCTCGAAGAAAAATTAATGTGACACCACCACGAATCACGATAACAAATATAATAATAATATTCATAATAATATTAATAATAATGATGATAGTATGACAAATTATTCAAAGGGCTTGGTCCCATGGGTCCATATAGGTTGGTGCCACTGGAGATGATGTTACCGGTGGAGGCA